>NW_024609881.1:80329037-80654037 GCF_016920785.2 Ixodes scapularis | reverse complement strand
AAAAAAACGCATGAATGTGAATCATGCGCTTGAAAGGATCAGAAAGGGCCACGTGCACCTTTCAGGAAGTCCTATACCTCTAGAATTAATTCTACGTTGTCTCATAATGCGACGCTCAAGGCTAACATCGTCACGAAACCCTCGTGTCTGACACTGATATAGGCACGCCCTTCGAAGCAGCGTTTGGTTTTTCTTCGTCCCTTTGCAGTGGCCCTTTTTAACGGCTAGCCGACCGAGTATCCTCCGATAAGTCCACTATACCATTTGTGGTTTACACGCGCCCCGATTCAAACGGCGAGGCGCTCAAAAGCCGACCTCTCCGGTATCTCTCACTTAACTGCACCGCTTTTCGCAAAAGGGCACTGCGGGTAAGGAGCGAACGCCGATACATTTACGTGACAAATGTACGCTCCTCTATGCATGCATACATTGCCACACTCCGTCTCCCTTTGAGTCCGACAGCACCCAATACAATGCAATATTCGGTTGGAGCAAAGCAGAGCCAAGAAGTCCACCGTCATCACCGTGGCCCATCGTTTTTGTATACGTTTAGTAGAGAGTTTTAGGGAACCGTTTTTGCACAACAAATACGGTACGATGAGCTTTCTGGTACGAACTGCGCATGCGCTGCCGTAGAATACACCCATTTGCGCAGTTCATACCCGAGAGTTCATAGTACTGTATCGAATGTGCCAAAAACGGTTCCCTAAAACTCTCTATACCATCACGGACTGTACCGATCACGCGCAGTGAATCGCCTTGATCCAGCGATTTTCTCCGTGCTTCACTAGTGAAACAGAGTGCAGGACCCGGTGCCATTTAAATAATAAAGAAGCGAACCAAACTGCGGTATTGCGTACCAAGAAGGCAGGATGCCTTTGGTAAAAAGCACTTAAGTATACTAATAATTGCACTTTCATAAAGCAATATAAAAAGTACACGTTAAGTCATTTTAAATATCTCATGTTTATCTTTAATTTAATTTTACTGTATTTAGCACTTTAACGGTACGACCCGCGCGTCACCCTAGTCACGACGGTGTACGTACTAAAAGTATATGTTTAATATATAGTACTACCAAAATAAAAAAAAAAAATATATATATATATATATACTCTACGTATATCTCGCGAGTTATTTTATAAAAGTACAAAATTGGCTTACTTGTTTGTTTGTTTCTTAATTGAGGATGGATAGAGGGGCTGACAGCAAAGCGCGCCGAGCACACCTGCGCCTGCACGAAACAAGCTCAACGTTTCATCGCACCTGCACTCAGCAGACGAGGCAATCGCAACAGCGTCTGCTTTCGACCGAGGGCTTGTTGTGCCTATCGGGAGATGGCGCTGCTGCTGAGATTATCTCTCTTGCTGATAAGCTGATGTTCTTTCGTTTATTTTTGCACTATTTGAAATGACACAGGCCTGCACATCCTCATTTCCTCGGTGCGACGAGTATTGAGCTAAAGGGGATATGGGCCCGTTGAGGTACATACATTTTGTTCCGTTCTTTTCTCTCAATGTAGGTAACATCTTATCTGAAAATTTCACATTCTCTCACTACCACTAGCGTCACCTTCAAGCGGAGTCTCAGCTTGAAGGTGGTTTATTTATGAGAGCCGAAAACCCGAGCTTCGTTTTCTGACTCGGAATCTGAGGCCGCATTCACTAAGAACGTCTTTTCTTAACACGACGCAAGATACGTACTTCGTGAATAGGTGCTCAGATCGGTATTCCCCAAAGCATTCGTGAGAGGCGGAAAACGCGAGAAAAACGCGAGCTTCCGGTGTTCCGCAAGTTCCCGATCACCGCGAGAGCGGGCTGTTGCTATGGCGACAGCGCCTTCGGCGACACGAATGTTTCGGGGCACGTGGGTTTGAATCGAAACAAACATAGGCAGCGGTCCTTCAAGCATCGTTTGTTTGATCATGGTGTCTGTGCAGTGCAGATGTCGGCACAGCCGTGACTTAAACCAATCCGAATGCCCAGCTTACCATGGACTTTAGTAGGCGCCTACAAACTCGATCGCTGACGTCAACAACAACAAAAAAACTATAATCTTTGGTAAAGTCCCGGCCCGCACGGCTAGTTTGCAAAACAGTTCGCCCAGAAACCAATCGCCACGGCATTGATCGTGGTCCCAGGGATCCAGGAAGTACTTAGCCGACGTTATTTGTACCACACAAGTGCATGCAATCCCACCTGTTCACGCTGAGAGCGGTGTATGTTCGATCGAAGCGCTGAAACCACGCTGTTGGACTGCGTCGTATAGTAACCGCTTCAGGGACAATCTCTCACATTCCAATCGCTCTTACAACGCGAGGACACTATACACGATCGTAACTCGATGCTGACGTATATACGTTCGGCAGGGGAACCTTTTGACCCACGTCGCGTAGCTCCTAAGAGATGCTCTATCTCGACCCGTGTGTTTTTACTATACTCCTACCTTCACGTCAGGACAAAATGAACATATGCTCAAAAATTAAAATGTGAATACTAAATAATGCGGAGGAAACCCTCACGGTATTTGTTTGAGCTTTGCGTCGAACGTAACAACAGATCGAATCGACGGGAGTGTTCCATGTGACGAGAGCGTCCGCCACTACCGCCCATCGAGGAGATGACAAAAGGACAAGGAGGTCAATCTAAAATCGAGGTCAGGCTTTAGAATATTCATAAGGGAAAAGTCCACTTAAAAAGGGAAGGGGGGGCACTTTCTATACAGGGGGGCGGTAGTCGGGGGCAGACGGTCGTGGCCAAGGAGGGCGATAACAAACGCGATAAACGCTTTCGGGGAGCTATAGAACAATTCACCGCTCACCCCGCTGATTATCCGCGAGGCACTCATCTGGCTCATGTTTCTGACGTAAGCTACCACGAATCGGGAACGGCCGCTGGTATATTAGCGAAGCGCCAGCAGCACTTGCACAGGCTGCGAACGAGGCCGAGCTGTCGGACGGCGAAGCGTCGGTACCAGGCCAGCATATTTCTAGGGACTTCGCACGGCCTCGGCAAGCGGTACTATCTCCCACGGAGATGATCCGCGATCGTTTCCAGTGTCCGACGAGTGCATGAGCACACGCTGCTGCCGTAAGCTTCTTCTGGCGTCGCGCTGTTTTTCAAGCATAAACGGGACGTAGGCAGCCATTTTAAACAATTAGTTGCCAGAAAAAAAAATCATAAGAGGAATTGGGCCTTTGTCATAGGATTTCGTCCTGTCTCAGGCAAAAGTTGAAACATTTTGCTTCGAAAACACCGAAAAATTTTAAAAAAGGAGCTATATTTGTCAACGTTTTGTCGTAAGATAGTTTCGAAAATCCAGCTCTCTACTTCTAATGTGTGAACTACGCTTATATTATGCTACTATATACGTTGTGTTTCAGTAGTGCACTTGCTACCGCGCCGTCAACACAGTCTGACGACTAAGAAATATACAAGCTCAAAATATAGTTCGAACCTTACAATAGCATTGGCGAAATATACCTCAGTAAAAGTCAGAAATGCTTAATATACTTTTACCGCATTTTGCCAAAGGAAATCACAACGATATTGCTGATCTCCTAATATATTTCGTAGAAGTCAGTGAGGAAATACGTAGAAATCGGCGACTGCCACGCGTTTCTAGAAAACAAAATGGAGGCGCCGCCGATCCACTGGCACGTGTAGGCGCGTCAGCGAATGTCGCGTGATGCGAACGGGCGAAGCACCATCATGGCTGCTTCGTATGCCATGGTAGTGTCGACACACCATATTCGCGTCTCCAGCTCGACGGTCGCCCTCCCGCGGCGGAAACGGGAAGCGCGGTAGTGAGGGTCCCCCGATTCTCCTGCCCAGCGGGCACGACGGAACTGCTCGCGATCATGGCTCGCGAAATGTCGTTTCCGAATGCAAACAACACTCTTCACTGTCCCAATGTAGTGCTGCAGCCGGTATGGTATTGTACCTTACTGAAGAGTTTTAGTATTGCGCATAGAAGCGAACGCAAGCGGTGTGCGTTTCCGTTAGGGTTGCAAGTCCCACGTTGTGCGTGCGCCTCATCGCCAGGCGCCATCCAAGACCGCAATTTCGGGCTCCGCGCACGCGCAGTGTGGAACGCGCAAAGCTAACGCAAACACACAGCACTCGCGTTCGCTCGTATACGCAATACTAAAACTCACTACTGTTTCACCGGCTTCCAACGCCGACAAAACGTGCTGCAGTGAGCAGACGTGCAAGCAGGTAGGCGTTCCTTCGAACTGGAAAGGCTGAGATTGAAAAAAAAAAAACGACGCAGCGTAAAAATGAGAGTAACTAAATGTTATAAAACAATTAATAATTTAATTTTTTTTTTAATCTTTTGGGCATTTGGTTTGGAAAAATATTGGCTGCAACTTAAGTTTTGCTGCTTGTCAAAAGTCGCGACTTCGATAGAAAAATATACTTTAACCACAATTAATGTAATTTTACATGGATTTCTCACAATAGCTAGAAGGTTTTCATCGACTTAGACTATTTTTATTTTATTACTTGGTAATTAAAAATGCTGCAATTGGCAACGGTGATGATAATTAACACAGTTTTGGTCGTCATATTTGTTCGCGCGTTTGAAATTAGATCATAAGCAAAGCTTGAAATATTACGTATTACAATAACTGAATTTTAATATTATTATTAATACCAATCGTGGCAATGTCGGCCCCAAATTAACGCCAGAATCACGAAAATATGCCATTTTACCATTATAGTCTATCCAGAAAGCTATAATCTTGTTTTCTTTTTAGCATATGAAAAACTCTGACATCGTTATCAAGATAGACTAACAGTCAAACACTGGATGTAATATAAAGTCCTATGCGTCACGCGTTGATATAAAACTTACACACGCACACACTTCAGCTGTCTAACTCAGATTCCGTCTTTGGGTTGTTGCAGTGAGAACAGCGTTTATTAATTTATACGTTTTGTGGACATTTCTAAAAATTGGAATTCTCTTATTCCTGTGCTGGGAATAATGTTAAACCAATTAATCATCTAAAGACCCAAAAGCCCATTAAAAGGCCCGCAGTTCATTATTTCCCATGACAATTATCTGAGCGAGAAAAGGCAGCGAGAACGCACAAATATCAGCCTGGATCGGACATGTATGTCACGAAATAAAGTTTCCGCGAACAATTTTTCTAACTAGATAATTTTCGATGTGAGACACCTTGAGAGGTATGAAAGAATCCGAAATTAAGACCTATACTGAGAAATTAAATCCAAAATAGAAGCTAGTTTCGGTTTCCTCCAGAATCAAAACGCGCATCCTTGCGTAAATATTACGCTAAACACCGTTCTTGTTTTCAGGGTAAAGAGGCGACCTGCTCCCATAACACCCTAGCTTCCCCGTATTACCAGAAATAATTTGTGTCGCTCAGTAAAGCCAGCACACTAGACAGGCTCAACAGCCGGCACGCATCTCCGACCCTCACTATAACAGCCATCTTGGAAAATGAGTGGCGCCACCTATAGTTAGTTGGAGTCGCGCACTTGCAGATTCGCGTGCGGGTTCGGGCAGGCGGAAAGTGGATTTTGGAGCGGAGGGTGGCGAAATCGACTCGTCCCTGGCGGAAAATCAAAATCAGTACGACACACATATCCAGATTTCCCGCCAGCGACGAGTCGAGTTCGCCACCCGGCTCAGAAATCCGCTTTCCGCCTGCGCGGATCCGCCCGCGAATCCGCGAGTGTAACCACGGCTGGCTCACACATTTCAGTGTGAGTGTGAACGCTAGCGACCCGCAACCGCCTATGATTGTTTACGACGAGATTCGACACACTGGCGCAATCTGTCGGGTATTCCTCGAACACTTTTGATTTAAAGGCATTTCCATTTTTTTTTTTGTTTTTTTTTTTGCGCACATTGCTTTTATTTGGGGCTTGAAATGTTTTCGGCAATTCTAAATGCGATAATTTCTTATAGATAGCGCGTACATATACATACTGGTTTTAAAGCTTTCCAAAACTGATACGAAAAAAAAAACGCGAAAGCTACACTGTTTGTGCACCAGATTTGTACGGCCAGGGGGACGTAATTAGCCGGGGGCTAAGCGCCACACAATAAATAAATATTAAACTAAAATTTATTAATTAATTTTTTAATTATTATGATTACAAATATATGATTCCAATTAGAAACTGGGTGAGCGCCATCGAAAACCACTAAATCAACACGTTTAAGAAAAAAAACCTTGAGCACGTGGAAAGCGCTGTACTGGACTAAAGTTTGCTTGTGCAACAGGCACAAGGCTGGCGGTGTTTAAACGCCGATGATAAAAGACGGAAAACCGCTCTGGCGCCTTATATCCTTGCCCCTGCTACCCGAGTGGTAACTTTAGCGCTTTACCGTGCTTCGCACGTGCTCCAATTTTTTTTTCTTCTATAAATTATTGATTTAGTGATTTTCGATCACGCTCAGCAAGTTTCTCATTGCAACCATATATTAATTATTTACTTACTAAAAATATAATTAACATTTTCGTATTAATTGAATTACCGTGACGATTAGCCAACTATATTATGTATACCTTGAGCATATACCTCACCTGTACAAACCGGAATAGTGTAGCTTTCGCAGCTTTTCCTAAAATGAATCTCTGAAGCATAAAAAAGCACCACATATATGTGATCCGGCAAATACTGCAAAACATCAATTCTAGTTATAAACGGTTACACGGCTACCTGATAAATGACGCCAGTGTACTCTTTCGTCATAACTGGTTACAAGCTGTCAGAACGGAATTCGTCGTATTCGAGCTCAAATCAAATACGTAGCGTGGAGTAATCTATATATAGTATATTTGCTTGGTCGTAGTAAGTGCAGATTAACAAACTAAGGCGGCTGTTCGGAGGTACAACTTACCCCAAGCGCTACGTTGACGCATCCGAGGAAGTCGTCGACGGTGTCGACTGGGCTGGCCCTGGCCGACTGGGCAATTTGCTTGAAGTAGCGGCCCAGTCCCTTGAGGCCAGTCACCTCGTTGAGCTTGCGGGCCGCGTCGAACACCGAGCTCTCGTCGTCATGGTCCCTGAACAAGAGAAAAATCCCGCTCCAGCCTCATCGCGCCTATCTGAAGCTGATGACTGTGAAAGTGGACGAAGGAACGTTGCACACAAAGATCTGAAGCAACCATTCACAGAGATGGCGGCGGACAAGGGCTTCTTCTAATTTTAACAACGAGCGGCGTGGACGGCGTCAAGAAAGAACACCTCAAGTGCACAATGGAGCTTTTGTTGCTGTTGCTGCTGTTCGCGTCTTTTGCTATACACTGCCCATACGATGAGACACCAAGGCGCCAAAGACACGCCGCCACTGTTTGAGCTTGTAGGCCGAGATGAGTCCCTTTATTCCGGTAGATGATGTCAATAATAACTAAGGTATATTTACGTACGGTATAATTTACCTTTTGCTCAGTTACTCAGACAACAAGGAGTATGTTGCAAGTGCAGTTACACGCGCAGCACGTGGTCGCGTCCGCAACATTAACTTTTCTCACTCTGGAATGTAGAATTAATGGCGCCATGCACGCGCACTCGTCACTGCCTTAGTCAACCTCATATTGCTCTTACACCCATAACGAGAGCGCATGCAGCGCGTGCACCTACGTTCCCAGCATTCTCCTTGGAGCTCGTATAATTCGGCGAAATGAATTCTAGCCTCCACTTTGTTCTTGAAGGTACCATGAAGCCGAAGCTGGTGGTTTCACCATCACCCAGTATTAATGATTAGATAGGGTCGGCTTAACGTCTCCTCCAATTAAAATAATTGTGACTGTATGTAATTTGTTAATAATCGCCAAAGAACAGCTGGTTACATGTCAGGCCTCAAGATTTAAGTTGACTTAACAATGGAAAGCATTATTCCGAAGAAAACAATAAGGTGGATTAATGACAATTACTCACCAGACATCGAGGTGAAGTCGGTCTGCATGCACGTCATCGATGTCCCTAAAAGTATTGAGAGGAAATTATCAATGTTGCAACAGTCTGTAAAATTAATTGTAGATAATGCCGTTAACTCTTCTATATTATATTTTTCATCCGCGTAAATGTATTTCGCAAAAGGAAACACTACAGCCCCCTTCACTGTTCACAAGGCTAGTGCGACTAAGACAAACAAAGAACAAAATTATCCTATCAATTTTATTACGATTAAGCGAATGCCTCGCACAGCAGCAATACTTGGGTTGACCACGCTCTAAAATTATAGGAAAATTAATTTTTACATGAAATCACTCGACATACAGACCAAATGTAGCAACCCAAACAGCACAGAGTTGGCCAAGCATTGGCCTATGGCTGGCAATGGTCCTTTGACCAGTGGCCAGACAGTGGCCAAGGATTGGCCGATGATTGGCCTCCCTCTGGCCATTGGCCAATGGCCACTGGCCATCAGCCATCGGCCAAGCGTTGGCCAATGAATAGACACTCTTTGGCCACTGGCTACAAGACCATCCCCAGCCACTGGCCATTGCTTGGCCAAAATTCATGCTGCTTGGGAAAGTTCTCAAGGTATCCAGCAAACTACAATGGACAAGTTGTAAAACTCCCGCGCGACCAGCGCTTACGCGAACGGAGCTTAGGAAACCGGCATTTATGCGACCGGCACTTACGACAGCGAAGCTTACGAAAACACAACGCACATGTCTACAGGTCATTTAACAACGTTTAAGGCCGATTTAAACAGTAACGTTTGACTACCATACATCATGGTTGATTGATTGATTGCACAAGTGACTGGTTAATTTATTTATCGAGGAATTGACTGATTGAGTGGCTAATTCATTTAGTTGCCAATGGATTGGTTCATTGATAGATCGGTAGCGTGATTGATTGATTGATTCATTGATTGTATATTTTATTGATTGACTGGCTCATTCATTCATTGATACTCACAGCCTGAAGCGTTCGTTCCACCTGGGGTTGAGGGTGGCCGGTTTGACAGTCGTGGTCCGGATGAACTTGGCCGGCACCGTGGCGCTCTCCAGGGACCCGCTGCGGGGCTCCTTCTTCTTGAACGAGGCGCCCAGCTTGCGCAGGGACCGCCGCGGACTGCCCGCCGGTCCGCCGGGTCTCTGCACCACCACCACCTCGTCGTCGGAGCCGCCGCCTGCGCTGCTGCTGCGTCGACGACGGCGCTGAGTGTCGTTGCTGCGGCGACGGAGATGTCACGGAAGCGGAGAAAAAGAGTGTAAGTATCTACACCGTGATTCGTGACCAGTGCTGTAAAAGCTATACAAATCATCTTCTTGAGAAATCTTGATAACTTCTTCAAAGACCGCTACCTTCACATGCCAAGTTACTGCTGCTTATGAGGACGTCGACGCACGACGCTATGGTTAGACGAACATTGAAACGCTGCCTGCAAAGTTGGAACTCCCTTCATTTATTTACTTCTTTTCTGCTACTTTCCCAGGGTGCCCACTGCATGCATTTGCGAATATATTCCAGCTTACAACGTGGGGGTCAGCGACCCATTCACGGCGTTGAAGCAAGGCAAAAGACAGCGTGTTGTCAGAATATAGACTTCTACAGCCGAGAGATGTCACGTGCTTCCCTTCGCCATTCTGGTTGGCGAGGAAGGTCCTAATGTTCGCCCATACACGTGGGTGCGCTATGCTAGCGAAAACGCGAGAGCGCAGTTCTACGAGACGCCTAGTTCGTACGATCAGCAGCACTACAGAGCCACTAAATTAGCTGCGCTTAGAGTATCGGCACTCTGTTCCCCGTCATTGTTGCGGGCACCGCCATTTTGGTGCTTGTACAGAGCAGACGCAACTGCCGATCGCCATGAGCCATGATTCAAGTGTGAATTCCTCAGCATTAGATTCGGTGTTAGGAAGCTGATAATGTCAAGAATGACAATTGATGAGGCGACGAAAACTGAAACAAACTGAACGTTTAATGGGGGCGAACTTGTGCTGAAAACAAAATACAGAAAGGCTAGGGTCGCAGGCGCCGACAACTCCGTGACAGCAGGATCGAGCACGGAGCCCCTATTATGTATACATGCGTTAGCTTCTGGAACAGTCGGCTATTGAAAGTTCGGCGCGTAGAATATTCGCACCTCGAACAAGCAACAGGGTTCTCGAATTTTCCAGAACATTAAACTGAGGGAATAAATAAAAGACGGGCAACTCCCAGGAATCGAACCCGGGGCTTCCTAACGAAAGTCAAGCGCGGTAACTATACTCGGCCACGCACACGTTCGCTTGCTGACGCGCGTGGCAGATGTCGCGAACTTTTCAAACATTTGTGGAGGGCTGAAAATCGTTTCCTGTGATGCCAGACAAAGCTTCAGATAACTGGCAACCATGATTTTAAGCCACAGTATGGGCAAGTGTCGTTACTCTAAGGCGTAGCTTATTTAGTGGTACTAAGCTGCACATGAAAGGAACGTGCTAGAGTCACTGAATATTCCCAGAGCACCGCAACTCCCAAGCTTCGTTTCAGAACCGAGTCGCGGCGCAGCAGTCGCGATCCCCCCAACATGGCGCTGCTCTGTGCGGTCGAAGCGAAGCGCGTACAGTGTAGCGTTCGTTCTCGTCTGAGCTCTTCAATTCACGTTCCTGGCCTGTAGCGACACTGTTTTTTTTTTTTGTTTTTTTTTTTTTTTATTAGAGTCCTTTCCTTCCTTTCGAGCGGTGTGTGACTTGCTCCTCGCTGTCTCGTCTCCCTCTCTCGCCTCGAAACACATCAAAGTCGAGTGATAGGCTTAGCGTCTGAGGTGTACAGATATGAAACGCAGCACCAGCGGAACCGGAGTGAAATGAAGTTTATAGCTGCGTTCGAGATTTCGCCCGTGTCGTTCTGTGTTTTCGTCCCTTGTCCCTATCCCCAGCCTCGGGTTTATAGCTATGCTCAAATTACACCAGCTAGCCTGCGACCTCACCATTGCTTCATTCCGGCAATCTTCTTTGGTGGACCAGATTAGCGGCTACTTGATCTAAAAATAAAAACTAGAGAAAATCAACGCACCTTCCGTTCGGTGCTAACTCCAGCGCTCCCACCCTTGCGTACCCGGCGTAGCCGTGCTAACGTGGAAAGATTTTATATACGCGCTTTCTGTTGTTTTGGGCCGATCCAAAAAAAGATGGCCGACTGATAACTTCCGTCACGGGCAAAACCAGCAATTAAGAACTTGATTCTGCGGGATTAACTTCGGGTAAGCAAACTGAATGGAATTCGGTACTCTGGGTACACTCAGTGACTCTAGCACGTGCAAAAGTGCTCCTTTCGCGCCAGTCCTTTGTCGACAGCGCCACCGACTTGTGCGATGGTGCAGTGAGAATGTTAAATCTGGTGACTATACTTCGTTTCCCTCAATCCCGAGCACCACCAACACAACAATCCGATGGAGTGAATCAAGTTGGGCGAAAAGCGCCAGCTAACGGCGTTTTATGGTTTCGCTGCATGTGTTATCGCCAACTGATTCAGTCAAGCGAGGAGAATACGTCGTGACATCGCGATTTTATTTTAGATGTTCGTATTTGTTTTACCGCTAATTCTTGGTCCCATACGGACTCGAGATGAAACGAAGCATAGTGCGTCCGCTGCTGAAGGGCTCGGTTGCAATACGTCTGCAAAAACCTTACCGCACCTGCCGGTATTCACGAGCTGTTGGTTCTAAAGCAGTTGTAATGCATGACCCGTTCCGCAGTCAGTGACACTTTTTTAGCATGACATTAGAGAGGGTACGTGCATGCCAGAGCTATTAAATAAGCTGCGCATCAAAGCGACGTCCCTTCAGCTATCATGTTGCGTAGCAGCAGTGTTGACAGCCGACACCAGCCTCGACCGACGCGTCGAACAGACAACGCAGACAGTGCTTTTCCCCCTCCTGCTTACTAAAATAGTCCGGCGGCTGTAATTGGGACACTTGGCGGGAACGTTGGCAAGAAATTCGAAGGCCGTGGTTGGCCGGCGCCGCGCTTGACTTTGGCGCCTGCCGATCCCGGTCGTCGAATTCTCGCCGACTTTTTCGCCAAGTATCCAGATTAGAGTCCAGAAACAGCGCAATACGATATCTCCTGGGGCCTCTAAACAACGCAGAGTCACGACCAATAGGTCGCACTTTATACCAGAGCTGTCGTCAGCGGCGCCCGCGGAGCTCTAGGCAACAAAATGGCGGCGGCCGTGAGCCGGTGACTATATAGTAAAAGAAAAGCACGGGACAAAAGCGGACGAAGGACCGTCGTGCCGGCGTCAGACATTGCCGTAAAATAATGGGGACACATATGAAGCCGGAGTCATACTCCTTATATATCATACAAAAGACAGTCAGCAAACAGATTTCAACGAGAGTCATCGCGAGATCCGTGCTTCGAATGCCGCTTGGGAATGAGTTCAAGAAGAAACTTAGGCATGCGGCACTCGAACCACGGATAGTGCTATGGCTCGTGTTCGCAGGCTGTTTTTTGTATGATGCGTGAGCAGTATGACCCCATTTTAAAGGGATACTGAACCAAACATTTCAGTGTGCGTAATAACTGGAACACAATCTTTCCACGAGCCAACTGCCACCGGTCTGCGCAAAACTCGCAAAGAAATTGACACCATTATCCTCCATTCGAGCTTAAAGGAGCGGTGCAACGTAATTCAATTGGAATGTTTTTCTCTCTACACGAGCTTACTGGCACACCTGGGATTCAAGGATGCTCACACGCAACGCCATTGGCCAAGAAACTCCTTTGTTGCGGTGTAATTTCAAGGACAAAAGCGATCATTTTCATTCAATCTCTCCTTTGCAAAATTTGATGACGTAACGTGGGGTTCGCAGTACACCCAAGTGACGATATTTGAATGCGGTTCATAGATTGGACCCGAGCATTGCGTGGGCACTCGACGTCGGCTCGTGACAATTGCTAGCTCGAGAAGCATTCGGGTTGTGACCCGTGTCCAATCGCTGCAACGACGGCAACAGCCGAGCCATAACAATGTCTGGAACTCAGCGCGTGTCCTGCACTTTGCCAACCCCAGCGCGTGGCTATGATCAACGCTGGCGGCATATAATCGGCTCCAGATCACGTGGCCGCTTGTTCTGGCTGCGAGTTGAGGGGGTGAACGCTGCTCGTTTTTCTTAAATTTTTTTCTGGGACTTCTATTGCGTGGGGTGAAAAACGAACGCGTGTTTCATAGGTCATTAACGTAAGGGATCCGTTTTAAGCGGTATTTGCGCAAAGTACAAAAATTGTTGCATAGCTCCTTTAAGAAGACAGTGAAATGTGTGGGGTCCGGAGAAAAGGAGAATGAAGGCAGGCTTTTCATCTCCACAGTGGGGACTGGTGTAAAAGGAGAGAGATCAATTGATCTAACAAGATGGCAGCTCTCACATGTGTAGATGAAAAGCCTGTCTTTGTTTTCCTATTGTTCGGAGCATATACATTTCATGGTCATCTTAAGCGAGAATGGTGGATCATGACGTCAATTTCGTTGCGTGCGCTCGCGCACACAGGCGGCTGCTGGCTCGTGGGAAGATCGTGCGCCACTTTTTAGGATCACTGAAATGTGTGATTCAGTATCCCTTTAAAGGCTGATGAAGTCCAACGAACGAATATGCTGCACACCAGAGACGAATTTTACCCGGCGGCGTTTGCTCTGCACGAGGTGTAAGAACGGTTCCATCGGTTTTTAGCCGCATATTTATGTAATTAAGTCCAGCATAAACGCGGTGTCTCTTAAGTGACTCTAGTACCTTATTGAAAAATTGTATGTAAAGCCTCCCAGGATTTTGCTGAAATGTCTACTAATTACATTTTTAACGGCTGCCTTTTTGGGCGATGGTTCATTATCTTTTCATTAACTCCTTCCGGGCTTTAAAGGCCTGTTCACACATGAAGCGGAGCGCTACAAGCGTAGCGCTGACCTCGCGCTAAGCGCGTGCTGACGGGAGCGTTCACCAGCTTTGTATCGCACCGTCCATACTGTTGTTCATGGCGGACAATAAGTAGCGGACGGCACGTGAGAAGCGCTACATCAGCGCTTCGCTACATGTGTGAACCGGCCTTAAATGTTTCTGGGTTTAAGAGCTAGAGAGTTGAAATTTGAAGGTTGTAGGGCTGAGGGGGATGAGGGGCTAAAAGTGTTTGAAGGGCTGAAAGGATTTGAAGAGCTTGAAGGATTTGAAGTGCTGACGAGATTTGAAAGGCTGAAGGTGTTTGAAGAGTTCAGAGGGTTTGAAGAGCTGAGATCGTCTTACAACGCAAAAGGGCTGAAGGGTTATTTCTAATGGGGTACGCACCTTGCCGGCTGGATGCCAAGCATGCAGTAGGGGTCGCTGAAGCCGTTAGGGTCCTTGGCCTCCAGTCCCTGTGCCTCGACCACGGTGACGTTGAGCACGGGGATGGGCGGCTTCTCCTCCCTGGCCAGGGCCAGCAGGCGCCGGTGGCTCTCCGGGGGCATGTTGAAGGCGCGCTGGGCGTACGCGTGGAGCTCCCCGGGCCCGATGGCGCCGCCGCCGCCGCAGCCCAGCTTGTGCTCCACCGTGTACAGCACCTCCACGTACAGTTCGTCCCACTGCAAGAACCGGCAAAAGAGGTGCTCAAGGTAGCCAAAAAGGCAGCCGGATTCAACAGGTCGTTTTGGAGCGCCCCGGGATCAGTACACCTGATCCAAGATGGACTACACGATCCGAACGGAGTCGCTCCACCTCCGGATCCCAATGGAACACGACAACTCCTCCGGGATATGCGGATGCCTTCCCGTCATTCACCTTCACGGGAATCCCCTTCCCGCGGTCCCGGATCTCAAAACACATGTTTACGCAATCGCGGCGCTAACCACACGTGTTGAACGCACGAGCGAAGTTAATCATGATCTGAAAAGTGCGTGTCGATAAGCGATGTGAATCAGAGTAGCCCACTTGCCTCTTCATCGAAATACTCGTGAACGGTGTCCAAGTACGTCTCGATTTTCGGCCTCTTCTGCGGAGGTCCGAAAAGGCGGTCGAATTCATGCGTGACATACAAGCAAGCAATCTTCGTCGTCGTTGCTACTTGCGCCGCTGCTGCTGGAGGAAAAGCTGCTAAAGTAGCAGCAGCATTAAAGCGGGCGGCAGTTCGCGAGCGGCCATTACGAATTCTTTCGAGGCGAGATGCCCGGCAAAAAAGGAAGTTACGTGCGCGCGCCGAAAGCCGGCCAGGCTGGCTTCCGATCGAATCCGCCGAAATCAGCGGAGCGACTTTTCTCGGATCCGGATCGAGATCTGGAGAGGGAACTAATCCAAAATAACGAGTGGAACACATCCGTCTTGATGTCATTCGCCCAGTGAAATAGGCACGCCCCAAAACGACCAGTGGAGTTCGCCGTACGCTCAATCATGCCGACAAAAAACAGGGGAGTGCAAGCGTGTTAAGCGCGAACTACCACCTGGCAGAACTAAAGCCCCTCGATTTGTTTGTGTTTCTCTTGCAAGTGGCGTCAAATGCACTAGTGCACCAGGCCCGTGCCTCGTGCGGCCCTTGGAAGAAGATGGCGGCGCAGCACTGATATGAGCGGCCCTTTTAAGCGAATGGTCATTCGCTCCTGGCACGTGTCTAGCACGTTTCCACAACAATGGTTGGCGGTACTTGTAATAAACGCCTAGCGTGAGTTTTATCGAGGGGCTTTAGGCAGAATCCACCTAGCAGAAATCGACTTCACGCAGCTCCAAGTCACACGACATGGACACATGACGTCAATAGGGAGTTTTCGAAGACCGCGTTTTCCCCTCCGCTCTCCACAACGAAGAAGCCGCTACTGCCCCTGCGTGCCGATGGACTTGACTGAAGAGTTCCGGGTACCGTAGCGGGTTGCGTAGAGCACTGCGGGGCGGCAAAAGCGATCTACGAAAACTACCTTATTTTACCGTTAAGTTTAGCGAAAAAATTAACGTCATGTGACAAAAAAAAATTTCGGCTAAATTTACAGGGGAAATAGACGTGACGATTTTCCACGACTGTTTTCTGTGATGGTTTTCTCGCAGAATTCAGCTGGTGAAACAAATCCTGCAGTGTGTTAAAACTGTGCGCGTGCGTTTAGACAACGGGACGTCGGCGAGCTCCACTGGGCGGCTCGTGTATCCTCTGCAGGTGAGAAATCTTCCCGATGCAGTACGACTGTTAGCCCGGGCGGTTTACCCCGCATCACGCGGTAATGATACACGTCCGCACGCCGGTACAATTCTCACCCAGATCGAAACAAGCCAGGGTAGGGATGGAACTCGGGACCTCTGCGCTCTGCGGAGGCGATCCGTCACTGCACCTGCTCCGAGCTGTGGCGCGTTAACGCACTCACCCTGTCAGGGATAATCGATATGGGCTATTCCAATAATTACCTTCTGTGCGCTGCTATCTTTGTCTGTTGGGCTGTGAAACGCCTTCTGCGCATGCGCTGCATAGTTTCTTGATGGAATATCAGACATCTTGGGTAAAACCAGCTGAACAAAGGAAGGAAGGTGACTGCTGGTTTTAAACAAGATGTCCCAGAACCAACTAGCTCAGCTTTTACCCTTAGTGAATATCAGACGCAGCGCATGGGTCCATAGGCTGCAGTGACTCGGCATTTTTCGCTCGAATAGCCAACGCTAGAAAAGTGAACAGGCCAGTTTGATCGTCCCTACGAGACAAAAGTTAGAAATCGATTGTAAGGATAGTTTTTTTTTTCTGGTGTGTGAATTAATAAATTAGAAATACTGACCCTCGCGTCGATTACCAAATATAGAATAAAACGGAAAGAAATGGAAAAAAAATGGAAGACGTTTGCAAATCTCTGTAACACGAAATTAGAGCGCAGTTCTTGAGATATTTTGATTTTGCGATATACCATGCTAAAGAATTTGAGGAAGAAATATCTGTACGTACAAATACAGACCCCGTACTGCTGCGTACATTATATCCCTGTCAGGAATTCCACGGACTCCGGCCGAAACGTCAAAGAATAAACCGTCCGTTGTTGCTCTTTTCACCAAGGATTTTCTATACTTATTATATATATATATATATATATAAATTAATTTTTATTATAGTATTATTTATGTAAAAAGAAGGGGAGGGTACGGAGAATCCTCCCCTCCTCCTCCTTTCCTCCTCCTCCCACTCCCCTCATCCGCTTCCTCCTCCGGTTACGCCGACGCCGACGCTGACGCCGACGCTGCAAAACACAGGAACGAGCGCCTAAGAGCTGCGCATTAAAAGCAGGGTTGTAAAAGTTACTTCAAAAATGTACCTAAGATACAGTTACAGTTACTCATACGAAAATGTACCTAGGTACGTATCTAGCTACTTGCTTAAAAATGTACCTAGGTGCAGGTACAGTTACTTCAAAGGTACTTTTTATTTTCACGCCAAGTATTTTTCTCAAATTCGTCACATTATTAATAGAAGTAAATCCTTTGTATACTGGGATGTACAGAGCGCGACACTGTTAGCGCGAACAAGCAATTGCCGGTTTTTCCAGTTTTTCTCTGTGAAAACAAGGAATGTCATTAAAGCTTTTATTGCTACGGAAAGAGCTCATTTAGTTCTATAACGTAAGTGATAACATTTCGTGCTCGCTAATACCATTTACAAGTAAAATGCGAAAATGCGCCGATGTCGTGTTCGCGCTAACAGTGTCGCGATGTGTACACAAAAACAAGTTTGATAAACATGCTTTATTGGTGTCAATGGGCCCTCCCTGTTCCCGCCCTGTTCCCGTGCGCTAGCTACCAGCGAAGTCAAAGCTAGCGCGAGCCCAATGCTCTGTGCATTCCTGACTCGCGCGTGGGCTCGTGCAGTGTGGGCACCGTTACGGGCTCCATGCGCGCGCTTGTAGCTTCGGCTGCGCTCGCACCGAAGCTGAAACGAAGTATAGTTGAGTTTCACCAAACTCTGGATGTAGTGCTGGTAAAGCCTCACCATCCTTTTCGGAGCACAAAGCACTGCGCGACTCGCGCGACTGTGGTGTCTGCTCCGCGGGTGTCGCTTCTCTGCAGCGCGTCGGTGCATGCCAAGGAGCGCACTCAACGGGTTAACTCGTTGTGATCCGATCGTGACTTCGCCAGCACATCGAAAATGAATCGGAATTTTTGAAGCAAATATCAGATACCGCAATATTAGAAGCTGCTGACCAAAAAACAACTCTAATCTGAACTAAAACATTCCACAACAATGAGGGTCGTTAGGTGCTGCTGCAGATACCTGAAAAGAAGTGCAGGCTGATAAAACTAAATATCCTGTACCATCAGAACTCAGTGTTACATATTTAATTGTATTTTTTTATCTGACGAGCAGATAAACTTTATTTTAAAAAATGATTTTTTTTGTGTGTGTTTACTTTGTTGAATTTTATATATCCTGTCTTAAAAGGGCGACAGGCGCTGTGTTCCTATAATAGAGATGGGCTTTATATAGCAATGCGGCATTATTTCATTTTCAAGTAATATGCCAACATATGCCGGACCCTGCTCCAAAAGGGCCACTACCTGCTTTAAAAAAATATTTTGTCTGCTACAAGGCCTGCTCCAAAAGGTCAAATGGCACTTCCATCACTGTGTAAGGTTTGTTATGCTCCGTACTATGTGCGTCTACGTCCGTCAGTCGGCCAAGAGATTGACGTCGCGTCGCACGTCAGGGTAGCAACTTTTTGTGCGTACAATACGCCTGCTACTGATTTCTCGTTGTTCACAACTGCGGATGTTCGACAACTGGGACTTAGAACTCTGCAGGACCCCCTCGAAACCGTTGTTTAAAGCCTGTCCCTGCGTCAACTCACTCTTCGTTTTCGACGTGTTTCGACCTATTCACCACTCTGACTTCACCTATATATTATATATGACAAAGTAGAGGTCCCTCGGTAGAACAACGGAAACTTTATTTTCGACGTTTCAACCGGAGTCCGATCTTCGTCAGGAATGGGTAACAAAGAAAGGTTTCCCTACCAAAAAATCCGGTATAACTTTTCGCTATCCGGATTATGGAACCGGAAATTTATCTGGAATCTATCTGGAATCTATCTGGAATTTAGGTTTTCCGAAATAATTATTTTGTCTGCAATCTGGATTTCGGGTTTCCAGTAACAAATTTCCGGTTCCATAATCCGGATAGTGAAAAGTTATACCGGATTTTTCGGTAGGGTTGGTCATAAACAAAGATGTATATGACCTATACTTATACAAAGATGTATATGACCTATACTTATACAAAATTACGGTGCAAGTTCATTTTTCAGGGCGTCTGGAGCGACGGTAAGAAGTCGTTACAAAGATGTCCGGGTGCGCTAGGTAAACTAGGCTTCCGAGAAAATGAACCGACCCACAACAGTTATCTGTAAGTTGCCTTGTCATTGGTCATTTAGATATCGTCTTCATTTTAGTTTTACTGGAAGTAACCAATTTTTCCCTTTTTAATGCCCGCACGTCCGGAATTTTCCGCCGCTGTTGACCATCTTTGGCGTCTGGCAGAAATATCGTTTTCGTCTCAAGTGCTAATGCTGAAACCTAGTTGGACTAGTGTCCTGCGCCGCTGATCTGTTCTGATACGGTGCAATAAGTATTAACTAGCCATGCTTTGCTTTTTTAAGAGGTCTCACAAGGAAGCACTAAAGAGTGTCGACAAGAGCAAGACGAATGTCGACGGGGTAAAACGGAAAGCCGCGGCACCCAAGGAAAGACCCGAATGTAGCACAGGGCCTCCACAACATAGAACAGCAGCAGCCCAGCCATCAGTGGCAGACTACATCAGGAGCTCGAAGTCTCCGTTCGGCCAGAGTACGAGTGCTTCGATTACCTGCCCTTGATGTTTGTATCCTTCTACTGCTGCAATAAGTTTTGACAACGAAGCCTGCCAGTTTTGTTTTGCTTAATTATGTGAAATGAACATTTACATATCTAAGGTCTCCCAATACTATTTTCCGCACGTAATTATAACTGTGACTCTGGAAGTAGTATTTGTAGGGGGTATTTTAGAAACCAGGAGGGAGTTTCTTCAGACGTAGGTATTTTCAGTTTTGTAAAGTGCAAAATTTTAGTTCAATTTATTGCGTGGAAACACTACGTGATGTTAAATTGCTTGAAGACTGTAATTATAATTTATTTTCAGTTATATGTTATATTGTATTTTCTACGATTTTGAAGAAGTGAATAAAAAAGTACCTGTAAAAAGTAACTTCACTTAGTTACAAGTTACTGGAAAATGTACCTAAGATACAGATACAGATACTGAGAAATGAAAGTACCTAGGTTTGTACCTCAGGTACAACAAAAGTACCTAGTTACCGATTTACAGTTACTTGTACCTAGGTACTTTACAACCCTGATTAAAAGCCAACGAAATCGGAGCTGTCCTCGAATAATGGAAACCCAAGCTCCACGAGAATGGATGTTTTTCGATATTCAGTGCTGACCCGAAAGTAGCCCAGGCTGAACTTTCGGCGAGGTTACTGGTTTCTTTGGAGAACCACGCCCCTGATCTCGTTACTAATTGAATTTACAAATTTTACCCTCGTTTCCTTTTTTCGTCAATACCGGGAAGTTTCCAAAGTATTTGGTAACGCGCACGTTGTCTGCAAGTTAAAAACTCTCGTTCCCGTGTCCTGCTTTTTTTTTTTTTCCTCTTTTTTTTTACATGTAGGCTGTTATAAAACCCGATTGTTTGTCCGACATCAAAAACTAACACAGAAAACAAGAAAACAATGAATCTAGAACAAATACATAACCCCTCCTTCCGCCCTCTCTCTCTCCGACCCCCCCCCCCCCCACACACACACAGAAACACAAAGAAAAAGAAGCATTTCCGAATTTTAATAAAATAAACCCCGTAAACACGAAACCCTAGATAGATGATTGAACACGGCGAAGGACTTACGAAGCAAACATGAAAGAGAAACAAATTTTCACAAGCGTAAGAAAAGCCTTATTGCGATTAACCTGAGCAATCTTTTGCAGTACATTTTACCTCAGAGCCATATTGTCAGAAAGATACGGAGATAATCAGACACTACTTTAACGTAGACTAACTTCTCACTGTCAAAGTTTTCATACCGTAGAAGAAGAAATACTTCAATGGGTCTCCACAATCTCTTAATGGTATTTACAACATACACCACGATACAGTATTTTACAATGTATCTTATTACATTAACATGTAGTGTATACAATATTTGACATGAGTATCGAAAATCCTCATACCACTACATAACGAAAGCCCGTTGCGGCACATTCTATCCTACCAGTACGCACCTCTCCACGCTTGAGACCGGCATCCTTCATTCCACGTCACACGCCGAGGCAGAAAGAGGAAATCTTACGTAGACTACGACTTGGTGTCGCGTATAAACTTCCTTCACTGCCACTGGAAAAATCACTACTCCACAGTGATCGAGTTGCAACTCAACTGAGGCAATTCACGTCATCTTAAGCGACTGCGGTATCTACGACGCAGAAAGAGAAGACCTCGAGTGAAAGCAGACGTGACCGGATGAGCGACCTCTATGGCAAAGGAGCTATACTTGGGGACAACGCAAACGAAGCAGCCAAGGTCACCAAAACTTGACTCTTCATAACGGAAGAACCTTGGCAGTGCAAGGATAGAAAGAACGCATCCTTGATTGGAAATTTGTATCAATCGAGCCTTTGGGCGGAATTAAAATAACAACCGGACAAAGCGCGTCCCGTTGTAAGATGCTTATAGTATAGGACACCTAGACCTCTGCTTGTACAAAGCGAACTTTCCTGCCATTGAAAAGTGCTGGGTTCCTGGCACTCAAACTTGGAATCTCTCGCGTACATTGTACCTGATGCATGTTCTCGTGGAACGGTGAACCCCTTAACCTCCCTCAAGGTCTGGCTACTGCATCCGCTGTGAAAACGATCAATGTGGTCAGCACAGTTCGGCTATTAACATGGGGTCTTCAACGCGCAACACGCATTGGTAATTGTCGAGAGGCATGCCAGAATTTAAATTCGTACGCATGAAACTCGAGTTCGCGGCCACCCGAGCGGTCGATTCCCGTATTACCAAGCTACCATGTGTCAACAATAACGAACGTAAAATTACGCCCTCACCTGAAAAAAAAAGAAAAAAAATTTTGTTAAACGTCCAGTATTGCTATTGATCGGAGCATTCGATACCACAGATGGCGGTACTGAAGTTATTAAACACTAATATACTGCATCCCGCAATACTCTGTCTGAGATAACGCGTGCTTTTACATTGTTTGCTTAAATCTTCCATGGCGCCTCGTGCGATGCTGCATCTACCATAGTCCTTACTACAGTCCTCAATGATACGTGTATTACTTGTAGCGCAATCACCAGTAAGTAGTACACTTTAAAGGTCAAGGTCCGCGAATGCATTACGTCCGGTGAACTGTCCCTTTCGAACGAAAGCACAAGTAACCATGCTTTAAAAATGACAGACCTTACGATGGTAAACTATTCAATCAAGTTATATACCGCGAAGCGTATAACTAAACCTCCCTTTACACATTGTCTGGATCTGTATTTCTGACCGGTTCTACCGGGTTCAGTACAACGCGCGAATTTGAGCATTGCGGAAAGGAGTTGTGCACAAAAATTAATCATAAAAGCTAGAAAAAAAAAAGATAGCAGACATTTTTTCGCAACTATATGGTTGTTCAGAGAGCGTTCCAGGAGTATTCACATTAAGTCTTACTGCATGCGAATAGTAGCGCTTCCAGGATTATCTTGCGTGTAAACTTTTCTAAACAGGGGCGTCTGGTTACTGTCACCATGAAGTCTTTATTTCAAGAGCCGATAAATAATATTTCCTAGCTATTCGAGCTTATCTGTTGGTACTGTTGCTGCTGAGCGCGTGCTAACCGCAAGCTTCCAAAGCGGTGCCGTGACGTGCACCACGAATTTAAGACTTTAGTTGTAACAGACAATAGGTGGAAGCTGATCCTCAGTGTGCGCTGCAACAGCACTCTCAGATATCACGCCTTTACAAAGACAACACCACGCCTCTCAGGCGGTCACCTTACAAGCCCTAACGGACCTTTTCAAACAACAGCATGGTATCCAAAAGCTTCACGGGACACAGATGTCTCGATAATAGTATGAGTACAATACAATAGTGTTTGAGTACAAAACAATAGTGTGTGAGTGCAATACGCCACAGTAGGATTAGTAACGATCGTACAATACTGTTGTTAAAGATAAAACCTTGAGAAGCGTTCCGTTCGAGCCCTTTTATTTTTCTGCCCTTATCGTCCCGTGTCCTGGGCCACCTTCCTCTTCCGCTTCTTTCTCCAACACATTCCTGAGTGACGGCGGGTAATTGGCGATGCAAGGTCCGTCTCAAGCAAATGCAGACGTTGAATGGGCCTGCGAATGACCTGCTTGCTTGCCAGACGGATGTCCCATGCTCTAGTTATCCCGTCTCTGGCTGAAAACGTCTGGGTTACTCTGCCGAGTTTTCACATTAAAGGCGGTGTCTGGTCGTCTTCTACAATGACGACGTCTCCTCCGTGTATTCTTGATACTTTTTCTGCAGGACTTTGGTGAGCCGATGTAAGGCGAAGATATTCGTTTCCACCGCTTCCATAGTTGCGTTATGAGTCGCTGACGGTACAACACTCTTCGTCTCAAGTCTGGGGCTGTTGATGTTGGTAGCGACCCTGTCAACTTCGGTGGGAGGCTAACCGCTCGTTTGCCTGTTAAGTGTTGCGATGGTGTTAGTGCTTGAAACTCATCGGGGTCCGTGCTAATGTGAGCAAGAGGTCTACAGTTTACGGCCGCCTCGACGTTAAAGAGGGTAGTCGTGAGTTCTTCAAATCTGAGGCTTGTGCGTCCGAGTGTTTTCTTCAAGGCGTCCTTGATTGTTCTGATGATTCCCTCCCACTATCCTCCCCACAAGTGGGCGTTTTTCACGCTGAATTTCCATCGAATTCGAAGTCCTTTCGAGTGGTCTTGAACCTCTGGACAGCAGAGCATGCGGAAGCGCTCGTCGCAGTAGTGGAAGGTTCGGGCATTGCCTGCGTATACTATCGACGGTATTCCTCGCCTCGAAACAAATCGTCGGAATGTCATAAGAAAGTTTGTAGTCGACATGCTGGAGACTAGTTCTAAATGAATCGCTCGTGTTACTGCGCAGGATAAAAGAGCAACGTAGGCTTTTGTGTGTGTTGCCGCTCGTATGCACATGGGGCTACAAAAGTCCACTCCGATAACGTCAAATGGGCCAGTTTCCATTATGCGTTCCTGTGGCAGCGGCGGCAATGGCGCGGTTGCAGCCTTTAGCATTCTTCGACGACAAAGAAGGCAGGTGTTGATTGCCCGCTTGACATTCTGGCGTCCCTTGATAATCTAAAACCGTTCGCATAATTCGGTAAGTGTGCTCTGAACACCCGCGTGCAGAAGCCGAGTGTGCGTATCAGTGTATTTATGGCGTCCTGGAAGCAGAATAGGATGCTTTAGGTCGTAGGATTCACGGAGCTGTTGCAAGCGGCCGCCGACTCGTAGAACACCATTAGGTGCAAGAAATGGGTGAAATCGGCTTACATTTGACGTGCATGGAACTCGCTTTCATTCGTTGAGAACCGCAACTTCGATTGGAAATCTCTCATCTTGCACTTCTTGGATCCAATATGTTTCTCCTTGAGAAATGTCATCAGCCGTTAGTGGTCCGGCATTAGAACCTTGATGCAACGATGAATTTGTTAGAAACCGTTGAATCCATGCGATTATTCGAATGACCCTGTTGATATTGCTGTAGTTGTCCAAATTCACTAATGACAACTTCGTCAGTGTGCCTGTGGCGTGTGGTACTGCCATATGATTGACTATAGTCGGTTACAAGTCAAGAAGGTAGGAGAAGCTCCTCCCACAAGTGTTATGCGCCCGTTTCAAATCTCTCCGCAGTCGAAAGAAGAGTTCACTGGAAACGCTCCTTGTTCCGCTTCAATGGATTCCAACTCGTCTCCGATCCCACTTTTTAAGAAAGCGACCTTTGTGTTCATCGGAGAGGGAACCGAGCCCCTGAAAGCAGCCTTTGTATCCATGGGGGGGAAGCTAATCCCCGAAGGTCGCATTTGTTTCCGTCGGAGGGGGAGAACTCTAATCTCCCTCTCGTGGCTTCCACAATGCTAAGTCAAAGTCGAAAGATAAAACAAATATGTACAGAAAGGCAAGACCCTCCTCGCGCGTTGGCCGCGACGTCACGGAAACGGTGGGACGCTATTGGATGCGAAGGTGGCGGAGGGATATCCGATTCCCTTTGAGGGGCATTTGCCGCTACCTTCTTAACCTGTAACTGACTATAGGAAGGACTTGCTTTGTTCAGGCATGTCTTCTTCGTGTGCAACATTGGCAACTGAAAGTCGAATTGGCCAGTTTACATTAGGCAGTGCGAGCCATTTTGGACCGGTCCACCACGTGCTCTTGTGCAATAGAAAAAGGGCCGATGCTCCTCTTGTCAATAAATCTGCAGGATTGTCTTCGCATCTGCAGTGGTCCCATGCATATTCCTTCGTGCGTTGCTGAATTTCGGTAACCCTGTTTCTAACGAAGAGCTGCCATCGAGTTGCGTCACTACGAATTCAACTCAGTGCAACCTCGGAATCTGTCCAGAAATGAGACTGTAGATTATCAAAACATGGAATGTCTTGAATATAACTGTGAAGTCTTGCACCGATCCGCCATGCGAGTTATTCTAATGTAGGTAACGTTACCGATTTTACCGGTGCCACTCTATTTTTGGCAAATAGAAGGCGCGTTTCGAATAAATCCAGTGACGAAGAGACTCTAGTGTATACTGCGGCTCCATATGATCGGGGACTTGTATCGGTGCATACGTGTAGCTGCCCGCTGTGGCTGTCCTGGGATTGCGCGGGTCGCACTTATCGAGGAATTCTTAGTGATGACAGATGGGTTAATTTTGTGCACCAGGAATTCCATTCTGTTTTCTCCTTTCCATGGAAGTCTTCATCCCAGAGTCGTTGTTGCATCCACAAAGTTTGAAAACACAGTCTTGCGCTAACTGTGAACGGTGCCAAGTACACGAGGGGGTCATACAACCGCGAAAATGCATGAAGTACCGAGCGCTTCGTAGCTAGTGTTGTTGTCAGAAAAGTAGAAACGTTCTGCGCACTCAGAATTAGACCATCGGTTTTCGTGTCCCATGAGACACATAATACGTTCACTCTGCTTCCTTTTGTTGCAGCGATTTCGTAAGAAACTCCGTCTTGCCGGAATTGATCCCTAGGAGAATCGAGTTAGAATTCCATTTTTGGAGCTGCATGTCTGCCAGTGACAGGATTGCGTTTGCTTCGTGATACGCAATTAATGCATCGGATTCAGTCGGGCTCCCAAGAATGAGATCGTCGAAGTAGAATGAATTTTGGAGGCGAACTGCCATTTCTGGGTATTCGACTTTCAGGGATTTAAAATGATGTTTCAGCATGGCTGCTAGCAAAAATGGGCTTAAAGGGTACTCGGGTCATTCGCTAATCAATAAAGGCAAAAGTTGGTTGACTGTCTGTTGGAAGGTGCTCTATAATCACAAGAAACGAAGCGCGCTCGGTCTTGTTGGCGAATGCTGATTTAGAGGTTCACCTTCTGTATGTCTGCTGTGGTGGTGTCCGGAGCACTGCGGAACGTTAGATGCATACGAAGTACATCTTTATTGATCTTGGAGGCCCTTGTCGAAAACACAGTTTGACGAGATCTTCCCGGCGCCATTCGAAAATGCATCAAACACGACGCGGTCCTTTGTACTAACTGCTTCTTGTCCAGCTACGGCATGATGTGGTAGATAATATACCTTTTCTGACTTCGGGTGTGATGGGCAATCACGTTCCACGTGACCGTCCTAAATATACAGCCCGACTGCGTTGTCGTACTCTAGAAGTGTTTCTGGGTGTTGGCTGAATCTTCGTAACTGTGCTCGAAGGCGTGATTCTGCCACGGTGCGGTTCTTGTTGCCAAGTCCCAAGCCAGGTTACTTTATCGTTAGAGGAACTTCGTAACAGTTCTTCACCTTAACGATGTTATTCTCAAATTCCAAAAGCGTCGAACACTCTTTAGCGTATACCACTGGTGGTTCGGCGATTCCAATGGAATCGACGCGCCACATCTCTGACGGCTCAAAATGGTTCTGGCAGTCTGCAAGCGATTCACTTGCCAGAAAGAGGGTCGATATCGTCCTTGAAGATTCAGAAATTGACAATGTGTCTGTGCCTTGCAGCATCCATCAAAAGATGGTGTTCCCGCCTATAAGTTCCTTATCGAAGCGGAGAATTTCACCTATTACAACCTTCCAATAATCATCTAAACCAACGAAAACGTCGATTTCGCCTCGCTCATTGGCCTTCGTTGGAGGGACGTCGGCAGCTACGAGCCCGTGAATCCGCAGTTTCTTTAGAAGCTTACCACTGATAGGAGGGGAGCTCCATGGTTCATAGCTCCGGAATTTCCAGAGCTTCGAGTGTGATTTGTGTGTCGTTATACTGGCGTAACATGGTTACCAGGACTCGTCGGCAATAGTGTCGCTTTGGAATGCGAGTGTTCCCAAATGTGAATATGTTGATCTCCTCGTTGCCGAGTTCTGAGCATCCTACATTTTCGGACACGTCACGTTGTATGTTCTTTGACTGCCACTGTCCAGTATCCTGACCAGGGTGTTATTCGAGTGTCTAATGGCCCAGGCTTTAGCGGTTTGCAGAAGTACTGTTGTGGAATTGAACGTGCTCGTGGGTGCGTTTGACACGTGTGCTTGTCGTTTGATGGGGTCATTTGGTATGGAATGACACGTGAATGTTCGCTGGTTGTTTGGGCAGAAGTTGGATTGCCCTGCCAGAGATCGCAAAGGATAGTAAAGTGGCGGCCAATGCAGCGAGCGTAGGCGAGATGTCTTGGCATGCGGCTTTCCCCGGAGATGGTTCATCTTGCCACAGCAAAAACAGCGCCTTGCGATCCTCAGACGATTGCACTTGTGCGCTTGTTTTCAGCTGGCAATGTCGCTTGACAATTCTGCAGATCGTGTTCCATCGTGTTGCAGAATGGATAAGACGGAGTAAATCTTAACGATTATCCAGCTGCTAACATGTACGATGGTGGAAATCTTTGTTGCTCATTTGACTAGTTGTCCCCTTCACCTGGTAGTGCGTTGTTCCTCAGGCTTCTTGTTGTGTGAGATGCGTGAGATTCCTCTCGACTTTCCACCTGAATACGGAAATTTTTATCACGCTCTTTACTTGCTCCGGTCCTGAGGTAGTGGGGTGGTCCATATCAGGATTTCTCAATTCCCCCTGCACCGATTCTTTCATCTTTTGTCTATATAAAATAAAAAATATATTGTGGGAGGGCCAGCCTGAGCACTCTGTTGAGTACAATCGCGTACTGAGCGGGGTGGGGGGCAAATTCTTAAGGGAGCTTATTCAGAAGATCAGGTTGTGGAAGATCACTCGGAAGATCACGTTGATCACACAACTGAGAAACATTGTCGGAACTCTTGATGGCCGGTAGGGCCAGAAGCTGGTCAACATAGTCATCCACTAGAACATCGTGTCGTCCGGAGCGCTCGGTTAGTACAGTCGGCGGCAAAAGTTTGCGGGGCGCGGGAGCGTCAGCCGAAACGACTGGTTGCGCCTTCTGACGGCGCGCGACCGCTCTCAAGAATCACGCTTCGAGAATGTGCTTCCTTTCGTGCTCGAAGTCTTGTCTTTTTTGCTCTCTTCCGCCCGACGTGCACGAGATAACCGGGACCGGCGCAAGGTGCCGCTATGACAGTCATCATTCCGCGCGTCTGCCTCAGCCACCGTAATGGGTGACGGAACTCGCGACTGCTACAGATTACGTTTCGCGGCATCTTGCGCCAGTCCCTGTTATCTCGTGGGCGTCGAACGGAAGCGAGAGAAAAAAGCATGACTGCGAACAAGAAAGGAAGCGCATGCGCAAAGCGTGAGTCTTGAGAGCTGCAACGCGCCGTGAGAAGGCGCAGCCAGTCTTTTCGGCTGGCGCTCCCGTGCCCCGCAAACTTTTGCTCCCGACTGTACGTTGACTGTAACGTCGTATTCTTCTTCTGAGAGCCGAATCTATTCAAATGCGCGCTTTGCTTGGCCGGTGAGGTATGACAGAATATACTTGAACTTTTCGATTCTTGGCAGATCCGGTTTGGTGTGTATCGTCGCGTGGAAGTGACTCAAGAGACCCTGCCAATTTCTGAGGTTCCAACCAAACTTGGTATTTGGGGTTTTGGTAGGGATACGGTTCGAGGATGCTGCCGTGGAATGGACATTGCGGTCGATGTTTGGGTGCTATGTTCCGCATTCAGAAGGCGACGGGTTCTTGATATAATAAAGCTGACGTTCTTTTCGTACTCCATCTGACTGGCAATTTCGTTTTCGAGTCCCTCCTCGTCGATTAGCGCGGCGATTTCCTTATCTAGATCTTTAAAATGTGCTTTTTTGTTGTTGAAGATAATCTGCGCGGTTCTTCAATTCGTCCCTGGCTGGACCGGGTCTAACCAGAATTTCTTCCATTTGAGAGATAGTCCGGATGACTGCTCCTCGAGCGACGGCGCGGGTTCTCTTGGCTCTTTCCATCGTAGAACGTTACGAAGTCAGGTTTTCTCCCGGGTTTCGGCACCAGTGTGTTGAAGATAAAATCGGGAGAACCGTTCCGTTCGAGCCCTATTCTTTGTCTGCCCTTATTGTCCCGCGTCCCGGGCACCCACTTCCTCTTCCTCTTTTTTCTCCAACAGCCATCAAGTAAACACCGAAGATGAAGCACTATAAGGTTGATGATACACCAAAACAAAGATGTTTCATGCAAATATGTGTGTGGGAATTAGCCACTAGGGAAAGGTCAGCACGCGCATGAGCAGAACATCTCGGGGAAGGAAGTCAGTTGAGGAATAAAACAAAATTGGCAGCGATCTTTACCTTCAAAGTCCTATAACGCATGAAACGAATTATAAGGAACTGGTAAGGGAATTGGTGTGTCACGTGACGCACATTTTCCTGCTAAATTTAGCGGGGAAACTGAATAGTTGTATAGGTCACGTGACGTCACGTCACATCGATTTTTTCCGCTAAATTTAGCGGGGAAACTGGGTTGGTATCTAGGTCAGAAGACGTGAATTTTCCCGCTAAAAGTAGCGGGTAACTGAATCGGTGTATAGGTCATGTGACGTCAATTTCCCGCTAAATTTAGAGGGGAAACAGAATCGATGTTTTGACCACGTGAATTTTTCCGCTAAATTTAGCGGGGAGACTGGGCTGACGTATAGGACACGTGCCGTCGATTTCCCCAAGGTTTGTAAGTCACGTGACGTCAGGTGAGGCTCGTGACGCCACTTCCCCGCTACATTTAGCGGAGAACAGGCGGACGGACGGACACAATAGAGTGTTTTCGTAGATCGTTTTTGCCGTCCCGCAAGGCCCTCCGCAACCCGCTAGGATAGCGGAAACTCCACAGTCAAGGCTATCAGCGCGCAGGCGCAGTAGCAACTTCTTCATTGCGGAACGCTTAGCGGAGGGTGCAGCGCGGTCTACGAAAACTCCCTAATAGGGAGTTTTCATAGATCGCTTTCGCCGTCCCGCAAAGCTCTCCGCAACACGCTACGCTACCCGGAACTCTGCAGTCAAGGCCATCGGCGCGCAGGCGCATTAGCGGCTTCTGCGTTGCGGAGGGCTCAGCGGAGTGGAAAACGCAGTCTCCGAAAACTCCCTAATTTGGGGATTGGGGCTGCGTTAAAAAACCCGTTTAATGCTCTGATATAACAGCACAACCGTGAAGAGCGTTTGGAAGTGGAAAGGTTTGACCGCCAAGCAACGAATTCTGCCCGGTCTTACTGTCATAGCGAAGATAAAAACAGGGTTCGGAAAAGATAAATGCTCGCTCAATAGCAAGCCATGTTATGATACGATGTATCCGTATATATGGCGAGAACTTTTTTTTACGCGAGCGTTTTATTTTTATTTTTTGTGGCTTTATCGTCGCAGATAATGCTGGCCACATCGTCCACTTTATTTCGAACACGTAACTTTCCACGGGAAAGATATCAAGAATAATGACTTGTTTCTTTCGCTGCAACTCTGGTCTGGATATCTACCCGCGGCTGCACGAAAGTACGTGAAAATGAGATACTACTCACTTCTTTCTTTCCGATTTCATAGTCGTGATGAGCGATGCCCAGTTCGTCCTCGGTCGGGATTGGCTTGTCCTTGTCCGCCTCGTCCTGGAGAAAAGGTCGAATTTGATTAAATTCAACTTCAAACTGATTTGCGGGGGTTCTAACGCCGCAATCACATCAACCTACACGCCACTGAGGCCCTTACGAGCCTATACTGACACTTCGGCTCCTACGGGTGCCTTCTATACACACATCCCATGCATGAGTGCGCTTCAGCAAGATAAGAATGACACGCCTCAAAAAAGCGCTCCCCTTAAACTCTGAAAGCCAATGGGGCCTTTAACAAGTGGCCCTTTTGGAGGTAACTCATTAAATTATATTACTACAACGAGACACTTTAATAAAAACAACAAAAAAACAGTCTCTTGTTTCTCGCTCTGGTGAACGCTTACGGTAACACAATGGATGAGAACTCGGATTCTCTAAGAATCACGTCGGTAAGAAATTAAGCCTAACACGCCCCCGTCACGCGTAAGATTTTGCTATAGTAGAAACCAATGTATTTTTAAACCTTTCTTTTCAGATATAAATGAGAAAAAAACCAATAATGTCGAGGCTTTGAGGTAATATAAAGGTAGAGTTATATCACGCGGAAAATAATTGTCCCAGCTAAGGTCAGCAGTGTGTGTGTGCATGCGTGCGTGTATGTGTGTGTGTGTTCGTGTGTGTGTGCAGCCAATATATTTGTTGAACTCGGTAATTAGCAATCTCGGTGTTCGCCCAGAACGAACATATATTATTTCGTTTTATACTTTTTTTACTCGAAGTTTACTAAGTTCCTAAGGTATACTTCCCTTGCAGGAGTTTCATGTCAACCTTTACTACAGCCACATTATTGAAACTATTCAAGCGTACAAACACAAATTTGCCAAAAAGGAATTAGTTTACTAATAGGAAAAAAAAAAGAAATACCAAATACACTCAATTTATCAGCTCTACAAAAAAGGCTATCAGGCCGCTGATAATCACCTAAACAATCTATGACTCTATGATTGAATGAATGAATGAATGAAATGAACAAGAGAATAAAGAGAATAACTGGAGGAAAAAAAAATAGCAAATTCAAGAGATTCTCGGAAATTTATCTCACCCTATCTTACACAAAGCGTTAAGAGGGGGCGCACCTCAGAGCCCCATAGAGAATACATGAGGTTTTTCACCAAATTAAAAAACTTCTCACATAATAACGGCTGCGCGGATCTTCTTGAAAATTTCGGCTTTAAAGACATTGAGTCATTATCGAGACACTAAACGCAACAGATGTTTCATCATAAATTTAATTATATTCTTTAAAAAATCATGAAAATGGTCAAAATCGGCTAATTCGGCACTCTTGCGTTCGGAGCGAATTTACAAAATTATCTAAATTTAAACATTAGAAGTATTGCGCTTAATGTCTTCTAAATTTATTACGGAATCGAATAATATTCAAATTATTCATGTAAGTCGATTTGTTCCGTAACTACAGCAAATATAAAGAACCAAGGTGTCGGTGCTTGTTTTCGTCGTTTTTAAGGTACCTCTCTCTCCCGTGCGGTGGCGCTCGCTGTCCACGAAATGCGAAATCGTCCGTTCGGAGATCGGCCGGATCGGCACTGTGCGAGGTGTTCTTCCGCGGCCGTATTCCGCGCCCGTATCCTGTTTCATTCTGCACGCCGAGGCGTCAGTGTGCGTGTCTTGCTTTCCTGGTTCTCGCTGGGTAGGTCTCCGTGTTTTCGCAAGTGGCAAATTCACCTTGGAGCTATGGGTCGAAGACAACCGTCCTGTGGCAAGCGGACCGCGAGGTGTTCCACAACCTCGCGGTCCGTCAACGCGTTGTGCTTGTTTCTACTTTTTTTTTTCTTTTAAAAACGGGCTTTTTTTTTTTTTGACGCAAAGTTTTATTTTATCGTTATCCTTCACACAAACGTCCTTCGGCCTTGGGGTCGTGGAAATCGGGGATGAAGCGTGCACAGAGTAGATCGTTGTTTGCCTCCTTTTTATTTTTCACGGACGTCCTGTGACCTCCGTACGGTTCGTGGTCACCGCAATCTAACGCGGGGAAAAACGGGTCGCCTGCTCTGTAGTCAGGGTATTCCTAGGGGAGGGTGATAACTCGCTGTTCTTCTGGAAATTCACATATCACCCAAAAAGGTGACATGGGTAATGATTACGGCATGTTTTTTCCGGTGTTTATTTTTGAGCGAAAATCGGTGCATGTTTTTCGGTGCTTATTTTTTAATCACCAGTGTATTATGGGTTGAACGTCTTGTGATGACGCTAAAAAGCGTTGATAACAAAAGAAAAATGCGATTGGACAAGAACATTTCAAATTTCCAATTCTATTCACATATTTCATACGCTCTTCTCGTGGGAGCATCTATCCTGACGAAAAATGCCTAAGTCATTGAGCTGTGAACGCATACTCAGTGTACAATCTTTCGGCCTAGAGAGGTATTGCGCACGCTCGAACGCGCTTCAGAGCCCAGTAGACGAAGTTGGTGGCACCCAGAAGGCGAGTTTTTGAATGGTCTGTAGTAGGCAAAAGAAACAAATAACAATCAACGTATATCAGCTCTTCAAGCGAAGAGGCGCGTTTCAAGGTCAATGGTTTCGGACGGCATTAATGTTGTTGGCGTTGTCGTAAGATGACGTCAGTTCATACGAACTGACGTCATCTTACGTGATCACGTGAAACAAACACGTCATCTTACATGATCTCGTTACACGAAATGACGTCATCTTACGTGATCACGCTGCACGAAATGACGCCATCTTACGTGACCACGTAACACGTCATCTTGTAAATCAACCTCTCCCCACAGCAGCGCGCTCCGCGCTTTCCGGGCCCGTGCAGTGCTGTAGTCGAAATCAAGCTCCCTATGGCAAGCGAAAGCTTCTAAAGTCTCACATTGAGAATACTCGCAAGCGACCGTCTGTGGAAGCTTCGCACGTTGAAGTTTTTGTTGAGATCGAGCCATCGTGTTCCATTAACTATAGTTGAAGTTATCGTTCAATAAAGCCCTAAAAAATATGAATGTAGTTGGTGTAGACATCAAGATCTAATCAAAAATGCGGTTTGACGTTGTTTAATTAACGTGTATATACAAGTGTAGAAAAAAATGAGTTATTTGTGCATAGATGTTTAAAAAAGTGTTTATTATTCGACATAGGACTTTGGGAGAAGGATGTGTTCAGATTTTTCTTCATGAGCGCAAATATACCTGACGCAATAAATAGTGACGATTTCATCGTCCCAGTGGTGAGCAGGTGATTTTTTGCTCGAAACAATGATGCCATTTCATAAACCAAGTTCTGTGACATATGCTTTTCCAATGTGTGGTCACTATTTTGTAAACCTTTCAGTCCAAACGAGTATACTTCTGTTTGTTTTTGTTAGCTTAGGAGGGGGTCACAGAGCCTATCTTTTTGTCTTCCTCTAGGACAGACGTACAGAGTTATACCGCAACACGCATCTGTGGAGCACACAGAGCTATCGCTCTCCTGTTGGCGGTACAGTAGCAGACGACACAACGCAGCTCCGTAGTCTATCGAGGGCACGGCTAGGCGCGGCCCGTAGCGCGACCGTTCAGACTAGGGAAATGGTTTTGAAGAACCGAGAAATGGTATCTTGTATACAATAATCACATGTCGTTAGTATATTCTACTTGCCAAGCCAAATAAATATTTGCAGCTTGTGAGAATATGTTTGCGTGACGATTTACCGTTCACACACCTGACGGATGTTAGCGAATCCTTCATGTTCGTGGCTCGCAGTTATCGGTACCCCCTCGGAGTGACTTCACCATATATATTTTTTTCTTGCTTGCAGGACATCATAAAAATCACAAACACGCGAGAAAAAAAAAAACCTAATGAGTACGCGTGATTTTGAGCTTCGCAGCTCTAAAGATGCCCGTTAAATGTCGTCCAGCTTGCGAAGAAACTAATCCTTTTTGTTGGAGTTTGACTATCGTATGCTGGCAGCTCGTTTCCGGTCTGTTTTGTCCATACTCCTTTTCACCGTAATTTGGCAACCCTCAGTCAGAGCTGCTGTGAGGGAATCACAGTCGCGGAGCAAAGCACGTGACAGCTACCTTTAGGAGCAGTACTATGGCGCCTGCAGCGCGTCTCCGACTGGTGTGTTTAGCGTCTTATGCTGGCCATACATCAAAAGTGGTCCCGAAGTGCAACAAATGACGTCACAGAAGACGGAGTGTCACGCTGCTGCATCTCGCGATCCTAGCAATTCATCGTAGAAATGCTGGCGAAAACCACGAGGGAACACGAGTGTCGCTGTCGTCATGGCGTCCCAACGAAAAGCAATTATACAATTTCGACGTTTTTGTAATTCGGTAATTTAAATTACTGTATACAATTTTTAAGAAAATAAAGACATCATAACCAAATAGGAACTTCCGTGCTAAAACATGCAGTGCGAAGTGAAGACAACTACTATCTTTTTTTTGATGTCCACAAAAAAAAGGCTATGCAGCATCGATCCTACCGTTTTTTTGTTGTTTTTTTTCGCACATTATGTGATGTCCTCTAACACGAAAGTACCGACGTAAAAGCGCTGTAGAGACGATATAAAAACAAAAATTTAAGTGAATCGAGCTTTGTAGTGGAACGGAAATAAATAAATAATTAACGACTTTTTACGGTAAACACTTCGAATCCCAGACAAAAGCTCACCGGACAAAAACTCACCGGACAGAAGCTCACCGGACAAAAGCTCACCCATTTTTTAACAGACCCGGACAAAAGCTCACCAAGAGAAAATTTCATATTGGTCTTACAGAGAAACCAAGTTTAGAAAAAAAGGCGATGAGCCTCCTTTTAGCGAATTCGGCCACCGCGAAGCGGCGTCTACAGATAATTCAGGTGAGTTAACATTTTTCTAATGAGCCGCCGCAGACTGCCGCCGCGAAGCGGCGGGAGCGCAGCAGGGGGCTTGGATTAACACGCGCACCAGTGACACACGCGTGAAGTATAAAAGCCTTTTTTAAATAGCGTACCCTTTTCGATAAACGGCATATCTCTAAACTGAGGCTCTGCTTTCTCTAAACCGGGCTTCAATAAAACGTGCCCATTTTCTAAAAAAATGTTTCGACGAAATGGCATTCGATCAACCGTAGTAAACCCTTGCTTGGGATGAGGCACAAGTTCACCTAAAAATGGTGCAATGTCCATCGCGTCCGCATTTTAGTTCAGCCCGTGTTTCGCCCGGGTAGCGAAAAAAAATCAGGTGAGCTTTTGTCCGGGTTTGTGAAAAAAGGGGTGAGCTTTTGTCCGGTGAGCTTTTGTCCGGTGAGCTTTTTTCCGGTTACCAAACACTTCACCTCTAAGTAGAGCTTCAAAAAAGTGACGGTTACGCGCTTTCATGCCCATTTCTACAAAGTTGGGAGAACGATGTATTGCATCTTGTGAATAGACATGTGGAGCAGCATGTTTATGTTAGAGGCCTTGTGTGTAATCGCTGCGCAATACCTGCCAAAAGAAGATATTATTTGGGCACAGTCTCAACCGTTTCCGTCTGTGTGTGCTACGAATACAGCAACTCTTTTCGTAGAAGTGATGAGGAAATGGCGTGCCCTTGATGATACGATTGTGATTATGAAATAAAATTTTTAATCAGCCAATAATTGCGACCTGTCCGGTCGCCTGGAACCCCGACAACAACTATCGTTCTCTGGAAAGTTCAATCTAATATTTACACGTTTTGTGGAGTTCATCGAGCGAATAAGAATGTTCCAACAATGAGCTAAACCAGGGTTGCCAGGTAGTTTCTAGCTAAAACCGCCAAAAGCCAGACGGTGTAGCCCAAAAGTAGCTAAATGCGAGAGATTTATGTAGCCCAAAAGTAGCCATATTCTGCAGAGCCCAAAAACTTGTGCGCTTGAATATGCGAGCTCAATTCGAAGGCACTGCGTCTACAAATCTAGGGTTTAGGAGCAGCTTGGAAGATCTACGACATCTTGAAATGTATTGAACGTTTTATTTCAAACACAAAAGTACAAGCATTTTCCACACACGTTTTCGCAGTCACATAGTTGTGAAGCACACGCACGTGCCCTGCTTACCCGCCTCATACATGGTTTCCGTGTTAAAACGGGCGAAAACTTCTTCAGTACGGTTGATGTCCTTACTGAACTCGTTCTTCCAAAGGAAAGCAAACTTTACATAGAGGACGTTTTGAAGAGTTGGAAGGGACATGTTCTATCTTAGGCCTGACTTTGTGAGGGAGACGTGACTGAATACTCTCTCCACGGGAGGCATTCGACGTGGGCAGTTTCAGGAGCGCGATGGCAAGCTCGGATAGCAACGGAAACAGGGCTGCTCCTGCGCATTGATCTTGGCTTTGTTCGGAATATTCATTGTCCCAAATTTGTTGTCTTTTGCTATGGCTCATTGTGCTTTAAGAAACTTCTATGCTTCGCGAAAAGCCTCCTTCGTTATACCCGGTACAGCACGCGTTATCGGGTGACATCAAATTCTGCAGGATGTCTTGATTGCCTTTAGTACCATCTTTCCTCAAATGATGTGCTCCTGTAGGATGATGGTGGGAAACTCGAGGAAATAAGAGACGCCAGTAGGAAGCAGAAAGAACCTGGGAGTATAAAATAAGCCACAATTACTACAGAAGCGATGTTGTCGGAGCTGAATCGAGGTCACGGTAGCTCACTTGAGCTAATAGGTTCTGGCATCTCGCTCACGAATCTTCAAGCAGAAAATCCCTGAAAGCGGGAATCCAGAAAGGCGGACTGTCGCTTTGTGTCCATGCTGAAGTGTCTTTTGTACAAACACTCTAAACCAAGCAAAAAAAAAAAAAAAAGTGCCGCGTTAGGATTCGAAATAGCCCAAAAATAGCCACATAGCCAACCGCCAAATTTCGACGCCAAATGCATGACAAAGTAGCCCAATTTGGCTATTAATAGCCCAACCTGGCAACCCTGAGCTAAACCTACACGAGTTCCCGAATCCAACACGGCGCTTTTGAATTTTAGCGCCGTAGATAGTTCTGCGAACAGTGTATACTTCTGTGCAAATATTCGTCTAACAGTTTTGCAACGTTGGAAAGCATCGGAATGATTCAGAATCACTGCGGAGTTGATACTCGGGAAGATAGGCACTTGGGAGAAACGGACCGTGGCATTTGAGACAGGGGCACAACCGGGGGACAAACGTGCTACAATCGCATACCCTTCCAAGGTCATCTCTTGGGCGACCGCGCGCGCGCCCAAGAAACCTTTCTTTTCTTCTTTTTAGGGGTGGTGGGGGGGGGGGGGGGGGGGAGGGGGGGAGAGAGGGGAGGGGAGTGGTGTAGGCGCTGATTGTTTTCCTCCTTTGTGGCTTTTGACAGACGCACAACGAGACTGGCAGAACAAGCGCATGATTCATTTCTTTCGATGGAGGCGTTCTGTCTGTGTATGCGAACATGATTTTTTTCCCCTTTTAGTAGTTAGTTGTTCTTGCCTTGACTCGGGTCCCAGTGGGTGCGTTGTCGTTGTATGCCCACTATTTTTTTTTTTTTTTAGTTTATGGTAGTTTTTGCGCTGATGGGGTATCAAGGTAGACAAAAAGAAAAAAAAATGAAATAACGCCTCGACAAAAAAAAAAGAAAAAAAAGTTGTAGCGATCAGGAACGTTTTCAAAGCGATTTTAGGAGCCTGCAGTGTTACCACAGGTGCAGGATTGAGAGCGTAACCCACGCACTTGAAGAGAAGGGGAAGCTCTCGTCTTATTGGAACTCTCTTTTATGGGTTCCCACGTCGCGATTGTCCTTCAAAATCAACTGTCATTTATTTCTCGCTCGTGGCTTCCAAGTACTGGAAGCCACGACTCGAGCCACAATAGTTTTGCGAAATCAAGGTTTCGCTGAAATGGATAACTCTCACGTACAGTTCGACGCGCAATACCCTTGCCGTATTGACTCGCGAGAGATGCCCCCAACACGGCTGAGTATGGCGGTGCTCCAGACCTAACATCTAAATTTTGTTGCCTTACCTGTTACTATTTCGCGCCCATTTTGAGCCATATCAAAATGAAAGCGCATGATGAAATAAAAATGACACTCGTTTTCCGCTCGATGGAAATTTCACGCCTGCTCACTGTTTTTGCTGGTACCTTGAGCGTTTCCCAGCGATGCGGAGAGTTAAAAAAAAAAAAAAAAAAAACACGTACGATGGCATCCTTTGCACACTCATTACTTCTATAACACTGAGCCACCTCGTATCCTTTTGTTTTTCTTTCATGGTACTAATTTCTTTCTGCGCATTACGGCTGTTACGACGCTAAATCTGTCTGCCCTTCGAATTTGAACTTAGGCTCAGATCAGGGACGAACCAGTTTAAATCAGGAAAATATAATTAATACTGCAGCAAAGTAAATCTATCATATCGATCGGAAATACGATTTGGCACATTCCATCTGAACACATATTGTGCACAGCGAATGCAATAGCGAGTCAGCGTGCAAAACGCCGCCACACTAAGCTACCATAACATCTCAGCGATTTTTGCATAACACCGAGCACGGAAAAGAGAAAACAGTTATTCATTCACATAAATGAAGCAAGTTTATTTAAAGCCCGGACACTCCGTACGTCCAATCTAGCTAAGGTTATCAATAGACTCGACCATGTCATTTGTCGAAACAGATAAAAGAAGTTGGCAAAAATGATTAGACTGAATAAGTGAATCTAACGTACGTATTTTACCAACCGACGGTCGCGCGCCTTCAATACCCTTTCCGATTGTCATTGCGCACCTTGGACACACTTTGGGGAGCAATGCATATTTACATCGCCGCCCGAGGTCTCCATTGAACGTGTAGTGCTGACCCAAATAAAATGCTAACCTGACTCTCAATCGCTCACCGCAAAGGACGATTTCGAACAGGCGGTACTGTAGGTCACTTGAGATGAAGAAAAAGAAGAAAAACAAGCTATAGAAACGAGCGTCGTAAAAAAGGGGACCGGCATTTTTATTCCTACCTCCGAACAGAAACGAGCGCCACCCACTGCATCACACAGCGCAGAGGCCGGACTCGGCCACCGCGCGTACATACCAAGCGCGCGCGAGGGAGGGAGAAACTTCCTCCGCCGGGAGAACACGGCACATTTCGGGATCTATTTCACGCAGCGGATAACGCGGGCCTTTTCACACCTCGATACTGGCGCCATCTAGAAGTTGCGCGTTCAACCACGTTTCGAGCCGCGCGCCATCTGGTGGCTGAAACGGACGAATAAATAGAGGTACCGCGCCCTCTTAAACTTCACCATAGAGCCGAAGTTTCGACAGCGAAGCTGTTAAGGGCTAGTTTCCCCAGCAGCGTGTCCGCCACCAAATAAACGTCGACACAACACTCCGGACAGCTACCGCCATCTATAAGCAATGGCGGCCACCAGACAACCGGCTCGTCGGTTGTCTGTTTGCCGCCGTTGCTCATAGATGGCGGCAACCTTTCCAGCCTTTCCACTCTGGCTTGCCGACTTGAGGACGGCCATTACATCATTCCTACCAAAGTACAGCTTCGCTGGTCTTCCTTCTTCACCAAAATAAAAAAAAAAAGATTTTTTTAGCATTAATGCCATGAAATTTTCTTGCGTACCACCCTTTGAGCCTTAAAAACATAAAAATAAACAAAATAAAGAAAAAACATGCACAAGTAACTAAGTAAAAACATTAAACAGAAAAGCAAGCAAACAAACAAGCATCCAAATAAATAAATAAACAGAAACAAACAACTAATTAAACAAATAAAAAGAAGCCAAGAGGACATATGCAGAACATCTGTTTTGTGGATACAAGCGAGCCATACCTACCACACATCACATGCAGGCGCTAATAAAGTACAGTTTAATCAATTTTAATGAGGAAAATCTCCAACACAGGTGATGGCGCTTCCTCTGTTAGCCAAGAACAGTATGCATCAAAAAGCCTGCTTTAACTCTTTTTTCTTTTCGCGGTGTAGGCCTTTTGCACATGTTGTCTTCGCATCCTTGCTAGAAATTTAAATAAAATACCTCCTAATTATATACGTACGGCGATATTTAGTGCCGGGAGTTTAACAAAGCTAAAAATAAACGCAAAAGTTACTTTTGTTCTTCACTCGGTAGGAAGATAATAAAGTACTTAGCACATGAAGGTTTTATTGCGTTCACGTTGGTTATTTTTTTAAGAAGCGCGTGGCAAACCCGGCGGAGCTTGATTGTGTAGTTTGTTACTTTTAAGTTTAATTTATTACGCAACATCGACTTTGCTAGGAAAATAATATAATTCGAGGACCATCGTGCCTATGATCATTTCTTTGAAAGCGGACTCACAAAAATAGATAGATGTCGGTACATACTAATTCTGCGTAGCTACGACTTAATAAATGGCGATTTATATTCTCGCCTACGTCGCTCTAAAATATCTTTGTAAGCATGCAAACATGGCGACACCGAACACACACACCGCCATCAGTAACACGTTTAACAAACAGACCGGTTTCGTTAAAATTTCTGCTTCACCAAACGAAGCCGCTCGGGCAAAGCAATCGCCACACGTAAAAGTACCCTGAAACAGAACGCATATTCTGAAACTCCCCGAGTCAGACTCTCAAGGATGGTTCACACATTTGAGTTCGAGTGTCATCGACCGCGTTTACCGCTTACATCAAGAAAAGAACACAGTGGCTCCACCTACCAGGTAACCATGGAACATGTACATCTACGTATACAGAGCGCTTAGGTGCACTAATCCAGTCTAGACAGGTGAATTATGCGGTCAGGGGGACATATTGTAGGGGCTATTCGTCACAATAATCCATTTATTTAACTAAAATAAGTTCAATAGCCTTTCTTTTTCTCTTGCTAAGAATAAACGTATGGTTCAAATTCGAAAACTGCTGAGCGTCATCTAAAACCGCTAAGTCGGCCGATTTTAGAAAGATTAAAAGCCCGTGGTAAGAGCGGGGGAGCGCTAAAGTTTTCACTTGGCGCAACCCTGGGGCTCCGAGAACGGAAATAATATTTTTATCCGCGTCTTCGAACTGCAAGCGTAATGCCTGTTGCGCAAGTTTTCATTTTTAATTTTATTTTCAATTGGTTAAGAGTTTTCTGAAGCATTCATGTTCTAGTAAACTTCTGTAAGTTCCGAAGACTTCCTTTTTCAAACGTTTTTGTAATGTTTATTATTTAGGAAGACGACGAAGCTGCTGAACGGTACGTTCGTGGTTTTGTTACTCCTCGATTTTCGTGAAATAGACAACATTAACAAAACACAGCATCGCATCGTTGCAAACGATACCTTCTGGTGTACTTCGCCGTACCCCCACCCGCAAATCTGAGCTGCAAGAAGCGCACCTCGGCGGGCGGCGGGCTGACAGCGCAAGATGTCGGCCCACCGACCAACGAGGTACCAACTGCCAACCGTTTTCAACTCCTCCCGGAAGAACAAGGCGAATCTACCTCTTTACAAGGACCTGGAACCTTAATTTAAAGCAGACAAACAACAGTCACTGCAGTCAACGCCGAGGCTCAAGACATTCCAACCAAAAGACCACGGGTAAATATATCAGACAAACACATGAAGACATCAACGAGCGACCCTTCATCTGAAGGTGCTACTTCCACGTACGAGCTGAATGAAGACATGATTGAAGATGACGACACCGGATTCATCCAGGTGACTTACAAGAAAAACAGGTCGACAGGAATACCAATTATATTTCATACGAACTCCAAGGAGTTCTCGTTCTGGAAAGTAAATCCGAACTCACTGGCTAATGAGGTGCTTGGAATCGCACAAGAAAAAATTCTGTCCCACAAAATCACTAAGGATGGTAGTCTCGCAGTGAGTGTCGCTTCACTACCTGCAGCTAATAAATTGCTAGCGACAACTTCTCTCATGGGATTCGAAGTAAAACCATCCACGCCGAAGTCATACTCAGAGAACATGGGGAAAATTAAAGGAGTTCCACTACAGTACACAGACAACGATCTTCTGGAGTATTTACATGATGCAGGTGTTACGTACGTCCAAAGGCAGGTCGCATACAGAAGACAAGTGGACGGTAACTCAACGCCTCACCCTAAGGACAGCGTGATTCTTCGTTTTATACAAGACCGTCCGATGCCAAATCGTGTGTACTTAGGTTTCACGAGCCACCCTGTGGAGGAATACTTTGGCGCCCCAATTCAATGCTACCAATGCCAACGGTTTGGACACATCGCACAAAACTGCCGGAGTGCAAGACGTTGCAAGATCTGTGCCGGTCCACACCACCACAAGGACTGCAACTATCGCCCTGAACCTAACTGCGCAAACTGCGGATGCTCTCATGCAGCAACATATGCCGGATGCTCCAGCAAGAAAGCTGCCACCGCGCTGAGGAAACAGGAAATACTGAACGGTCGCGCCCCCAATCGTAGATCGCCACCTTCGAATCCAGAGACTGTACACCAGCCTGAAACACCAAGTCAAAAAGAAACATCAACGCCTAAGAAAGACCGGACGTACTCACGCGTTTTGCAACGACTGTCGAAGAAACAGGCAAATACCACAAGTGATTCAGCTCAGTGTGATCCAAAGACCTATGCACCACTTTCACAGAGAACATCTCAACCGTCAGGGTCACCGGTGCCAACTGCATCTGTCGCCGCAAGAGATTCAAGACCTTCAACTTCCCATGCAAAAACGTCGACCACTTGTGACACAGACATCAGCGGTGCAGGCACATCGGCCACCCCACCATATCAAGGGATCGATCAGCAATTGCTTCTCCAACTGGTCTTTCTGGCAGTGAAGGCAATCATCAAATCACTTCCCGATGCACTTAACATCTCCGAGGTAAAAACACTTCTAGCTATGGAGCCTCTCTTACTGGCTTCGAATAGGTCGATATAGATGAATGAAGAATATCGCCGAACAACAATATTTCAGTGGAACGCCAATTCTCTTCGCACAAAAATGGGTGACTTCCGTAAGCTCGTCGCCGAATTTAATTTTCCTGTTATTACAATTTCTGAAGGACACACGGATGACCAATTCAGACTCGCTGGATATGTCTCATACTTTTCAAAACGTCCACGTGGTCCAAGTCGAGCCCTGATTTGTGTGAACAAACAATACGATTCGACTTTTTTATGCACATCTTCATCTGATGGACCAGAATATGTTGCATGCAAAGTCAGGTTTGGCGAGAATGTATTGAGCGTAATTAGCATTTATATTGAACCAGCCACAGCTATTACCGAAAAAGATATCACGTCCATCTTAGATGCTGTTAACAGTCCGTTCGTTATGTGTGGCGATTTTAACGCACATAATACTTTGTGGGAAGGTATGCAATGTGACAAGCGCGGTAAAATAATAGAAGACATAATTGAGAAAAAAAATGTATGTGTGTTAAACGATGGCTCACAAACCTTCATTCGAGGATGCAGCTATTCAAGCGTTCTGGACCTAACAATTTGCTCACAAGATACTTTTTCTGATATGGTTTGGCACATAGACGTTGAAACGCACGGGAGTGACCACCTTCCCATTCTTATACAGTATTCAAAAGCAAAGTCTTTAAAACGGAAACAAAGGAAGATCAATATGACAAATTGGCGTAGCTTCCGGCGACTGAATACAATGCACTGCAAAAGTATGGATACGTTAGAAGAGTTTACCTCGATTGTGAAGGCAAATTTTGATCGTGTAACTCGATCAATATCTGCCCCCGAAGGGTATGCGGGAATAGATGCATCATATGAAAAACTGAGGGCGATACCTCGTAGAGCAGAAAGAAAATATCGAAGGTCTGGGATGATAGAGGAATATAGAAAAGCTCAGCACGTCCACGACCTTATCCGCCGCAAGCTGAAACAACTATCCAGGCATCGATGGCGACAACTCTGTGCCAAGATGGCAGCTGTGAGAGACCTCACAAGACAGTGGAACATAGTCAAAGCACTCCGTTCACCAGTAATACAGAGGTATCCTCTTCGCGCAATGGCGTTATCAAGAGGAGTATCAGAATTGGTACTCGCAGAGCAATTTTGTGAATTACTGGTAAACTCTAGCAATGCAGCTCAGACTTTAAGGTACCGTGCATCGTGTGTAATAGCCCAAAACGCCATTGACTGCGATTTACATGGCTCCGATACACAAATGGATCGCCCTTTACTGCTTCGAGAAATGCAATGCGCCCTACAATCAACTCGCAAACGGAAGTCACCCGGTCCCGACTTGATAACATGGGAAATACTGGCGAATCTCGGTCCGACTGCAACTAGCAACCTTCTCAAAATGTTTAACTCTATCTGGATTGGCGAAGCTGTGCCTGAACAGTGGAAGACAGCCAAAGTCACGGCTCTTCTGAAACCAGGAAAGACCCCAATGGAACTAACTTCGTTCCGGCCAGTCAGCCTCACTAGCTGCGTTGGTAAACTGTTTGAAAAAATAATTAATCAACGCTTACAATGGTGGCTTGAAACTACCAAAAGCCTTCCAGATTCATTAGCAGGGTTTCGTTCAAAACGCTGCACAATGGACTGCATTCTAGACTTAGTCACTTCGGTGAAACACGAACGTAAGCTTGGAAAAATTACAGTTGCCGTATTTTTAGATATTAAGCGAGCATACGACACTGTTAGTCATGTACACGTTTTACACAGTCTTCTGAAGCTCGGAGTCAGAGGCCGTATTTTACGATGGATTCAAAACTTCATTACAAATAGGACTATATTTATGCAGACAACAAATGGAGAGACCAGACGACACGTTCTCAAACACGGTGTTCCGCAGGGAAGTGTTCTCAGTCCAACATTGTTTAATACAGTCATGGCTGAACAACCAAGTCGTCTTCCATCACCGATTAACGTCACAATATATGCAGATGATATTTGTATATGGATTTCAGATAGTTGTGTCGAAACATTGCGAAGACAACTTCAAACTGGACTCAACATCATTGAGCAATACTTAAATGAACGAGGAATGGACATAGCCCCTACCAAATCAGTGGTGCTCCCTTTCACCAAGAAACACCTTAAAGGACTTCAAGTCTCAATAAGGGGCAGACACTTGAGCGTGTAAAATGCCATCGATTCCTTGGTGTTATCATGGATCAATGTCTTACATGGGTCAAACATATGGACATGTTGGTCGACAAAATAAAAAGAACAATAAACATCATTCGACATTTTGCTGGGCAAAACTGGGGAGGCTCAACAGAGTCCCAGTTAATTTTACACTCAGCTCTGGTAAGACAAACAATTGCTTACTCAATCCCAGCACTATCTGGTTTATCAGCTACACAAGAGAATAGATTACATTTCATGCTGGCTCGAAGTTTGCGAGTTTGTCTCGGCGTACCGCGTCCGACGTCGGGAACCCTTGTATTAGCAGAGGCCAAGCAATTACCAGTATCATCATTACGTGAACGGGAACTGCTGCGTAATTTCCTACGAGTATTGACGCTGCACTGTAACCACCCACTTGCTGACGCATTATTGACTCGAAGCGAATCCTGCACTAGCTATGCGCTTGCAACATCAACTTTTCATCTACCCGACTACACGGTGTGGGTGCAACAACCTAACAAACCACCCTGGATATACCAGACTCCAGAAATCAAAATAGATCTACCAGACTTCAAATCAAAAGCAACAACGACCGCATTGGTCATTGCTCAAAGCGCCCTTACATATATAGAGGAAGCATATCCTGATCATATACATGTATACACCGATGGATCCACAAAGGAAAACGGATCAACAGCGGCATATATCATACCAACACTTCAAGTCCAAAACTCATACCGACTCTCCCACAGAGCATCATCAACAACGGCAGAGCTACACGCTATCCTCTCTTCAGTAGAGCATATAAGAGAGACAAGCGGTTCAAACAAATGGCTCATATGTACAGATTCACAGGCAGCACTTAAAACTATCAATGCAATGAACCCTCAAAGCCCAAACTCATCACTCGTTTATAGAATTATAGAAGCTCTCAATGACTGCCTAAATTCTGGACAAACAATAAAGTTACAATGGATTCCAGGCCACAGCGGCATCCAAGGAAATATGGAGGCGGACAAGCTTGCTGCAAACGCACACACTTGTGACAGGGTCCAAATGATACCTTATGCAAGTACCGACATAAAATATATGATGGAGAATCACTCCAAAGAGATATCATGGGATATATGGTTTAATGATCGAGGTAGAAACTCTATATTATATCAAGTAGACCCAAATATTCTTTTTCCAGTTCAAAATGGCTTTCCAAGAAAGATCGAAACGTTAATACACCGCTTACGTTTGGGGGTAGCATACACGAATGAATTTTTGTATAAAATTAATCGAATAAATGACCCTAGCTGTGATTGTGGGCACACGACAGAAACAATAGAACATCTTTTCATGGATTGCCCTCGGTTCGACCAGAATCGATCACGACTGAAAGTACGACTGGACATCATTGACAACCGACCATTTTCTATCAACAAAGTACTAGGACCGTGGCCTAACCATAGATCAGAGAAACAAGCATTTTCGGCAATCAGACAATTCCTGGAAGAGACTGATATTGTAAATAGTTACTAATGTTGGATGCATTATATAATGCAATACATATGTATATCTGTTCAAGTGATAGATATTGAATAACTTTCCATGCTCGTTGAACATTGTTGTGTGATAAGGAATGTGACATGTAAAAGACCGAACTTGTTTGACTGATCGTGTGACATTTCAAGTGGACTCAATTTAACCAAATAATTGACTGTTTTTTGTTCGCGGAAAAACACTTGTGTGTGTGTGGGGGGGGGGGGGGGGGGGGGGAGAGGGAGGAGGGGGGAGAATGTATACGGGGTCATGTGGGATGTTCTAATTTTTTTTTTCTTACCAAGTAACTGAATGTGGAGTAGCCGGCCATGCCTCCACGGCAGCCAACATCTCCAATTCCTTTTTTTTGGTCATTTAATAAAGAAAGAAAGAAAGAAAGTTTATTATTTATTTATGTCTATTTGATGAACACATTCCTTTTGTCTTTCACTAGTACTGCTTTAAAGCGCCAGTTGACAGTAAGCGCTTGTCCTGTCTTGCTCTACCACTCGTCTTTATCCTTTGCGCTTTTTGATTTTCATGAAGTGTAACCAATTAGCCGAACAGTTAATTTTATACACCGGTCAAAAGCGATATCGGTGCACGTCAAAAAAAAAAAAAAGTTAATCGCTTACGATTTTATTTACCCACGGTTAAAACGTATTCGAGTAGATTATTTGATTACTTGAGAAGGGAAGTAATGGACCGGTACTCGAAAAAGAAACCGTTACTTTGCCGAGTACTTTCAAAAGGACAGCGCTTTCTGCCGACCTGAAAAGGGGACTGTCCATCATTGGAGTCTAATCCAATAACGATTTAACTCAAACTCGAATGTGTTAACCAGCCTTTGGGCATGTACGGTGTACCATATATACTTTAGAGATGCAGACATCTCAAAGCAAGCGTGAGAAGAAGAACTAACTGTCTGTACTTTATCCGAAACATCGTTAAAGACTAGGCGGAGGTAAGAACAGAGGACGAATAACGGAAGACAGACAGAGGACAAGACCATTAAGCAAAGTCGTTACTTGGGTAAATTGCTTCATCTTAAAGATCTGTAAAAAACAAAACAAAAAAGCGCCGCAGAATAAACATGGAAAAACAGCTAAAAGAACAAGGCGGTTTGTTCTCGTTTAGCTTAATTGAACGGGCTTCTTTTAATTCTCTTATTATTATTATAGGAACATGATTTTACCTTCCTCACACTCATCCTCTTTTTCGTGGTCTTCAGTGCAACCCAGCCTTCAAATAAGCGGTGACGCGCTCACGCTTCTTTTGAGCACGTCTGGTGTGTCTCGACCAATCAAAGTTGCCGCCACGAACGCAGAAATAGGACAAAGATGGATCTTTAAGTTAGAAACCATTCTACTTCGGCACAGTTTGTTTCAAAACGACCTGTCCAACCAAGGTAACGGTTACAAAGAGGTCGATCTATGTACATATATAACTATTTCGGCTACGAAACCTCGGTCACCCATAGAAAAGATACCGCTATCGAAACGAAAAGATGTGCATCCATTTGAATAGCGGTTGGTGTCAACGTTTTCGGGCGTCTTTCGAAGTTGACGTTACCTCACCCGCCCACACAGGACCAAACTTACGCCGAAGAACGGGATACAACGTAAGGAGTCCCAACGACTATCGCATTCACTAAGAACGGCTGAAAACTCACAGTATCGGAATCAGCTGAAGAGGCACAACAGCCGGACATCCAGCAGCAGCGGCAACAAGAGCGGCCATAGCAAGAAAACAGGCGTCGAATCCTGCTTCCCATGGAGTTCCGAACCCGACTGATGGCGCGAACATCCCCCCTAGGTCTTCGTCAACATTGCCAGACGAAATAAATATAAGAACACCCGTTGCAACTCTGTTAGACAAGGCACGCGACGGCATCCGGAAACCCCCACAACGGCAACTTCCCTTTCGTCGGAAGCAGGGCGGATGTCTTCGTTCCGCCGGGAAAGCCCAACCATAGCGCTGAAGCCCGATTCCCGCGGTGCGATTTTTCACTGCGACTTCAGTGCAGCGGTGAAACGCGCGTGCGAAATTTCGGGTTACCGTTCGCATTGTCAAGGAACAAAAGCGATTTGTTTTTCCGCATTTACGAAGCACGCGGTTTGAAGACGGACGCCCGTTTCAGTTAAGTTGGTTTGATTTATTTCGTAGTGATATCGGTGGGATCTCCACAGCCTTGCACGTGCCTGTGCGCTGCCTTGCAAACCAAGAAAAGCACGGACCACTGCGGCTCTCGCAGAGCGTAATGGCCGCCACAGCAAGTTATGACGAATCCCGACTGCAGTGGAGAAAAAAAAATATTTCTATTGAAGACAAAATAACCTGCTTCCTGTTAATGAAATCCGCCAGGACAGTGTGTCAGGCCTTGCTTGCAATACAGAGGCGCAAAATCGGAGTTTTACTCAGCGGTAAGTCGCATTCGTATAATCGATGTTCAAGTGCTTCTTTACGAGAAAAAATTTCGAACTTTATTTTCGTGCATTTGACCGAATTATGCCTATAGCACGTTCGAAAGACTCCACGCACTCCTTGGGGCCAAAATTTCACCGAACAGTATGTCGTGAGAGCACATCCTGTAGCGGGCGCAGCTTGCCATTACTGTGAAGTAAATTTAGCTCTTCCTCGAACAGCGCCGATTTGAGCGAATATAAAACGACATGTCCCCGGGTTTCCTAGCGCACTTAATAATAGTCTTTCAGCTAGTACTGATACTTACTTGTCTACGCTAAAGTGGCAGTTTTTGCGCTTCTGGTAACGCTTGGCGGCACAAACGAAATAAATATAACCCCTTCGCTCGTTTAAATTAAAGGGGATTGCAGTGTCAGGTTTCCTGACTGTAACCATTGTTTAGTGTGAGCACAGCAGGTATACCGCAAGACGTTTGAAATCAGCAATTTTAAGATTACACACAACCATGACACCGCAAGCATTTTTTTTTTGTTCAATTTGTCTCATTAGCACACCAGGCATGTACGTCTCACTGGCACAAATAAAAAACTTCTTCGACCGAGATACGTCAAGGTATACTGAACGTTCAGATGCTTCTTTGGTATCGTGTAGGAAATAGTCTTCACATGAGGCGATTTTACTTGCGATCTCGCCGCTGTGACGCCCCTTGTGCGGCAAAAAGGCCATTTGCGCTGTGATTATGAAACATTCAGAGCTACGGCAGCTGCCGAACTTTATTCGCAACGCCGTCAACGCCGCTCCTGCAGCGCGAAAAGACAACCAACAAAAGCGCACCTAGTCCGATATCTCAAGGTGTCTTTTGCATCGCACACGTGCTTGGAAAAAACCGCGGCCTCTCGATAGAGTAGATTGTAGCCGTGTTCTGTATCGGAAAATTAAGCCTAGTCGAAGCGATAGCAAAGACAAATTCACCGGGACAACTGTTCGCCATAGGGAAAGTGTCCAGCCACGCAGCAAGAAATAACAGATCCGTTCCGGTGCTCCAGTCGTTGCTATAGACCTTTGCAAAAAGAGCGCTCTGGCCGCCGCCATTTTGCGAATCGAGCGACCCCTATCAGCCAGAAATTTCTGGCACCCACCTGAGCTGTGGAAACCCGGTCAGGTTGACTTCCCACCTGCATTGTGCATTCGGAGTTCGCCGGCTTTTCTTGGAAGTCTTTCCTTTATTTGCCTGTTTAGGATGCTTACCCTTTGTATGTTATCTTCCACAGTGAGAACCAGGGAATACCAGGGCTCGTAGCCCGCTCGGCCTTCGCAGGAAACGAACGAACGGAGCGAACGTCAAGCAGCCCGCGACGCAGGCAGTTCGACGTGCTTGGAGGATTATTTCCGTCGAGATAATCTCCAAAAAGCCTTCCAGGCTGTGTTCCGGGTCTTCGCAAAAACTAGCTGATAGGGTCGGGTCCGGAGTGTGGCGACACAATAAGCACGTTCGTTCATTTGCTATGAAGCTCTGCAAAAAAAGGAGCTCTCTTCTACATGTTCCCCAAAACACGCCAGATTCCGTCCGATTGTCGTGAAGTGACTATCGTCGACACTGTATATTGGACATGCTGTGTTATTTGAAACCTTTCTCTAATCCTGTTCGGATAACGCGGTACCGAGGGGTACGTACAATATATTTTTTGCTCGATTGATGAGATTCATTGAATTTTATGTTGTGGGCGGGGAATATCCCTGCAGTACGGATATCCTGTGCGGTCAAATATTTTGACCTTTACAGATTGACACGGCTGAATTAACGGTGCCGTAAAACAATGAACATAAAATGAAACAAACATTCCAGTTGCATTTGTTCTGTCGCGCACGGACTCACCAAAACAGCTTTCATTTCTTTGTTTTTGCTCCCAAAAATAGAGAACTGCTTTCTTAAAGACCTCTATAAATTATGCTCGCCACAGAACACAAGATAAAAAAGAAAACGCGGCAATTCAGCCGCCACCAGCGTCCGGAATTGCGCCCAACGCAGGCTGCCACAGCCTACTGACGAGAAACTCCACAGCTCAGCGCAGTCGCGCAACACTGACGTACACTCTCAAAACCAGGGACACGCGTTGTAAATCGCTTCGTTCGAGACTGCCGCTGGAAAGGTCTATAGCTTTGGTTGCTCTGCACACACCTGACGCAAACGAGCGTGTCAACCAGACCTTTACACTTTTGTAAGGTGAACCTACACAGAAAAGGGCTCACTGTCGCCTGAAAGTTGAAACGTGTAATTGCGCATAAAAATGTGAGCTGTAACAGGTACTTTCAGAACGCCAACCTTGATGGTGCTGCTGTTGAGGATGCAATGGGTACAAGCTCCGACCGCACATTTTGCAGAAACCATTAAACTCGTTCTTCGCTACTGTTTATAAATAGCAATGATGCCAAACATTGTGGAATATCCGGGCCCTGCCATCATGGTTAGGAACCACAACAAGGCGCCACCGAAAGGCCTCGCCACTATTAGCTCAATGACCAAGGATGCTTACTGTACGAGTGCTTTGAATGCACAAGTCGCTCAGTGCAAGCCGATAAATGCATTCCTAGGAATGCATTTATCGGCTTGCACTGAGCGACTTGTGCATTCAAAGCACTCGTAGTTCTCCAGTTCTCGTGCAAGGGGGCCAGTTGCCTACGCTCCGAGCTCACATCTCCAGCTAATGTGCGCAGAACAAGACGCCAAAATCGTCTTGAGGCGAACGGCGAGAGACGTGCGCAACAAAACCACCGACGCGTTGAAAAATATAAAATTGCCTGTGCAATTTTATCGTAGATTTCAGAGGCCAATTGCACCAATTTCAATGTGACACAAATGAAGGTGACGAGAGGACGAACAGTGAACTGAAAAATAAATATCGAATCGGAAAACTTGTGCTAAACAAAAAATGTAAAGAAAGCGTCGAGGCAGCAGAAAAGCAGGCGGCGATTCGGTAGCGTAACAGGAAGCAAGAGCGAGACTGACTCGACAAGGTAGCTGGCAGCTGCTTATCTACAGTGCGTCGCATCTCGAAAGTTGGGTAAAGAAGGGCCGAGCGTGGGCGTGCTTGGGGCGACGGTGAACTGGCACTTTCGAGAACAAGAAAGCAGGGCGAAAGTTACGTCTGGTGCAAGAATGAACACGAATCTTCTAGAAGTCCGCGACCGAGCGTTGCGTTCTCGGCTCTGCGGGCGGCAATATGACGAGCAGGTTCTTTTGTAGTGCATGTGTTTGGCTCTTTGTGGATTTCCAGGAAAATGTGATGACGTGATAGACTTGGGTTTCCGAAATTTTAGCTTGAGAAATTAACTACCTAAAAAGTAAAAACAAAATAAATGAACTAATTTTTGGCCGGTCAGGTGTGTCACTTATGTAGCTGGGTGTTTATTTTCACCAAACCATGAGACTGGAAAACACAAAAAATGACACTCAGGTTTAGATGTTGAGCTCTGTAAGCCCAAAGTAGGACTGGTGCGGGAGTCATAAAAAAATGCCGAGGTTAAAAATTAACTCACAATAAATGATAAGAATTAATTTTAATACGAATTTATTGATAAATGCAATGACTGACCAGGCAAAGATTCTGGGTCTGTGGATAGCTTTGGCTCAGAGTTTAAGCAATGTACAGGGTGTCACAAAACAAAAAAAAATTACAGTTTTTTTTTTGTTGTTACCGCAAGAATAAACTAGGCATCGCCGAACGCTCATTCTCCGCCCAAAGGTAGCGCTAAAGGTCACAACCAGATGTCAAAGTTTCATCCCGATCTGATATCTTATTCAAAAGTTAGAAGTGATTTTCTGAAAAGCTCAATGGGAAAATGGCGGTCGACAGAGTTTTCGAATACATGGGGCTATATGGCACCAGAGATCGAAAACGGGCAAAAATTGGTTCCATTTTCCCATTGAAATTTTTAGAAAATCACTTATAACTTTTAAAAAAGTTGTCCGTTCGCGATGAAACTTTGGCATCTGGTTGTAACCTAGCGCTACCTTTGGGCGGAGAATGAGCGTTAGTCGATGCGCAGTTTATTTTTGCGGTAAAAAAAAGAACCTGTACATTTTTTGTGGCATCCTGTACCAGTCTTAATTTGGTGATTTATGCGCGCAAGTAGTGGTGTGCAAAAATTAAAAAGATGGAAATGGGTATAGAGTATGAGGTTGTATAAAATATAGTGTAAGCACGCACATGATACGCTGATTAAGAATGAAACAGCCCTAGATTTTACACTAGCGTTGAGCGTATCAAAAGTTAAGGGTGCATCGAAAGCTAAAGGTTGTACACATATACTGCTCAGGCCGTTATGTTTGCATGCTCATAGTACTTTATTACCCCAGATTTCATGTAAGTTGTCTCCTGATTGCTTACAACAGAAATAAGGAAACAGAAACATTCTAACTCTGGATTGATAGAAAAACTCCACCTGCTGAGAGCTACCAATCATCTCGGCGCCGATTATGAGTATTCACTGCACGCCAACGGTCGCGTGCTTAGAACGAGTTTTTTCCCACGTGATTATATACAATCAAAATTGTTCTTGACAAACAGCAATGTATAGTCAAGCAAGCGGTCACTGTGAACCTTAGAATATTTTGTATTGATTGTGGCACACGTGGCAAATTGCATAGGTTTTTTTTTGTTTTGTTTTGTTTTTTTACAATCCGCGCAATAGAATGCTCCTGTGTTACCTTAGTCTCAAATGCATGTAGCACACAAAAGAGCACGAACTGAATCGCAGTGGGAAACGAAAACAATAATCATAAACAAGCGTATAATTACGCGAAAACTAAGGGCATAGCACATGTACAGAAGGTAAGCTTTGTTTCACTAAATACATTACCAGTAAAGTATTTGGTTTTATCCTGCGAGCGAAGCGGAACATACAAGTGCGAGCGTACTGCCCTGAACTACACTTTCAGTGGACAAGCGCACCATTCAAAGCATCGAGATCGCTTTTATAGCTTTTGGTGCGCTCAAACGTTTGAAAACACAATTATAATCAATTCTCTTATTTCAATTATTTTTATTAAGTGCACCTATGTGTGCGTTCCTTTTGCATTTTGCGTTCACGTGCCATTTTCTTAGTTATATAATATTTTCCCAAAAGCCCGACAACTATAGTCTGCTTCATCATAAGTATACCGTACAATCAAAAATGTGGACAAAAAAAAAAAAAAAAAAAGAACGCGAACTCGTGGACACACATTAAAAATGCAATGTAACGGCGCATTCCAAATTAGTCGTTAGTTTTATAGAGAGCAGCAGTTTCGTAGGGCGAAACTACCCGTTGAAGGTTATTAAATGTGCAGTACAATTGTTAGCTCGGGGTCTTTAACGTGCATTACGATCTGCAGATGGGCGGCTGAACCCAGGGTCCCTGCTAAAGCCCCTTGTAAAGGCGTTTTTACAAGTACCGACAACTATTGTTGTGGAAACGCGCGAGACACGTACCACGAGCGGGTGCTCCGCCGCCATTCGCTTTCAAAGGCCAGTCATTTTAGTGCTGCGCCGCCATTTGCAAGGGCCGCTCGAGAAACAGGCCTCGTGCACTGGCACCTTTGGGGTTATTTGAAAGACCAACGCAAACACATCAAGGGGATTGAGTACTTACAGGTTCTGCAGCGTGAGCTCCGTGCTTTGAACGGAGCTCGCGCTCGAGCATTTCTCCACGTGCTCTGATCTGCGGTGCCACTACACACTCGGCCAAAGATCCCCACCGCACTTGGTGTAGTCTGTGAGCTAAACCAAATGAGCTACGCTTACCGCTCATTCACACTGGAAGCGGATTCGCGTTCGCAAAGCGGTTGCGAACGCGGTTGTATAAAGATCCAGTGCAATTGCACGCCCCCGATGACATCAAGTGCGCGTGCATTTGTACTGGATCTTTATACAACCGCGTTCGCAACCGCTTTGCGAACGCGGATCCGCTTCCAGTGTGAATGAGCGCTTAGAGTATCGGCATTTTTTTCCCCGATATTTTTTGTGGGCGCCGCCATCTTGGTGGTTAGTAACGAATCAAACACAACTGTCGGTCGTCATGATTCAAAAGTGCAACTTGCTCAGCATTAATTTCGGTGTCAGGAAGCGCACGTAATATTGCTTTGCTTTGTTGCGAACTGTTCAAACATTTGTGGAGAACGGAAAAACGTTTCCTGTGATTTCAGATAAAGCTTCAGATAACTGACAACCATCATTTTAAGCACCAAGATGTGTATGAAGCGTAGCTTATTTAGTGGTTCTAGTTTAGCCCGACCGCATAGACACAGAAAGAGAACGAACAGCCTGACCTCGCGCTCTTGGCGCTGCTTCAGTGGCTTCATCAGCCCGTAGCGTTTGCTGCGCTCCGAACTACACTCTCAAAAAAAGGTATCGCCTTGCACCCTTTTGTCTGATATAATACACCCCAAAACTTAATTTCGACGTACAGCGCCCTATAGTCGAACAAACGGCCCCAAAGGTTACGAGGGGCTTGATAAGGGTGCGATATAACGTTTTCAATAGCTAAAGTATGTATCAAAGACCACATAAAGAAAACACTGAGTTTTTTCAGTAGGGCCAACAAAACCCCGATTTTTCTGTAGTCAGTATATTTTAATAAGTTGTACCACACGGCTATCAAGCCCCTCGTAAAATGTTGGGGCCGTCTGTTTGACTATAGGGCGCTGTACGGCCGAATTGAAGTTTCGGAGTGTATTATATGGGACAAAGGGTGTAACAATACACCCTTTTACACCCTTTTTTTAGAGTGTAAGGTAAAGCAAAGCAAATATTCAGATCGTAGGGTTTCACAAGCCAAACCAACAAAAATCCCTTAACACGCCCGAATAAAAAAAATTTGCGGGTTTATTTTGACTAACTGGAGATCTTTTGACGTGCAACCGAAATCTCAGATTGGCCTCCGTCGGACTGCGGGCACCTCGGCCGATATTTAAATCCAACAAATATGGATCCATGGGCCAGCGCGTCGGCTCAGAGACATTGAGACGATTTAATGTTTCGTGTTTTGTTTTAATATCATTGCCACTTCAGAGCCACTGGGGTGGTTTTGGAAACAATATATAATCAAACCATTCCGAGAAGCATGTTCGATTGCGAAAAGAATTTTCGCAAATGATGAAAACATTCAAATGTGTTCGCATACGTGGCGGAATCTGAAATGGCAGAATGCATTTCGTGGCGCTCATTTCATTTGGATCGTGTCGGGCCTGTGTACCGAGGCACAGTAGGACGCGTGCAAAAGTAGCTGTAGTGCATTCGCAGCCTCGCGCTTGTTTTTCCGACATCTCTGGCTCGCTCACTGCGGGCATCCAGACATCTGACACCCTGACATCTGGCGCTTTTTCTGTCTTTCACGTGGCCTTCCTAGCGGCACACGACGGAAAATGCACATCAAGCTGTTCTTGAACATGTGTCGCCATCTGTACTTTATATTAAGAAACTACGATTTGCCGTAACTGAATGGGAAAAGTATGAGGTCTTATAACATTCTTAACGTGTAATATATCAATATGGCAGTTTCGGAAATTGTAATATCGAAGGAGGCTTCATAACGTAATGTCTCGTTATTTTGATTAGTTGACGTGATTCCGTTTTTATAGTGCCATAAAAGAATACCATTTTAGACTTTATTTTTTATTTTAAAATATACATTATGTGTACAGTTCGTTGTTTAGTTGTTTTTTTTTATTTATTACATCCAACCGAACGCTCATGTAAAATATCGTGGACGACGGGACGTTATAACCCGAGAAATATTTTTTTCAATATTAAAAACTGTGGTCTATTAAAATCTGAATAACGAACTAACAACTAAATATAATCTTAATATCGAGACATTAAAGTATCACTGAAAAACAGCTCTTTAATTTTATATTATATTTATAATTGTAAGATACATAGAAAGAAAGTTATAAGCCGTCAAAAAAGCACCAAAACGTCATGGACTGTGGGGTTGCACCTTAAAGCAGACTAAGCTCTAGGCTGTGTAGGCATACACACACCACAACTTTTTTTTATTGAGACGTTATTTGTTTTCTTGTTTTATCTCCTTCACGAGTTTCCGTTCTTCAAACCACAGTCTCAGGTTTCAATTATCATGTATAATTCATGCCCTCTCAATTGTTTTTCTTTTTCTTTTTTCCCGCAGTTTTAATTCTGTTAGGTATCAAATTTGGATGTCGGACCAAAATCGGTGTTTATGAGGGCTTACGTGTTGAACAAGGTAGGACACGTGCATGTGATTACCCCACTCAAGGGGAACATATTTTGACCCGAATGCTTGGAAAAACGTTTCGGTATCGACAAGAAAAGCAAACGGGACACTAAACATTCTTCCCCAAAGTAAAAAAAAAGAAGCAAAAAAAAAACTGCCACGTAAGACAGTTTAATGGCTGCATGTGCCCCGGATCAAAACAAAATAAGGCTGTCGCTAAACATTTTTTTTTTCCGTGAAACTAGGCGTCTTTCTTATTCAAGCTTTTTTTATCGTTCCCCATCTCAGGGTCTACAAGCTGTCGATTAATTACCAGCTCGCCTGCACTCTATCACTGCTTACAATTCCAATTCTAAACTTTTTGTCGGTTTTCCACACAATTAATAAATAAAAAAGGAAAACAAAAATAGGTTCAGGGTTGGTGAAGTTTTGGTGTTTATCGGTATCTTTACGAAAACACGAAACAGGTCCATATCTACCCAATACAACCCTGAAAACAAGGCCAGCTCATTACGTCATCCTTTCTAGATCCCCAACCCCAAAGTGGCAAAGGCGCTGAAGCGCAACCAGAGACGCCGCAAAACGACGGACGAGTCCCATTTCGGCATCGCCGCCTGAACCCTCTGTAGCAATGACGCTTGAAAGAGGAAAGGAGCAATTGTCTTCTAGGCGGTATTGCTATAACAGATATAGTCACGTGACATCCTAAGAAATTCCGGTTATGATGTTGAAACTCCTCACTTTTATGTAGCTCCGCTCTTCGGCATCCTTATCGCCCAGCGTTGCAATCTCGTTGGCTACCCAACAATGAGAGGGTATTTGTTACGGCGTTGAGGTCGGCTATGCGGACAGCAAGTCGTCTGCTTCTTAGGCAAGTGTTGCGGTGACGTCAGGACGACGCCGAGTTCTGCTTGGCTTTGGTTGGAAGGACAATGGGTAGACCTCAATGCTAGATGCCTTGAGGTCTGCCCAATATATTTTTTCAGTCAGCCAATAAAAGCTCGCCGTTCTGAGGTCATCGCAACCCCTCTACAAGAAGCAGACGGCACTCTCGCTCCGCATGGCGTGGAGGTATCGCGGACGTATCTTTTATAAAAGGGCCAAGCATATATAGCAGGTCCACGGAGGATTATAGTCTCAGTGACTAATTATGTAATGAACTCAACTTACAAATTTCTCGGACGGCTTACGTTTTGCTTCGTGCTGCGCACTGAGTCTCTCTCTCTCTCTCTGTCTCTTTGTGTCTGTTTCTCTCTACGCGTGTACATGTCAGTGCATGTGTGCGCGCGCGTGCGTGAGTAAGTGTATGCGTGTGTTCGTTGTCTATCTCGCTATTTCTAATTCTCCCCTCTCTGCTCCGATCCCCCACGCAGATTTTTCCAGATAACTGGTTGAACTCCTATTACTATTAAAATAAACTCAATACTGCTACTTATACTGCTACTCTAAACGCTATACTATGAACGCAAAAAAAAAACTGCTTTATTACGTAGGTGAGATGTTGCTTGCTTCTTTGCCTAGTGGTCGTCATTGTTGTTCTTGTTTGCAATTACCATCAATGTTGTGTTAATGTTTGCTAACGTTAGTTTTGTGGTCAATGTTTTAGTTATTGTTTATCGTGCTGTTGTAGGTAATGATTATGTTGCTGTAGATAATAGTATTGTTGCAGTTTATGTTTTCTGTTGTTGTTGCCGCGAATGTTGTGATTCAAGACTTTGCTGTTAATGTTGCTACAGTTAACAATGTTCTTCTTGTTCTCAGAGTCGGTGCTGTAGTCAATGTTTTTTTGTTTTTTTTTTTACCATTGCTGATGTTTGCGTCTCCTTTGTAGTTAATGCTTTTGTCGCTATTGTAGTTGATGTTTCTCTCGTTGTTGTAGTTAATGCTCTTAAGGCCCGTTGCGACCGAGTACGACCGAGAGGGAGCGAGACTTGCTAAAACCTCTTAAAATTTCTTAGGACGAGAAAACGCACTGGCACGCTGGCGCCATCAATGCGGAGACCCTGGAACTGCATTTCACAAGAGCGAAGGTTTTGCGGGATTTCCGAGGTAAAATGTGCGTAATACCTATAAGAAAGGCTCGTTTATAATGTTGACAAAAGTTTTCCGAGCCAAGAAAGAAAGGATAATGCGCGAGAGAAATAGAAAATATGCCGGACCACCAAATTTGCACTGCTACCCAATAGATGGCGCCAGTGTGTCCTCTCGTTGGAAGAGCTTTTAAAGGGGCCCTGCAATCTTATTTAAGCGTCTACCTTTTTCGCGGTTTCACGTCTCTTGGGCTTGGGGCAAGCCAGCGGGCACGGAGAGAGTAACTAAATATCAGTGCGTCATATTTTAACCGGACGACGCGGAAACCTCCTCCACCGACGAGGGCGACCCGCGGTACCGAAAGCGCGCAAAATGTGACGTCTTTGGTCCTGGGCTTGTCACTGGTCAAAACCGCTAAGAGCTTTTTTTTAGTCGAGATACAAAATATAAGTGTCGCGAACCGTTTCAATTATGTATGAAAGTAGTTTTTGTTCACTATTTTAGATCAGAAAAGAAACAAATGCAGTTTAGAAAGTACGGAAACGAGAAATGACCCGTCGACATACCCGCCACCAAGCGGCGGAAAAAAACAGCGTATACTAGAAAAGGCTAGTGGGATGAGGCTACCACAAACGAGGAGCGTAGAAAGGTCCCGGATGTACGCGGCGGCGCTGTGGTCGTATACCGGCTCAAGAATCCGACCGGTTCCGAGCGTTCCGAAGGCCTTCGGCGCGGGCCCTGTTAGCGATTTGGCCATTTGGCGGTGCGTCAGCGCGAAGTGGCTCCCGTTCTGAACTGGTCTCTACCCCGTCTTTGCTGTCGTTTGTGGCCAATGAAATGTTATGCCGAATTAGTGTTTAGTCGCGCTGCAAATGCAATACGAGCTGCCCTGGCCGCCCGCTTCATACAGCCTAGTCAACACGTGCTTTAGTGGCGCCCTCTCGAACCGTCGACACGGAGTGCGGCAGCAGTGTGCGCTCGATGAGCTCACTACTCCTCCGCTAGTTCAAGGCCACTCAAGGCAGGACCTACGACGTCATGAAGGAGGTTATTTTTTGCTTGTTTCTGTAATTCTAATTTGCCTATAACTTTTAAAATAAAGCGAAATTTGAGAAAAGAAAAGTTGGATTAAGTTACTACGTTCAATACGCTCAGGTTCAGTGCAAATTAAAAACCAGTCAAAAAGTCATTGCAGGGCCCCTTAAAGGAACCTAGTGTTAAGAGGTCGCAAGAGTGTGAACGGGCCTTTATTGTGGTAGACGTTGTTGTCTTCGGTGCCTTTGTTTACACTCGCTCAGCGGCCTTTCACGCGTAGAGGTCAGTTATCATAGCTCAGGAACATATACGACCGCACAGCGATCCAAGGTACCGAGAATAGCGAGCGATCGGTTCCGCTTTCCTCCACCAGGAAATTGCACTTTTGTTTCCGGCGGGAAAGGCAGACAGACTCGGAGAGCGCACGCGATGTACCACCGAAAGAACAACACGCGGCTTTTCTCCAAAGTCTAACAAGGGGGGAAAAGAGAAAATGGAAAGTGGCGCTTTCAGAGCGTAAAACCAACACCTCCTCTATATACACCTTTCCAAAAACCGCTCCTAGGCCGCCGCCATGTTGCTGATGCTGATGCGGTTGGTGCGACTCTCGCGCCCTCTATCAGCTAGAAATTTTCTGCCACTCTCTGGGACTGTGATGACCCGCTCAGCGCGGTTCTCTACCTACGTTTTTGCGGTTTTGCATTCGACGTTTTCTCGCCCCTCTTGAAAGTTTCCACTTAATTTTTTTTTATGCGTGCTGCGTACCCATTCGGTGTTATCTTCCATTGTGAGAAATAAGGCTGGTAAGTGCCTGCCATTCAAGCTTTTCTGCTCAACATTCACGGGAAACGAAGGAGGTGAAGGACGTCGAACGACCCTCGACGCGATTTTGCGAACATTGTTCTCCCCCCTCCCAGAGATAATCCGCTTAAAATCCTCAGCCATCTCCAAAAACAGTTGTCCGGGTTGGGGTGAGAAACGGGTCAGTCACGTTTGTTTCTTTGCCTTGGTGCGGTTGTGAAAAAAGGAAGCTCTCCCCAAAACGTGCCCCAAAACGAAGTCATCCCGGATTCCGTCCGATCGTCAAGATGTGACTGTCGTCGACTGTGACTGTGTTATTTGAGATCTTTCTCAAATAAATTCGTTTCGGATAACGCTGCATCGTGTGGTACGTACGAATGTTAACACTTCCTCAATTGTATGTCCGTGTCCTGTCCATCGGTAAACACGTTATTTGTGAGCGTGAAAAATGCATGCCTCTCGGCCCTCTTCTGTTGCAATTTATTTTTGACAGCAAAGCCCTTTGTCGTTTCACATGCGGCGAATCCCGCGGTGCCGTCAAAACTTATCGCAAGAAAAAAACAAATAACTAGAACTATTCATTCCAGTCGCATTCGTTCTGTCGCGCGTGTACCCAACAAAAATAGTTTAGATTTTTTTTTTTTTTACTGTTTTTGTTTTTTTAAATGTGGCACAATGCTTTCTCAATGTCCTCGGGAAAATACATGTACCATGAAACACAAAATATAGCGGGAAAAGACGAGAATTTAGCCGCCAGCAGCGTTTGAAACCGCACCTACGCAGGCTGCGCCTATTGAAATCACAGTCCACTCGGTTAGGGTTAGGAGGGACGCCGGTGAGAGTCTAGCCTCAAACTCAGTGACTGGGCTCACAAACGGTTTGTTGCCCCTGGGGTCGAGTGTTTTTTGGAAAGGTGTATAGCAGGGTCGTAGTGCTGGAGTTTCTACGTCACATATTGTGGGCCATCGCGGGACAGAGGTTGGGCACGAGTGTTGCGTCTGCATTCATTCAGTGAGAACACGAGTTTCGCGCAGGCTTCCCATAGGTGACGTGAAAACTGCAGCACTATATACGGCCATGGTATTATCGTCGGTGGCAGTAAAACCGGCCAGATATGAATCCCATAGATGATGCGCGAAACGATTTTGTTTTCGCGTACGGAATTCATAGGGATTTTTCTCTGCCTGCTCCACACTCCAAGAACGACGCTCGAGCGTTTACGTACCTCAGTTGCGCGTATCGTCGAAGTCTACGATGAAAGTTTGACGAACGACACGGCCAAACAAAGAGGTCTCCACCGAAACGTGAGAAAGCTGCGATGGCACCGCAATCGTGATGTTTATCTTGCCCGCGTTATACCCCTAACAGACGGCGTTCTAAGGATCCTTTTCACTAAGCTCCTTTATAAAATCGGCCAATCAGCTCGCGATCTGGAGTGCGCACGTGCTCTATGGCGAGCGCTGGTTCGCCGATTTTATAAAGGAGCTTAGTGAAAGGGATCTGTAGAACGCCGTCTGAAGCCTGATTCACATGGTGCGATTTTCTCCTGCGAAATCGGTGAAGCGATGAACCGCACATGCGAAATTTCGCATTTCCTTTCACATTGATTGAGAACATATGCGATTTTTCGCACTTGCGAAGCACATGGTTGGAACCCTTGAATTCGTTTGGCGATACTAATTTCGATATTTAACAAAATTATAAAATTTTCAGATTTATTTATTAGCTTCTGGTAAAAAGTACGCCGTATACTTATATTTAGGGCCGATTCAGACGTTTGCATCGACTGCATTCGCATCAACGAAAACGACGAAAACAACGAGTACGACGAACGCGACAAGGACACCGGGAGAGTCACAGCTCATAACTGCTTGAGCAAGCTAGTTGTTGCGTTGCTTGGCATGTCGCGCAAGGCGAACAGTTGTCCCGGTGGCTTCGTCACGTGGACGATGTTCCATATTGAAAGATGGCAAGTAGCAGCGCGTCTTGACTTTCATGGAGCATAATGGCCGCTGATGACGACGAGTTCAGACTGCTCTGTAAAAAGGAATACCTACTTCTGCGGAAAAGAAACTCCTGTTCCTAGACGGCAGCCCGCGGTGATGGCGGGTCAGGCCGTGCTGGCAAAACAGAGCCAAAGAATCGGAGTTTTACTCATTGGTAAGTCGACTTGTGCTTTTCTGCGAGCAGGTTTCTGGAATACTTTTTCTCTGCAGACCCTTTTTATGCTGCACAGCGACCCGGAGCAGCTTCGAAGATATTACCGGATAATGCGGAACGCCTTTGAAAGACTCCACACTCGCCTGGAAACAAAGCTTACGAAGCAATATGTCGTCAGAGAGCCCATTTCGTCGCGGGTGCGGCTTGCTATCACTTTGAGGTAAAATGGTATTCTCTTTAAACTTCACTGTTTGGAATGAATACGAGGTGCAATTAAACTGGTTTATATGGCGAACTCATTACTAGTTTCTCGGCTTCCAGACATTGATGTACACAGCAATGTTTTGTTTTTATTCAGGTACCTGTCATCGGCAACATCAATGCAGGATCTTGCACTGCAATTCAAGGTTGGAGCGTCAACAGGGGCATCCATTGTGCATGAGAGATGTCCGCATATATGAAAGGTGCTTCACCCAAAACACATGAAGGTAAGCAAAGAAATCTGATTTCGTTTTTGGTAACTTGTGGAAAAGAGGACGGTTTCACATGGAGCGATTTTAGTTGCGATTTCGCAGTTGCGACGGCGCTGTTGCGGCAAACAGGCAGGTTCAATGCGATTATGAAATAATCGGAGCTGCGTCAATTGTCAAACATCTTTCGAGACGTCACCAGCGCCGCTGCGACGGTACGAAAAGACAGCCAATAAAAACGCGCCTCATCCAAAACCAACCGTATCCTTAGTGTCGGATGCATGCTGTGAAAGAGTCGCTGGCGTCTCGTAATGAAAAAAACACTTGAAAATGGAGGTGGTATTCCGGTCGTGCGGTATTCACTGGGGGCCATAGCTTGCGCCGGTTGCTGCTGAGAGCACGTGCTGTTAGTGAATTTGCACTACGCTTCTGCAACGTATATTTCACACCGTCAAGATTGTTTATCTTTGCCAGCAGTACGCAGAAGTTCTTTTTGAGCTCTAGCTGCGAACAATGCGCGCCAATACGGCGTCCACTAAATACCGCCTTTAATGTAGATCATGACGAACAACAAGACTCACAGTGGTGGTCTTGGGAAATTGATGAATTCAAGTTCCCCCCCCCCCCCCCCCTGCCCCGGTGTACTCTTTCTACACACTACCAAACCACATAATCATCCAGAATTCTAAATCAGGGGGTGTTGCAATTATTCGGGGGGGGGGGGGGGGGGGGGGGGCTGTTGGGAGGCAGCGGCCTTAGGTCTAGATGCATTGGTCAAGAAATTCTGAGGGGTGTCGCCCCCAACCTGGAGATAAATAAGGGGGTGTTAGAAGGGGCTGGCTTTAGGTTTATATACAGGGTGTCACAAATGAAAATTTACACGGTCTTTTTTACCGCAAAAATAAACTACGCGTCGCCGAACGCTCATTCTCCGCCCAAAGGTAGAGCTAGAGGTCACAATCAGATGCCAAAGTTTCAGCCCGATCCGATAAATTAATCAAAAGTTATAAGTGATTTTCTGAAATTTTCAATGGGAAAATGGCGGCCGACGGCGTTTTCAAACACATGGGGTTCTATGGCACCAGAAACCGAAAACGGTCGAAAATGGGCTCCATTTCCCCATTGAAATTTTCAGAAAATCCCTTATAACTTTTGATTGAGTTATCGGATCGGGCTGAAACTTTGGCATCTGGTTGTGACCTCTAGCTCTACCTTTGGGCGGAGAATGAGCGTTCGGCGATGCCTAGTTTATTTTTGCGGTGAAAAAGAGCGTGTAAATTTTCTTTTGTGACACCCTGTACATTGCTTAAGACATCCTGGGGGGGGGGGGGGGGGGTGTCACACCCCACCTGGAGATAATTATGGGAGTCGGGTGTACAAATCACTGCAGCTAACTCGTCCTTTGCAGCTGCTCCTAACTATTCGCAGCCGAAATATCTAAATGAATCATGTTGAAAGCTGTACTGTCAAAAATGGTTTCTCAAAACGTTTACACAACAGAGAGCCATTGATTTATGATTCTAGGGACGAACTTGGGAAGAGAGGGCTGCAGACCTGAGGATGTTGAGGGCCCCAATGCTATTACTGCGCCACCTTCGAAAGACGGGGTCACACATTACGCATCCTACGAATACAGTTTGCAGACAAATAGTAATTTGAGGCACCGAAGCATCCCTGCTTTTTTATGTCGCACGGCAACCAATGAAAGGAGCAGCCTGTCACGCGGCTTATGAAACACAGATGCGTCAGTGAGTCGCGTTCGATCGATGTCTGCAGACTGTTTTTGTCTTTTGTATAAGCAGTCTGACACCGGCCTGACTTGGGCATAATATGATAGCTTACAAAAGTAAGTGGTGTGTGCCTGGAGCTGGGCTAGTTGGCTAAAGATGCTTCTGAAAGTTTCCAGCTGAACGTAGAAAAAAAGGAGCGAGGGAGAAAAAAAAGACAGACACACAGCTTTTCAGATCCAGTTACAAAATTATTCGCAATTGTTAAGCGTCAACAAGTATTTCTCATATTTGAGGATGCATTTATTACCAGTATTACTATAGGTAAAGATTACATGAACGGCTTTTAAATAACAACGTAAAGCCATGTGTGAACTTTGTGCTATACTTCTAGCTCCTATCAAGAATCACAGACCAAGGGAAATTGCCAAGGGCTTTGAGACAGGGCGGAATTTTCCTCATTGTGTGGGGAACGTTGACGGAAAACACGGACATATCGAAGCCCTTGCCGATTCTTGAAGCCTGTACTATAACTACAAGGTGCTGTTTATGGGTCTACAAATTTACTTTAACACATTTCATGTTTTGAAAGAGCGCATGAAGTGACGTAACATTCGGCTTTTCAGGGTAACCTACTCTGTAGTGCTGATGGCCGTCGTGGACAGCAAGTCGAGGTTTATGGCCACAGACGCTGGAGCGTATGGCCACCAAAGTGATGGTGGCGTCGTCAAGGCATCAAGGATAGGACAGTGCCTCAGTCAAGCTGCCTTGAATTGTCCACCACCAAATCTGCTGCCACCTTCCCATGTTATCGCCGCGCCCGTCTTGATTGGAGACGAGGCATTTCAACTGAGGTCGGACTTTCTGAGGCCCTGTCCTGGTTGATACCTCAGCGATTATCTAAAAATATTCAACTATCGACTGTGTAGAGCGAGGTAACCTTTAGAATTGTTGCACTTGCATTATAATAACAAAAATCACAGTGTTGTCTTTGTCCCATTTCCAGAATGTGCGTCCAGAACGCATTCGAAATTTTGGCTACTAGATTTTGCATCTTCCGCAGGCCAATCGACCTCCTCCCAGACCACGCCACTGGAGTCGTCCGCGCAGCTTGTGTACTGCACAACTACCTACAAGACGACAAGTTGCAGATGCTAAATGCCAATGCTGATTGAAGTCGACCACTTCGGCAACATTGTTGATGGCCAGTGGCGCAAGGGGGTCTCTCAAAAGACAAACGCGTTGCTCCACCTACCGAGGCTGAGATCGCGGCACGTCGACCGATCTGTCCGAAAATGCAACATAGTGGCCACCGCAGTGAGAGACCTGTACCGTAGGTACTTGGTAAAGGAAGCTGCAGTGTCATGGCAAAGGAACCGCGCTGGACTGAAATCCTAAGTAGTGTCAGCGGTATGGTGACAAATCACGAAGTTTTCAAGTTTTTGTGTGTGAGGATCGTCTGACCTATTTCCGGTGGAACAGGGAGCTGAGGCCACCATTACAACAATATTCTGCCGCTGCGAGTTCGCTACTTTTGAACGGGCGCTCTGGTGAGAGACGGCTTCCCTGTGAGGCCCACTAGGACTTTGAACAGAGTAAGTGAAACATTTGTATTGTACCAAGACCGGTGCTGCTGGAGGGGGATGAAATTAGGGACTCTCCCTGTTCATGTACCCTATTAATGTGCTTAACGAGGGGTGGACGTAATTTATACTCTGCCGCCCGTGGAGGAGTGACACAGTCCTCTGAGATCCTTGGTTGGATAAGTGGGACGAGTGTTTTCAGTGCACGTTCTGCAAGATCCTGAGCTGAGGCGCAGTCCTTAAAGGGAAGCCGGAACACTTCTTAAAAAAAAAAAAAGAGATAGAGCTTGATTCTAGCGTAGTTTTATCCCGTGGATATGAATATCGCGTTCGTTTTCCCCGAAGATGTAACTTAACGCGAGAAAACACGAAAAACACCCGACCCGTCGTGGCGTCATAAGAGGGCCTTTCGGCCGCAAAGCTCGTGTCACTCGAGGGCCGCGCATGCAATCCCTAGCTTGCCAGGTGTATTCCCCCGTACTGGCACAAGTGTTGACATCTTTTTATGCCTTTCTTAAAAAAAAAAAAAAAAAATTGCAAGAGTACGCGTGCGTAGCTGTGGTGGACGCTGCTGGAAGGAAGATTCCGAGAACTCCTTTTATGGCGACACGCTCCTGAAAGGAGGGCCTTCGGTGGTACTCTGAAAATGATTTTCTGCAACCTCCATGCCCCAAATTATAAAAGAAATAATTTCGATATTCGAGATCCTGGAGGTGAAATGAAGCCGACTTATGTGTGTTTCCTCAAATACAAAACCGCTTCAGCTTCCTTTTAACTTGGTGTGTGAGAGTTATTTGAGTAGTCTCCGGAAGTATGTGCATTTAGGTGGTTCAGGTAAATCTGCAACGTGCTGGAGGCAGTGTAGTGTTGAGAGGGAGTGTGTTTGTACACGCCGAAGAAGCGTAGCATCTGCCCTCTCTGCAGTGTGGAGTGGGCTGTAGGGGGTTATGTGGTTACGACGAAACTATAACAGAAGGCACGGCGAGTTTCCTTCTCGTCGTGCCTTGCGTTGTAGCTTCCGGGTCACGTTGGGGTCGATTTCGTCTGGCCATTGACAAGGGGTACTCGGATCGTCGGTGGCGTGCGTAGATGAGTGGGCGGCCTTGCAACACCGGCGCACAATGCAAATATTTGCCTTTTGGCGCCGGTGCACCCCATGACTCCAGCAACGTGTTATGTTCCTCTTTATTTATATTTGATGTCTGCCAAAAAGGTGAGCTTGTACTTGATTTTTTTTCTTTTGTAAGTGCATCTTTTTTGTCTTTTGTTAGTTGTTATCTTTCAACATTTAAAGCCAGCAATAAAAAATTGATTTCTGAATCACCCCTGCATCATGTCATCTCTCTAGTTCATTTCCATCCCGGACCTGTTGCCTGCAAATCAGTCAATTTTTTTGTAGAAAATTGGTTGTGGTCTTTGCCCCTTTTATGGACAAACTGGCGGACACTTTTTGTGGCAGGTATAGCCCAAAGTAGATCGACAGAGTACTGGCTGATTCCCCACAGGGTAAGGTGCTATTTTACTGTTTTCGTTGGACCTACGCTGCCCAATCGGGTCTTTACCAAACACAGAATTCGTTTTATCGGCCGACTTTCATGAAATGAACGACACGCTGGACGTGCAAAACACATTCTGTACTTCCTCAGTGTAGGTCAGCATGAACAAGCTAACGTAAATATTAAGCTTTTTTTTTTATTCAAACAATATTAGCGATTGCGAACATGACAAAAACACTGAAGATAAAGGAAACGGCATAAATAAAAAAAACAGGTTTTCAGATGCAAAAAAAAAGCCAAAACAATCATGTTGGTGACATAATCGCAAACTATGCACAAAACCAAATTGTCACAAGATTTCTATGACAAATGTCACGCGTGGCATGTGTGACATTTGCGTAGGGGACTCATTGAATAGTAGAAAGACCCTTTCTTGAAATCTGTTTGGGGATCTGACACGAAGGTCTGTCCAGAAACAGAGAATCGCTGATCGGCACTTTGTAATTAAAGCCACTTTACACGCGTGTCGCTCGCGTAGCACGCGTCCAGCGCGTTTACATATCAATTAGTTATTTTCACTATACGTAAAAATGTGAAGCTCGATTTTTATCAAATGGCTTTAATAACAAGGTTCTGTTCAGCGTTTCTCAGTTTCTAGACAGACCTTCGCAACAGATTTGAAGAAAGGATCTTTCTTCTATGCCACGAGTCCCTTACGCAAAGTGATCGAACAGAAGCGTCAATTGTTATCGCCTGCAATTTTACAAAGGAAGCAACCACAACCCTCTCGTGGTACGCAAACGCCAGTTCGTTTTAATGCCGTACTGAAGCTTACATCCCCCGGCGAAAAATATTCACATGGAAGAAGCACATCCGCCGCCCCACCCCCACAGCGAATTTCGAAGACGACGACGTAGGTGACGCATTTTTCGTATTTTTGATTCCCACGTTGCTATGACCACCGTGACGTCTTTCACGAGCCGTGTTTGATTGGCTGTCCGTCCCCTTCGCAAGAGCGGCCGTTCGCAAGGAAAGATTGGCAAAATACGGAGTTGCGAATTAGTCGAATTCGCACCGCAACTGCGTTGTGCCGCAAGAACGGCGTCGCAATTGCGAAATCGCAGGCAAATTCGCACCATGTGAATCAGGCATGACAGGGGTATTAATGTCAGAGGCACGTTACTGGCCTCGGTTTGAGGCCTAAATGCGGTTTCAATGCAGAATTGCGTTCTTACCTAGGCCGTTCACCCTTACGAAGCATTCACACTGGCGACTGAATCGCATCCGCGAAGCGGTTCCGAACGCGGTTGCTTAAAGATGCGATACAAATTCACGCGTAGTTGATGATGAAAACGAGCGCCAATTCTTCGCGTTTGCGATTCGAACGCCAGCAACAAAATATATTTTCTGAATCCCCAGCCTTTACCCTTTCCGGTGTGCTATTTAGTATCGCGAAACTCGTCATAGTTATTGTGAAATCGGCAAATAAAAATCATGCAAAAACCAACATTCAAACTTTCAAGTGCCTCGACGTAAGTTGCAGGCAGGCTCGCCAGTTGAGCAGGCAGACTAAACAATGGACTATGGCGAGCATTTGTTTCGTGCTGCTGCGTGGATGCTGGAGCGAGCTACCAAAGCATTCATTCGACACCATGAAACTGCTCGGAATCAGCTGGGAATAAACAGTTCGCACAGTGAACGGCTGCCATCCGCTGGCAAAAAAAAAAGTTAATATTTTCACCTAATATTTGAGATACCATTTCATCGACGTTCGTTGGTGTGTTTAGCAAATTTTCAGGCAAATCGGGAACCATAAAGAAATCGCCAAATCACTGGCTTCTGTAGCGCTTTGGTTGCGCGTGCCTGCGCGTTCACACTTGCGTTAGCAAAGGCAGAAAGCTCGCGCTGAAGGCGGAGCTTCTAGTCTCAGCTTAAAAAGACGCTAACGAGTCAAAATCTTTCTTTTTTTTATTTATTATTCAAAACGAATGAAAACGATGCCGGGACATTACCCTCAAAATTCAAAACTTGCCAAACTCAGTATTTGCGCAGTGAAAAAAAATTCCCAAAGCTTAATTTGAAGTTTCCGCACAATCCTCGCCAGTGCAGTGACGTCAATGATTGAGTCGTCCTGCAACTCGAGTTTCTCTCACGCCTCCAAACCATCCCGACTCGAAGTGTCGGGTTTGGCCGGGTCCCACGATCAACCCCTCTCCTATTGCTGCGAGCAGACGAAGCTGCACTCTCGAGTTTGAAGCTATTTTGAGGCCCTTTCAACAATTTCAATTTTTTTTTTTTTTCACTGTGAGAGTTCGAAGAAAACGCGGTGTGAACTTTTGTGAGCGACGTGACGAGCCACGTAGCACCGGTTCATCGTGAAAGGCGGCCCCGGCGGAGCCAGGACCGAAACTACGGTACTCAGAAAATAGCGAGTTTTAGTAGACCGTGTTTCCCGCTCCGCTCAGCCCCTCCGCTACCCGGAACTCTACAGCCAAGGCCATCGGCGCGCAGGCGCAGTTTCTTCGAAGCGGAGGGCTAGCGGAGCGGGAAACACGGTCTACTAAAACTCCCTATTAAACCCAGTTGTGTTGACCGTTTGAAGATTTCCTTTTCAAAACGTAAAAGATCGTCAAACACCTAAAAAAAAAACGTTTTATTTTTTTTTTATTATTTGCCCATTATCCCCAGTGTATGTACTGAGCGCCGCCATGTTTTCCGAGGGAGGATAAAAAGCCAGGAGGTGACATCAGTCCGGACACCGATTTCAGGTATTTAAAAAGGATGGGCCGTAGTGCGTTCGCGATTGCGTAAAAAAAGAAACGGGTTTTACGAATGCCGTTATTAAAGATTATAGAAACGCCGCTTACAAAGCTTTTGAATTTCATTATCGATTACTTCACAAACACTCTAAGAAATGCCTGTGCGTTTACTTTCCCGCAAAACACTCAAAGAGCCAATCTCTGCGATCTGCGAAATCAGCTCATCGAATCATGAGGCGAAACATCCGTTAGCTTAAAACTAAGTCTGCGCTGTGGTATTACGCAATGCAAAGCGTCATGCTTGCATTGCGTTATGCCACAGCGCAGACTTAATTTTTAAGTCTAAACAGATGTTCCGCCTCATCATTCGCTGAGCTGATTTCGTAGATCGCAGAGATTGCCTCTTTCGAGTGTTTTGCAGGTAAGAAGATGCGGAGGCATTTCTTAGAGTGAAAAAAAAAAAAAAGAACGACGATGCGACGTTTTCAAAACAAGCGGCGGCCCGTTCCAGGAACACGCAGACTGAACTTGAGCAGTCGGTAGCGTTTCTCATAAAATGCAATTCCGCATATGGCTATTTGATTGATTGAATTTTTTTCTGCCTTGTCACTCACCGAGCTACCCTTTTTTAGATCACAGTGATTTGATCAACCGAATGTTATTTGGCAAAGTAGGCGCCCAGTGACGTTCACTTCATTAAAAGAGTAAGGTCAACATGAGAATACCCACGCTACCGTATAAGCAAACCAAATAAACCAGGTCGCCTATATGGTTTCTTCTAAGTAACAGTGAGTCACTGTACGCGCACATTTCAATGACCAATAAGATGAATTTACTCGAGACGGCGGTGAAAAGAAAACTAAACGTCGTGCGGGGAAGAAAGACAAAAAACACGAAGAAAAAATAGGGTTTGTTACAGCGCACGGATAGCGTATAAAGGACAAGACAAAACCTCATTTTAAAGCCACCGTGAGTCCTCGTAGCTTTTCAGCGACCTTCTTTGAAAAAAAAAATAATAATAAAAATGGTTGCCTTGTCACTTAGGTTATACTTACGGGTAAACGAAAAACTAGCTAGGGCTGTATCTCCGAAAAGAATGACTTTCTTAAAAGCCACTTTTCTTCCTTTACCCTCGCGATGCTCGCAAACTCAGTTTCTTTCAGAAGCAACAGGTAAGAGAAGCGTAAACCTTTTAGCGAAACGAACCTCTTTCTAACTTCGGTTCACCTTACACGATGGACTGACGAGGACTCTAAAAGCCGTCCCGACCAATCGGGCGCTGCCAACATGCCACGTGACTGCGCTTCCAGCTCTTTGTTGCGTCCCTCTCGAATGTCCCGTGCCACCCGCCAGGTGTATGGGATTGGCCTCGACGAGCCGTAGCGTCATTCGCGGTTCATCCTACGGTACAAAAGAGTTAGGTGAGGCAATTGGAGACCTTGACAAATGGAGCTTCTCTCGGCTTTGTAATCTCTTTCTCTTTCTGTGACATGTCTGATTGAGCACGAGCGTAATTTAATGACAGTAACGTTGTAGACGGCACCGTCGGACCTCGCCGACTCGCATTCCGGCGACGACAGCGGCGACAGAAAACAAACAAGAGACTTTCCGACGATCTTTGCGAGCTTCGAGATAAATAAGTGAATAAGCGAGCGGCCCACCGCATCAAAAGAAGGCCGCGTCGCTTCAAGGCGGCACATCTGTTTCAAGTCCCGCCTTTTATGTTTTTTGGGGGATGGGGGAGGGGGGGGGGGGGGGGGGTATTGCGATGGCGGTTTGCGTTTTTCAATATTAACGCGAGTCAGCGACGCCGCAAATGGAAGACCAACCATCAGCGTCTGTTTGCGGAAAAGTACAAACGTTGGGAAGCTGAATGAGTCACTGATGGAGCTGTAATTTCAGACAAAAAAGCTGCTCCTTTTATTTGTATTTTGTTAGCCCCGAGCATAAATTAGAATAACAAAATTATGCTTGCCGAATTTCACGTGTTCGATACGAATTCAGTGGACGCCGCCATGTAAACATGGGGCAACCTGGAGCCACTGAATGTTCCCGGAGTTCCAAAACTCTCAAGCTTCGCTTCAGAACCGAGTCGCGGCGCAGCAGTCACGATCCCCCCCAACATGGCGCCGCCCTGAGCGCTCGAAGAGAAGCGTAGCGTTCATTCTCGTGTGAGCTCTTCAATCCATGTTCCTCACCTGTGGCGACACTGCTTTGTTTTTAATTAAAGTCCTTTCCTTCGTTCCGAGCGGTGCGTGACTCGTCTCTTTCTCTCTCTCTCTCACCTCAAAACTAGTGATGGACCGAATCTGCCGAACTTCAGATTCGACAAACTTCGGCAAATGACGAACTTTTGAAGGAAGGTTCGGCAAAGATTCAGCAAATGTCTGCGCACGCGCGAGAACGCGACGGGGCCATGGATTGCAAATGGGCGCCGTGCAGTCGTGCGGTTATACCATTGTGCAGAGTGAGTGTAGTACAACCAGCGGTTACGGCAAGGTGTGGAGTAAGCAACACGGTAACTGTCTGTGCGTTTGCGAGCGACAGTGGTTCTCTTCAACATTTTCTGGTTCAAGAATAGAAGATCGACCAGCAATTTAGGCAGTCCACTGCGCAGGTGATAAATGATGCGGTACATTCTTGACAACGTGATTTTCATTTGACATTTCCTGTGATACAACGAGGTAGTTGAAACATTGGCCGACAATTACTTTAAAGCAGTCCTCGCAATTATAACAATTCTGTTTTCGGCTCAGGAGTAGTGTGTGCCAAAACAAAATATTATTGCTTTTTCAATTAGTTATTTCGCGATTTTCATGTATCTGCGTAAAACTAAACACAGAACTTTAATGCTCGACGTTCCACATCCGACCATTCCTAACTCTCCCTATCTTCCAAAACGTTCGTGTGTGTCCTAACACCAGAAACTGATATATTAAAGGTTAAAAACGAGACGTTGCGAATATGGGACGCACACTTTCATGCAAAGCTGACGTCAAGTGACTCAAATCGAAAAACATGCATATTTCCAGATAATAATAATATCTCTTCTGGCGAAGGCTCAGCAACCGTTGCATTCGTTTTCGGGCACAAAACGGTGACTTCCAGAGAAAGCAAGAACGCAGCGTTATCGCCTTCATTTGAATTAACAATGTACAGACATGTGCAGGCTTGCGCTGATAGTGCCTTAAAACCGAAACTCTCGTAGCGTGTCTCGAGACTGCGCCACGCTCGATGCACTCTACCGAACCTCGTTGTCACGCCACTTCTGCAAGGAGTCACTAAAATGGCAAGTAAACACACAAAAACGACACCGATACAGTTATCTTGCAGAATATCACATTATTTAGTAATAACTGTGTAAATCTGCATTACATGTTGCATTTAAGTTAAGAATAAAACAAATATAAAACCATTTTTCGCTATAAAAAACTAAATATCAAAGTTAAGTCTGGTAACAATGTATTTTTTCCAAATATTTTGAAAAGTTCGGCAAAAGTTCCGCTTTACCGAATCCCGAGATTCGGCGCCGAACTTTCGATTCGGCAAAAGTTCGGCCCATCACTACTCAAAACACACCGAAGTCGAGTGTCAGGCTTAGCGTGTAAGGCGTTTGAAACGCAGCACAGCGCAACCGGAGCAAGCAAACGAGCCGGCAATCTTCTTTGACGAACCAGACTAACGGCTACTTCATAAAAAAAAAAAAATCTAGAGGAAATTAACGCACCTTTTGTTCGGTCTTAACACAGAGATGCCCCGAGGTCCCAACCGTACCCGCCGTGGTAACGCGGAAAAGTTTTATATACGTTTTTAGTTGCTTTGGGCCTATCTCCAAAATGGCCGACTGTTAACTTCCGCCTCGGGTTAAGCCAGTCGATCAGAACTTGATTCGGCGGGGATTAACTTCTGGTAAGCGGACCGAATTGAATTGGTATAATCTGGGAACATTCGGGGGGTGACTCTAGGGCAAACAACCGAGTTGCCATGGCATTACAACGCGGTTGTTTGTCCCATAATTACATTCCGCGGTCAACCGAATCAATGACTAACGGGTGAAATTCGGATACCAACACTTGACGGGTCAGCACAAATTGGCGCCGTGTGGCAGACGATCTAGACACCGCGCCGGGAGCATCGTCTCGAGCAGGTCTTCACTGCGCGGCTTTGGAAAGCGAGCGTGACATGGGCCGTATACGCGCGAACGCTCAAAATGGCACAGGGTTGTTCGGTGCCTGATGATATTGCGCATGCGCATCGACATTTCTCAGGGTGCGCCGATTGTCCCGAAAGCCAGCTGTGACAGTGGCTGCAGACGAATCCGACCGTGCACGGAGCAGACGTAGCCTAAGCCTAACGTGGCCGACCGAGCCGACCAAGCGGAGACCAGACGATGAGAGCAGCGTGCGCAAGGCAGTCTGGTATGGAGTTCCCTTTCAGGCGTCGCTGAGCTTGACTTCGCGCCGGGTCCTGGGACATTTAAACCATTTAAACGCCCTTGTCAATGCGGGGCGCCATTTCGTCTGCTTCTGGCAGAGGGGTTCCGATGATGTCAGAAAGCCGATGCGTGGTGCACGTTAAAGACCCCAGGTTAGCGGTTTGTACTGCACAGGCTAAATTTCTCATCTACAGCTGGGAGACAAGTCGCCCGTTGAGGCTGACTGAGCTGTATGAACATGCATACACCAATTTCTTCTTTTTTTTTTTCAGAACACCGGGCCTTTAATGGCTAACTGAAAAAAAACAAAAAAAACAGTGGATAGACTTCGGGGTATCTAGCGTTGACGTCTACCCACCATCCTTCCAATAAAGCCTCGGCATCGTTCTGGCAACACCGCAACTCCTGCACTAGAACCAGACGACTTGCTCTTTGTATAGCCCTTTTCTACGCGGGCGGCGCACCTTGAATCCTGGAATTACCGGTCTGCTTAATAACATTGTTTTGTTCTTGGTATACCGCTGGATGGGTTTTTCATCGTGACTGTCAATGATTCTTGTTAGGCATCTATACTATATATATATATATATATATATATATATATTTTTTTTTTTTTTTTTTAGATGTTTTAGGTTGCAATGTACTACTGCTTTTTGTCTTTTCCGTCTTCGGCATAAGCCTGTAGCTCTCAAGTTTGGGCAGCGCCTCTGGCGGGCCAAATCGAATACATATAAAATAGCGCAAAAAAGACAAGGACAAGAAGTATACAGGACAGGCGGTAGCGCCTGTCCTGTATACTTCTTGTCCTTGTCTTTTTTGCGTTATGTTATATGTTTTACTAAGATGAACCAACTAGTCCAACAACGTACCCTACCAAATCGAATACTTTTCTGTCGCGTTTTGGTTTTGCGTCCTTACGCTTTTTCGCATTGCTCGCGGAAGCTAAGCTGGCATAATTTTGTTGGTGGGTAAGATATTTTAAAAGGGAATAATAGAAACAAAGAGATGTAGGAAAAGCATTCTCTACTTCTCGGTGACACTGAGACCGCGAGCTACATGTTTTTCGCTAAACTTTTTTACTACTTCTTTCAGACGCCTTATTAGAGCCAGTAGACCAGATGCTGTACTCCGTTCACACTTCAAAAACACTGACACACCCCTCAAAAAAATTGTTTTTTCATCATATTTTGCCAGGCGATTTATTATGGTTGTCGGAAGACTACCCAATTAATATTTTGCAACAGAGTCACGTACAGTCTTATTAAAGTCAAAAAACGCAACTGCTTTAAACCGAAGCTGAAACCCACGCACGGAGGTCGGAGAACTGGAGAGGAGCGAGTGAGTGGCGGAAGTTACGTGGCTACACCTGACCGTGCGCTTTTTTTTTTTTTTTTTTCTTCTTGCAGACGGCATGCGTGGTTTTTGCGGTTATGTTTGTTCCGCTCGCTGTTCTGTACTCAAGATGAGTTCTTTTGTACATTGAGAAGTTGCAGATAAGTAGTGAGTGCCCGTAGTGAATTTTCGTGATCGAGTCCGAAAAGAATACCCTGCGTGAAGAGCTGCCTCACATGTCCTGCGTCCGAAAAAAGTGGCATTGTGAGGCAGAGTGTGCACAAGTTTCCGAAAGATCAACGGGATTGGGACCAATGGCTAGCTGGAATTCCTGTAGAACATTTACGGGCACTTCGAAAAGAGGACGCTACCTGATTTATATGCTCCTCGCATTTTGTGGAAAGTGACTACATTGAGTTCGCAGGTGTCAAAAGGGAAATTCCATACCATTTAGTTCCGCGACGCTTCGTCCACAACATGTGTTTGTTCAGCGATAACGGTAAAAAAAGAAATGTAAATATCGCAAAATGTTTCAAAAAAGAAAAGAAGAAAACGTACGCCCACACGGCACACTCCGCCGCGTGGGAAGCGGACGTCTTTTCACTGAGCTACGGGGGAAACTCTTTCGTTTGTAATAATGCAGCCAGTCAAGTGTAGGTTAGACATTTTGTTGACGATTTTCCTCCAGCAAAATGACTCCCTGGTCTAAGTCGGGCAGCACCACGCATTGGCCACATTTGCACCCAGTAAAGAAATCGCACGCGTGCATATTCAACTCGAAGTACGCAATTCGTGCCTGACGATTGAGCGAGCGATGTCTTCAGCCACGAGAAGGGGGCGACGGGTCGGCGACGTCTTCGTGCAAATCGGCTTGGTAGTCGGGCGTGTCGTACGGGATGAATACCACTTCTTTTGAACGGTCCAAAATTTCTCTATCAAAGGAAGACAGAATTCGCCGGTACCGCGAACGCAAGTTCTGAAGTAGAGGTTCCACGCCCGTCGCGGCACCCGTCGTAAAGACTATCTTTCGGCATCTGCAGTTGATATTGAGGCCGAAATTGGAATAGTGCGTGACAAATGAAAAATGTTGCATATGAATTTTGTTACCGGCGTGTGTTACCGCCCCCTAGTGTTGATTGTTCCTTTGAATTAAAATTAAACGCGACTCTTGATAAGGTTTCATCGGATTACCCTAATGCAATTGTTGTTCTCACCAGGGATTTTAACTTTCCAGGCACTCAATTCGTATTAGAAATTCTGACCCCCTCGTGAAGTAATAAAACAAGAGTATTTTGAATTTATGAACGTAATGAGCATTTTTGGTCTCCACCAAATTGTCAAAGTACCTATCAGGGGTGACTCTACCCTAGAATTACTTTGACTACACATCCTGATTGCGTAAGTGACGCGAACAACTTGCTTTAATGCGTTAGCATTAGAACGCTCGTTTTTGCAAAAACCTGGCAGTGTCTGTCGTTCGTCAGCAACGGGGAGAGAGGGAGAAGGGTGACGCGTGCGACGCTCCTTTATGTCCGAAGTGCTGACGTCAGCACGCTTCTACCTTTCCCTCTCTCCCCGGCAATGACAAACTGACAGACACCGCCGGGTTTTCGTCAAAACCGGGCGCCGAACCGACAGGAGGACGCGCCGCGGCGAGGTGGAATGCGGGCGTGCTCAGTTGCCGGCCGCTCTGACGTCACCGGATGTTTTAGAGCGCAGCTCTTAAGGCCGGTTCTCACATGCAGCGAAGCGCTGATGTAGCGCTACTCACGTGTCGTCGGCTACTTATCGTCCGCCATGAGCAACAGTTTGGACGGTGTGATACAGAGCAGGTGACCGCTACCGTGAGCACGCGCTTAGCGCGAGGTCAGCGCTATGCTAGTAGCGCTCCACTGCATGTGTGAACAGGCCTTTAGGGGCCCGTTTCCAGCCTGAGCGGCGTCGCCGTCGGCGTAACCGGGGGGGGGGGGGGGGGGGTCACGTGACCCCCGAGGTCACGTAGGTGACCCCCTCCCCCGAGATCACGTGACCCCCCCGGGGTCACGTGACTACCCGCAGGTGACGTGACCCCCCTCAGTACCCTTCCCTACTCCTCCTCAAGAGCTGCGCTCCAATTCGGCGTTACAGGGATTTGTAAACGGCTTTCATTTTTTTTCGTTCTGGGTTTCCATAGTAGCGGTGCGTGGGCTGGGGTGTGTGTGTGTAGTTAAAAAGATAGATGCGGTTCACTCCGCGAGTGATATGGATGACCGTAACCTAGGCCGTCGACGCTCTCTGACAGGAAGAGTACAAAAATAGGGTAAAATAAATTACAGGAAGATTCATTTGTGGATTCTTAGAGAATCCGTTAGCATGACCCTTCGGAAACGCAACACACGTCCCCCTTTGCGAAACGCTAAAACTGACACCGTAACGAGGCAAAAACAAGGTAGCACAAAATAGAGGAAGTAAAAAAGAAAGACAAAATAAGAAAATTGAAGGGGTCAGCGTTATAAGGAGTATTCACTGGACGCCATATTTGTGCGTGCTGTCTAGAGCGCATGCTCAGAACGAGCACATATTGATAGGTTGCCAAGACCGGCAATCTTGATGGTGGGGAATGCACGTTCCAAAAGAACCGTGGAAGCTCGCCATCTGCACGTGCTCAGCAGTCGCGCACACAGCTATGGCCGCCAGTGAATACTTCCTATACGTCCATAGTCTTGTTTTCAGGATTACGCTAAAATTGGTAAAAATAAAACAAAAAATGCGAAACGATTTTGTTTTTTTTGTAAGCGATATTTTACAATATCTTAATCTCTAGTAAAAAATGTAAAATTATTAACCCTTCCACAAAGAAAGCATACCTGGTTAATCGAACACAACTTATTGACAATGAAGTGTGTGACTCGCTTATGAATATTTTAGTAGTGTTTTCACCCAACAAACTTTCTATACACCCCTACTACCTCCCCAGCATGCCTTCGGAGAAATTGAGGCTATTACCATTTCTCGAGAACGAATTGTGTGTTTAATAAAGGTCCTTCCAATCAGCTCATTTCCTGGATGTAACGGCATTCACCACAAAACATTAAAGGTGACCAAATACACTCAATCTTTGTACTTGAGTAATATTGTAATCAATTCCTCACCAACGATAGCCTTCCCACTGATTGGAGACATGCTAACGTAATTCCTAAAAGGGTAACTGCAAATAAAAAATAGTGGTGTTTTTAAACAGTATAAATTGGGACATACATGTCACAAAACAAATCTTCCGCGAAAAAACAAAGCTTTTCTAGCAATTTTTACGCCACAGGACGTAGAACAGCCACTACGTGACGTATAATTCCAACTTTGTGGCACGCGATTTAAAACGGACGAAATAGCCGCAAACTAAAATCAGTCGCGGGCAATAAATATTGCTGTAAAAAATTTTGTTTTTGGCGGAAAAATTGTTTTGTGACATGCTTGTCCCAATTAAGCTGTTCAAAAATATACAGTTACCAGTTATGCAGTTACCCTTTAAGTACGTATCGTCTGGCAACTATGCACGTATTTGTTTAAAGAGTGTGTGTTGTAAACTCGGGGAGCATAATATTTTTACAAATTTTATGATCTTCCAACCATGTTTTACTTTGTAATCAACAAGGATTTCGTAAAAATAAACTGTCTCGTACAACGCAGCTTTTTGAGTTGGTTACCGATATTCATAATAACCTTAATGCACTCACACCCAAACTGACGCTGTGTTTACTGACTTCTCAAACGCTTTTGATCGGCTAACCCACTGCAGACTTATCGCAAAACTAAACCTCTTAAAAATGGTTCCGGTACTAATTAATTGAATAAACAACTTTCTTACCACAAGAAGTCACTCCGTTAAACTTGGTGAGACAACTTGTTATACTTCGCAAGTTATTTCGCGGACGAGCGGGACTGGACGGCCACCCGTCCACGCGGGAACCCACCTCGCGAGTGGCCGGCTCAAAAGCGCCGTCCGTCACTCGACCATATTCAGCGAGGTTCAGTTGCGCCATCTGTCGGTCTGAGCCAACGGCACATGTTGGGAACTTTGTTGACTGAAATTATTATAGTGGGTAGACGAGAAAGCTATCTGTGAAAAGAGTCGAAGTACAGGCTAGGTGGTGGAAGTGAACCATTTCGTCGTTTACCCTGAGATTGGGGTTTTTTTGAAGAGCAGAAGTAACAGAAAAATACCTGTCTGTTTTTCTGTTACTTCTGCTCTTCAAAAAAAAACCAGTCTCAGGGTAAACGACGAAAAGCTATCTGTCTTTTTCTCTCTACTCCCTCTTCGAACCCGTTCGAACGCGAACGCGGAACGCTGGACGCCGGGGGTTTGTGCAATCGACCGCGTTCGAAGTGTGAGTAGAACCAAAGGCCTTTACTGTATACCCCACTAATCGTTCCAGTCGGAGCTCGCCGTTCAGACGTCCCCGCGCGCGCTGTCGTCTGCCTCAGTTCCTCGTCGCATACCGCGGGGATGTGAACTATCTGGCTGTGGACAACGGTAAACGAAAAAGGCCTACGGTCATTTGCGGCATTGGGCCAACGCCAACTAGAATAATCGAGGCCTGCGCAGTAGCATTTCGACGTCGTGCCATAGAGATCGAGCGCAGACACAGATTAAACACGAGTGCTGCGTAAGCATCGGGATCGGGCGCCATCCTCGTGTGATCACGTCACCTGGAGGCGAAGCACAGTGCTTGTGCAGCTGGGCGAGCTGGTGCTGAATTTAGGAATACGATATATGGGACCTCCGCGCTGCTTAGAAAGAAGTCTGCACTTTCAAACGATAGGTGTGGGCACTGCGCGTGCTCAGAAGCCAGATTTCCGTGAAGCGACCCTACAAAAATCTATAAATTATTTTGAATTTTTGTTCAAAATTTTCTGGAGTCGTATTGAATTTCTTTTTAAACTTTTTTTAATGTTTCTTTAGACTTCGTTTTGACAACTTATTTAACTCCTAGTTTAAATTGGCCACTTAAACTTTTTAAACTCCTTCTTACATACATTCTTTTGAATTCCTTACATAAATTTTGTTGAATTCCTTCTGACGGAACCGCAAATTAACGTTTAAAGAAACATTCAATTTTTTTAATATATTTTTTTTAATTTCGTTAGGAAATAGTGCCTTTTTCGTACGTACACATCCCACAAATAAGCAATGTAAACAAACACAAACATCATCAAGCACTCAACAACAGAAACACAGTCCTGTTGACAGCACCAGAGCCTTATATAGCCTACATATTGAAAGTAATCATTTGGCCGGTGACCACCACAGCACTTACTAAGTTTCCAAGTCTCCGGTCTCCTTCTCGAAAGTCTGTCAAAGGGAAGACAGTGTTTCGAAGTTCGTGGACTCTATCTCTCACTAAAAAGCATTGGTACAACTAATAATAATTTCGTGTAGTCGCTAAAACAAAATCCACAAAAACGGCTCATAGAGCAAATGTTATCGCTTCTCTGCATAGCACCACTCAGGACGAAGCCAGTCAAGGCGGTTGCTCCACTTAGTTATTTTGCTCTTCTTTACTAGTTGAATAGGGTCAATAGTGCCACGATAGTCATTTACAAAGTGAGAACGGCTGGGCGTGTTTTTCGAACGCCTGGCCTCCAGCACGCGCCCCATGCCTTCCGTCGTGCTTTGACTTCGCAGTCGAGCTCGAGGGGCGCGAGACGTCGAAGAGTTGTCAAGGATAGAAGGCTCGTGCTGGAGGCAGGAGAACAGAAGCTCCTCCCTACGGTTCTCAACTTGTCAGAGACTATTGAGAAACTTAGTGACTTTTGACATTTAGTCAAGATGTATTATGTTCAATAAAAAGTCAACAGAAAGTCTGTAGTTTTTGTTTTGACACTGGCTGCAGAAAGTCAACTGAATAATTTAAACACGAAGTAAATAGAACGTCTGCAGTATTTCCGATAACACTTTCAACAGGAAGTCAACAGAAAAAAGATCCAACGTAGAGTTAACAGAAAGTCAAATAGCTTTTTCTTTGACTCAGGCAGAAGAAAATCATTAAAAAAAATCAACACAAAATTAAAAAACTTTCTGTTGACCATGTCAACAGGAAGTCAGTCAAAAGAAAGTAATCAGAGTGAACAAGAAGTCAACAGATTTTCAATAAAAAGTAAAAAAAAAAACATCCGTCATATCGGACCCACACGACCGCAGACCAAATAAGATAATAAAAAATGTCTCTTTTTATAAAATAGTATAAAGAAATAATGTCAATATGTTTTATTTTTTTTTATTTTTTTAGAAAATAACCTACAAAAAAACGTCGTTACAACTCCTTTTTAATTTTTTTATAAATAAGTCTACAAAACAGAATCTATTGTTTTTCCTTTTGAATTTTTTTTAGAAAATAACTTACAGAAAAACGTCTTCACAAGTTCTTTTTAACTTTTTTATAAATAAGTCTACAAAAAAAATTTAATATTTCTACTTTTGAAAGTTTTTTGACAATAGTCAAAACAAAGTGCGTTTATAAAGGAATTCAGTAGGATCGCGTAAAGTCAATAAGTCTAAAAAACTTAAAAAAGAATGTTGAGACCCGTTTTCGTAAGGGGAGGCGTGTACGCATGCGCAATGCTGACAGCAGCACCACCGCAGTGGCCTGCCGTCACAGGGTTCAGTTGGTGTCTGGTGCGTTTCACTTTAAAGGAACACTAACACTCACTAATTTTTTTTCAGTCGATTTAATATGGTTGTCAGGAGACTACCCAATCAATATCTTGTTGCAGAGCCACGTATATCTCTAATAAAGCCAAAATACTAAACTGCTCGAAACCGAAACCGAGACACGAGCACGGAAGCTCATGGCCGGAAGTCACATGGCTACACCCAGTCTTGTACGCGTTACCGAAGAAAAGTAACCGATTACAATTGCAATTCCTCCATTGAAAAATGTGACTTATTAAAGAAATCAATTACTGCATCACGAAAGCAATTGAAAAATTACCAGAAAGTAATTGATTACTTTCCACGTAACTTTTTTTTAAACATTTTAATACGAAATCAAATTTCACAAAAAATTAAAAAGCTATTGGTAATAGAATTTGTCACTTTCTTCAGTAACACAGATAGACATATAGAAAGAGAGAGAGAGACAGAGAAGGACAAATAAACAGCCACAAGCTAGACTAGTAGAAACCTCGATCTGTTAACAAAAATACTTCGTAGATAAGACTGCCTTCTTTTCGTGAGCTCTTTCGAGATGAAATGGAGGAAAGGGGGGCTGTTTGTCGTGGCGAGATGAGGCCAGAGTGCCTCAATTAACGGCCTTCCGTTTAGTGTGATGCCATCCTTTGTATAGCACCCGATGCCGACAGCATGCGCTCACAGGGAAAACGCAAAGAAATCGTCGAGAACAAAATGCCGCAGTAGCACAGTCAGCGCAACGAGCCTGTAGCCATAAACAGCTTCGCTGTAAAGTAAGCGTTCAGAACAAAATGGCCCGATGCCAACACCCTAAGCAAGGCGCGCATGAAGGCCCCCTAGATGAGGTCAGTGCCGAACACAACCGTCTATGTCGCAGCAAACCCGGATCGTAACAACCCGTACACGGGAAACGAGGTACTCTCGACCACTCCCGACAGCTCCGCAGTCAAAACGTCGCTGAGCGCGTTGACATTCCAACCCTCCCGGTATCTTGGTTTTCTTTTGTTTTGTTTAGGGGTCCGGAAAAGTGTCAAACGTTGGTGCGACATAGACGAGTGACGCAAGGGCAGACAGATCGATTTTTTACGTAAATAAACTCGTCAATAAATGTAGCTCTTTCGGAAACACATAATTGATTACAAAAATATAATAATTGAAATACAGCGAACGTTACCGCAGAAAAAAAAAAGTAATTGAAGCGTTAACGGTTACAGTAAATCTTCATTTCGGGCGTGTGAAGGAGACGACGACGATGACGAATTTGCGTGCACCGTTTGTCGTACGAATGTTTCGCACTTATCTTACAGTGTTTGGACCGGCGCGACTCGACAATTGGAAACTTGTGAAGTTGCGGCGTAAGCAACAATCGCGGCGCTGCAGTCGGCAGGGCAGCAGAAAGCCGCTGCAGTCTGCACGTGTCGCCGCACGTGCGCGTGCACGTGGTGCACGCGCAACCAACGCCATACTGACCTTACTGCCGATGCGCGGTGTCGACGCCTATCGCGATCTACACCCCACACCTCAGGCTCGAGCCGCTCCGGCCCCGAGACTACACCGTATTCTAGTACACTGTTCTTGTAATCCCTTTATCCCTTTCGGTCGATGTTCCGCTCTCGAAGATCGATTCGATCCCACGAACGTCAGTTTCGACGTAGCGGCCCCACGTGCGTCGCGTGCCGCCATACCGTCGTTCAGCTGTAGGGTGTTTTCGCATGACGTCAATCCGCCATTTTGTTCTTAATTTGTTTTTTCAAACATATTTGCTAATATGAAGGATTACATCGCAACCTGTCGAGGAGATGTCAGCGTGGTAAGACTTATAAGCTTCTGTGCTCTAGGCATTGAAGGAGTCATGGAAATCCTTGCAATGCTCGCATTCGGCACACGCCAAAGAGCTCGCAACAACGAAATGGGGGACAAAATTATGTCAGCGAAAACACCCTATAGCGGTGCATCGTTATATAGAGAATGACGTGTACATATACTATGGTATTTTCCGGCCTATAGTATAGTCTGCGAGGGCAAAATTTGGGTAAAAAAAAACATTACCTGCTCAGATAGTCCGCATATCCGGTGCATAGTCCGCACCTGGTGCTTAGTCAACACGAAAATCTTCTCCTACACGGCATACCTTGACAAATGTCTACTTTCTTAGCTCACAAGGAAGCTTGTATTAAACACAGATCAACATTAACATACTCCTTCATTCACAAAATCCGTCAAATTTTCTCACAATGAACGATCGTGAACTTTTAAACAGGTATAGTCCGAGGACTATAGCCCAGAAAATACGGTACTTGCCGTGATCTGTGGAACATTTTTATTTTTATTTTATTTTTTTATCAAAGCATTTGCAGCATTTCGGAGGCCACAGAAAGAGGCTGCATATTCTTTTCTATTTTTAATATTGGATAACTCACGACTTTGAATATATTTGGTACACGCAGCTTGAACGCTATGTGACCATGGAAAAGAGATCGAGCGCGACTGAAACCGACCAAATCTCGACAGGCTGTTTCCGGGCGGAAAGAAAACCAATTTCAAGCCACAAATTATGTTCGGTGTAGTCAAATTCTTATAGACCAACGCAACTCACTGACGTCACACGCCAGTGCGGTGGCGGTGCTGTCGGCACTGCGCATGCGCATTGCTCACACTTGGCGTGGGCAAAGCGGGCTTGTTTGGATACACTATGTCGTTGTGAAGGTCATGTTTAACATAAAAACCTCGGCGAACATAAATACCCTGTCAGCGTCCCCTTGAAGGGCAACTCTGCTTCATTTCTGATATTGAGGAAGCTATGCAGCCCTCTTCAGTATCATCTAGGAAGACCACATGTAATATTTTACTATGTAATTCCGTCTATATGTTTAGTAAACTGGCCAGCAAACGTTCAAACGACACAAGTCGCCGAAATCTGTGACGTGAGGCGCAATCAACAGCGCAGTCAATAGCACGGAGTTGGAGCAGCCAACGTGAGAGTCATGTCTACGTCATTCTTACCTTTTGTTCGTTTCTACTTCTCAGAGTGAAATTGAACGATGACGTCATGAATTTCTCCTCCGGATGTTGGCTCAACGGCGTCCACGTGATAACCATAAAGGCCCGTTCACACTCTTGCAACCGAGTACGACCGAGAGAGACGAGACCTGTTGAAACCTCTTAAAAATTCTTGAGACGAGGGAACACACTGGCACTCTGGCGCCATCTATGCAGTGACCCTGGAACTGCATTTCACAAGAGCGAAGGTTTTGCGGGATTTTCGAGCTCAAATGTGCGTAATACCTATGAGAAAGGCTCGTTTATAACGTTGACAAAAGCTTTTCGAGCCAAGAAAGAAAGGATAATGCCCGAGAGAAATAGAAAATATGCCGGACCGCCAAGTTTACACAGCTACCCAATAGATGGCGCCAGTGTGTCCTCTCGTTTAGGGTGCTTACATGCCTGTCTGTCTCAGGGTGAAGACAGCCATTGTTGCCCTGAATGTGCCAGCGCGTGACGGTCTGGCACACTCGGTGCGTGACTTGGGCGGTAAAATGACGTCTATGCATTAGCCAAAGCTACGCGCTCGAGCTAAGTGACACCAGATTGTGCCCGCTTCAAAATGCATAAAACAAAAACGATTGGGCGGAAGAATGGCTGAGTTGTCACCACTCAAGCAAAAGCGCGCGTGTGTATCAAGGCACTCTACTCTCGTTGTAAGAGGTTTCAAAGAACCTAAGAGGTCGCAAGAGTGTGAACGGGCCTTAACACGGATGCGCTATACTACAGGCCGCAAAGTCCAATCACGAGCATGTTAGAAACCTACGCGGTATACTTGCTCCGTCGTACGTATCAGTGACCAAAACGCGTCATGCGGAGGTGCGTTTTTTTGTCTGCTTATCGAACCCTCGCGACGGCTCCGTCTGCTTGCTACTACTGAAGACTACTGAAGGGATTAAATACCGTCTAAAAGCGATGTGGCGAAGAGAACCCGGGATCAAAACCAGTGGCCATTCAGAAAATAAGATGAGTCGGACCGAGTGTTCGACAGAGGAGCGTATGTACGGACCGCGTGCGGAAGAGAGATACGTGTACGGGTACGTTTTACGTACACTAAGATTGGATTGGGTTGTTATGGCTAAGGCGAAACGACGTTATGTCAATGTTGCCTGCTCGCACACCAACTTATTCAAACAGTTGACATGTTTACGAAATATGGCATTTATGTTTTTGAATCTATAAATACCATGTACCTATACTTCATCCATATAAAATAGCGCGCTATCACATCAGAGAACCATATGCGTTAGATTAGTGCTCTTCGTAGTCTGCGTATCGTAATTTCTCTCGCGCACTCTTTCGCAATGCGGATGCAAGCTTTTCTTAGGTAGTGCTCCGTCCGCCAGCCTTTAGGCCATAGTCCGAGTCATAGGGTGAGACGGAGTATAGTTTGCGGTGCCCTGCGCGCCTGTCGGAGCCAAGAGCTGGGAGCAGTCCGTTTCGTCTCGCCGCTGTTGTAGTTCGAGAACGACGTTTTGTTTACGACACGGGCGCGGGCCGCATCTCCAACGCCCACCTGCGATACCTGGCGAAAGATCCATAGGCTCGCGATGTTGAATAGCTGCCTGCTCAAACTACGAGTTGACCAGCCCCGAGAGTTTTCTTTCACAGGTTTCCACGCGACACTGCGCATCTCAATGTATGGACGGTGGACCTCCGGGAACCCGCTGTCACCAAATCGCAGGACGATGATCTGTTCCGAATGCTTGTGCTCATGACACTAACTAATTTGCTGTTACCAGCGAACCAGAGAAATGTCCGTGAAAAGATTAGTTCCGCTGTGAAACCAAATGAATGTGCACTGGAGCTACACTTATCACGGCATTCATAACTTTCGCTGACTATTTTGAAAGGTACACAATCCAGGGTACTAAAGCAGGAGATACATGCAGGGTCAAACGACCACCGCGTCGGTCGCATTAGACGCGCCGGGTGTTTCCCATTGAACGAGCATATACGTATGTCTCGCGCCTGCAGAAACCAGGCGCGAAGACTCAGCTATTTTCGGTAAAATAAAGTTGAAGTTAAAGCTTTATCTGTCAGACCTACGAAGGGAGTCTGGCACGCCCCAGCGGAGGCCTGATGATTGATTGTGACCAGCTGGGATCTTTTGACGAATAACCGAAATCTCGGTTACACGGCGCCTTGGTGTCAATAAGCCCGCGTCAAATTACGGGCACCTCCGTCAAGATTCCAACCCGAAGCGCAAGCTGGGGCCGCAATGGTGCTGACGTCGTTGGACGTCGTGGCAAACTACATTGGCGAAAATTGCGGAGCAGACGGCACTTGCGCTTTGCTCTAAGTTCGCCCGCCGTCGCATGGAGGATCACGTGACCTTTCGGACCACGCGGTTCGATGTGACGTGGACATGACTCTGACGACAGGAGACCAATGTTGCCTGCCACAACCGAAGTTTCGGTTTTGGTATCTGCCGATGTTTAAACTAAGATTACAAAAATAATATTCCACATTTCGCGAATTTGAAGGCGTAGGGCTGGCTGTTCATAATAGTGCTTTGGGAAATGGAATCACATATAAGCCTAAATTTTTGGGGAATATAGCGGAGTTGCCCATTAAAAAAGCGATGCAACGATTTTTGTACTTCCCGCAAATACCGCTTAAGGTGTATCCACACGACGGACCAAATTGCCGTTTTGGTCCGCGGGCCGCGCATCACGTGATCTTACGTCACCGGTTTTCGAGGTCCGCCGGTGGTCCGCGGCCCGCGCTTCTGAGAAATGCCAAGCGACTTTTCTCGCCCGGACCTTGGCGGCGGACCGCGGCGTTTTTAGTATAATTGAAGCGCTAAGTCTGGCAACAAGCTGACTTTTGTTGTATGGATTGGAATCCAAATCCAAAGTCGTTTTCTTTTGTCGCCAACTGTTGAAGACGAAGAAGACGAACCTTTCGTTGTGCGACGATGCAACTTTTTACTTCATCGCGCTCGTGGAGCAATTCCCCGCTCTGCGGGACAATAGTCGTGACGAGTACTCAAATAATCATCTAAAGATGTCCCCATGCCTTTTTCGTTTCCCTTAAGTCCTCCTCGTCCTCAATAGTCAACGCCAGGGCCACCGCGGCCAAACGTTTCTTTCGTTCAACCTCCATCTTGGCTCCTTACAAATAGCCTCAAAGCAGCTCGCTGCATGCGTTTGGCGGAGCTGTGAGGCCGAGGGTTAGACCGGCCCGTTCGCTCTGTCGTCTGCTCTTTTGGTCCGCCGTGTGGATGCTCATAGCAGCCGGGCGGCCCGCGGGCCGCGCATCACGTGATCAATTGGTCCGCGGCCCGGTCCGTCGTGTGGATACACCTTTAGAAGGGGCTTCTGTCGTTAATGGCCTTTCAAACACCCGTTCGTTTTTCACCACACGCAATCAAAGTCGCAGAAAAAAATTAAAGAAAAACGAGCAGCGTTAACCCCCTCAACTCGCAGCCAAAACAAGCGGCCACGTGATCTGGAGCCGATTATATGCCACCAATGTTCATATAGCAACGCGCTCAGGTTGGCAAGGCACAGACACCCGCTGAGTTCTAGAAGAAGAAGAATAATATAGATGGTGCTATGGAGAATTTGGTAGCCTTGAAATGGCGCCGGCTAATTCCAGTTCTGAGTTCTATATCAGTTCTGAATTCCGGTTCTGAGTTCCAGTTTCTGAATTCCAGTTCTGAGTCCTAGACATTTTTATGTTTCGGCTATTGTCGTCATTCCAGCGATTGGACACTTGCCACTAGCCAAATGCTTCTCGAGCTATCCATTATCTCGAACCCAAATCGAGTGCCCACGCAATGCTCGGGTCCAATCTATGAGCCCAGCTACGTCATCGAGTTTTGCGAAGAAAAGATTGAATGAAAACGCTCGCTTTTGTCCTTGAAATTACACCGTAACAAAGGAGTTTCTTGGCCAGTGGCATAGCCTGCGAGTATCCTTAGGTTGGTGGGAATAAATAGGCTCGGTGTAAACAGTCGATACAAGGAAATGTTGATCGTTGTTACCAGTGGCCATAACCGACTTGTTATGCCTGACTCACTTGGTCCGATTCTGCTTGCGATTTTCAGTATCAACGACGACCATCTCAGCTGCGGTTTTAGTTTCTGCGGCCCGAGCGACATCGCGAGTGAAAATAGCGAGCAGAATCTCATTATGCGAATTAGGCTTTATCGTCCATTCTGCGGCGTCCACGCGGAATGAACTGCCGCTTGTCACATTATTCACGCGAAGTTTCGCGGTGTAACGAGCCCCGTTAATTTTGCCGAGGCCCCTAAAGTAATCAGATTTTGCCCAGGAAGACGTAGAATCAACAATTCCAACGCAAAAAAAGGGCACGGGGATTCACACCGACGCCGACAACATCGCATTCCAACGGTCTGTTTACGGGCGACGGCGAGCTTCCTGCCCACACTCCATCGCGTATGGGCGGCGCCGGTGGCACCCGCTAGGGGCGCTCCAGTTTATTAGTAAACATAAGTTGGTCGAAGACAAGGACAAAATGAGTGCAGCGAGGGGTATTCGGCTCCTCCTTCTGTGCTTGACTTCGGGCACTGCAACTTGGTTTTAAATAGGAAAAGGAGGCTATTTACATTTTTCAATTACTCTAGGTGGTTTTGACTGGACACACGTCATCGCTACTTGGTAATGACGTCACAACTTTTTGATTGGTAGACACGTTCCGAACAGACTATATCGCCTTCAAGTTATTAAAGTTGCCTACTCTATGAAACGCATTTATGCGTTCAAATATTGATACAGAATATTGGAACATACCTAAGCCTCGCGCTTATTTCTTTTTTATTCAGTCTAAAAACCTTGCTCTTGTTTATCGCTTCAATAATATTTTTTTAGGAAACTGGTTTGTCTTATCTCATTTATTGCGCTAAATTTGAAAATTATTATGTAGTGATTTTTGCTCAACGTAAAGAATTATTAGTGCTTTTTATTGGGTTAATTTTCTCAGCGAGTGAAGTATTGAATCATACATGTATAATTGCTAGTGTATAGTTGTTGTTTTTTTTTTCGATCACCACTGATGTGAGCTTCTGTACGTGAAGCTGGACCAGCTGCTTTCCCCAAACCCTTGTATGCTGAAAATATCATTATAATTAACTACATCATCTAATGCTGGCATCAGGAAGCATCCAAATGCCACAACTCAGTTTTGTGTGGACTCTCAGCGCTCCTACAACTCATGAACAATCACGACGTGGCTGTTCATGATGAACGATCACAACAATCAACAATCACTATACGCACCTCTCTCGTGGCCTGGAGTCGCCTGTTTTCCTGCTTCCAGGACAGGGCAGTGAAGTCTTCGAAGAAGCCGCCATCGGATTCCTGCACCCTGCGAAGCAAGCCACAGAATTCATCAGAGCCACCGCAGAAAAACATGCCCCGTCGTGCAGCGACTTTTTATTTGTGTTTTTATAAGAAAACATTTTTTAAGAGTTGAACGATTCCCGAAGTTAGCTACCAAGTTGTATCTGCTTCGTACAAAAACTATGTTTTGTTATCGTTAACTGCGTTTTTGCATCGTGACAAAAAAAAAAAAAAGAAAATACGGCAGCAGCGCGTTTCTGTAAAAAAAATACCCGCTGTTCCATTCCTAATTCTAGACAACTTTTGAACACGGAGAACGAGACTGCCCTTTAAAGCCGACAGAAAGTTATGAATTCAAGAAAGCAGCCCTACGCCGTTACAAGTATATATACACCTATATATTTCGGAAGGATGGCTTCAACATAAAAGACAATATTACCGACGAGGTAGTTCGAACATTTAAATTGGTGTTGTTCTCATTTCATGCTCTCTTCGTGTCAATAAAACGTCGCTCAGGTCCTGCCTAAAACCTGCATCGTCATACCAGTCCAAGCTCCAAATCATGTTGCTGCTTGTTACGAACACAAAGAGTTCCCCTTTCCTAAGGACCTGCAGCTTCAGTGTGCAGGTACTTCGTTATTCGAATGTGTCATTCGGTTCCCGCCATTGCGGCCATTTCTGAGTGATATTGCTTTTCTTTTTAGAAACTTTCGCTAATATCTTTTTACGGGAATTCTGTTTACGTGCGTCAAATAACGCATTTAATGTGCGCGTGCATACGTATTCTACTGCTGAGAACGGCAAAGGGTACGGATAGATATACGGTCTATCCGTGCGACATGACAACTGGATGTTTCGAAATAGTGTTAGACGATCGAGCGAACATCGTTCCTAATGGCCCTACTTAAATTCCCAGCAAGGATATAACGGGAACATAGTGGAAATGTTCAATCTCTTCTTGAACGATTTTGTATTCTTCAGAGCTTGAAATGTTGGAAAACTGGCATAAGAAAAAAAAAAAAGAAAAAAAGAAGGCACATCTCCCTCTAGGCGAGTCGTTATGTACCGGAAGTCGCGGCAAACCAAAAGCTGCAATTTCTTTTTTAGCCAAAATTTGTTGTCTAGCGATGTCATGGAACATCGCGCGCACGTAGGAATGTCTACGGACCGACACTGTTTACGGAGGAGAACTCTACCGCAGCGCAGTGACGTCAAAGCCGAGCAGACAGGGAAACGCGCCCTCGAACCGGTGCTTTCCCTTTTTTCTCAGTCCGTCGTCTGCTTCGAAAAAGAAAAAAAGAAGAAAAAAAAAAAAGAAATTTAAAGAAGTTCTACGCCCAAGTACCCGTATAATAATCACTGTTGCTTCCCAGCGAAACGAAAGCACTATTCTGCGTTTTATTAAAGGTTTAAAAAAAAAAAAAAAAACACGTTACGTTACAAGCCGAAACCGTAGCCAACAATATTGCTTACTTTATGAGTCGCAGCCAGTGATATCGCGGCTCTAGCCGATAAGAACGATGAAGGACGAATCGCGAAGCAAGAAGCCCGAACATCATACACGAAATCAACTCTCCGACATAGCGCCACTATAAGGTGGCGCTAATGACGGCCTTGCGCACAAGCAGACTTGTCTGTAAACAGTGCATTGGTGTACGCGGAACGCAAGTTCGTCTGCTTCTTTTCGCAGGGGTTCTGGTGACGTCAGAGCAGTGAACTCTGATTGGTTCTGGATGAAGGATAGTGGGTAGACCTCAAGGCAGCTTGCTTTGAGGCCTACTCACTATCCTCCAACCAGAACCAATCAGAGCTCGGCATTCTGACGTCACCACAACCCCTGCAAAAGAAGCAGACGAACATGAGCTCCGCATAGAAGCCTTGTCTTACGGCCACCAGTCACGCGTGAACTTTGGCAAATCAGACAGCCTCGCTGTAGCATTATCGTCACATATATACATACATATCTCTCTCTATATATATATATATATATATTAGGAAAAGGAACGACATGTTGAACAATATCGGAAGAACTGGGGTCTCATCCCCTAGCCGCCAAAATACAATTCCGATATAAGCAAAGGACTACCCAGACCCATTTGGTCTGGGTAGTCCTTTGTCTCCTGCCCGAGGTACATAGCTTGGCTGCTCTCAATATAGAAACGTTCCAGTGCGGGAGTACAGAGCGTGATACGAATAAAACTAGATTTCATCATACCTAGAAAACCGAGACGCGGAAAAAAAGTTGCATCGCGCGATATAGACCGTATACCGCGGTACGACTGAAACCGAAACCATCGCATCCGGGCGAAAGCAGACGACGAAAAAGCCAACCGCTACAATCCAAAACGAAGCCACGAAAGAAGGCGTACCGTAACACGAGCCGTAGATCGAGCCAAATGGCGAGTCAGATCAGGTTGACTGTTTTCGTGGATCAAATCCCCCACCCCCCTCAGCACAGCAACAAAGAGATTGACAAAAGAAGAAGAAAGAAAACACGAGAATAAAGCTCTTCTACTGTGACCTAGTTTCGATTCATACGACAGCGTTAGCAAACAACAGGGTCCATTCAGAGCAGACGACCGCTAATGAAACATCAACAGTCGTCTGTTTTCAATGGCTTTCGTTGTTGGCTAATGGAATAACGATGACAGCGGAACTTTAATTAGCGTCTCTTTATTTTTTTTTTTTTGGTATTAACTTCCAGGCTAGTCTATTTTACTCAAACAAAAAGGTGGAGAAAACAGACTTTCAAAATCGTCTTTTGGTTCGAAAAAAGAACGCATCAAAATGCACTTAACGTATATCTCTTCTTTTTTTTTTCTTCGGTATTTTGAAACAAAATGAGCACTTGCTTCTCTTCTCAAGGATGTCCCTCGGTCGGCTTGCTTACATTAAGAATGATTGATCAACTTGGTGGCCTGTGCTCGGAGACACGCTTGTTCCCGTTCTTTTTTTGTCGTGAACGTCTTTTCTGACGGAAGGAATACACGTTCTTTAGCCGCTTCAAAACGATTTAGAACTCTCCTTTGCATCCACAACTTAGAAAAAAAAATATTGCGGTTGTCATTGTTTGATTGCGGGAAAATTTTGATAGTCCCTGATTCAACTCAAACTTCGTTCAATGCATTCATAAAAACGACTGAACTATTCGCCCAAAAAATATTTCACAATACTTTTGTTTTTCTTTTTTCGCGAAGTCATTGAATTCTTTAATTTGGTTTGAGAGCCTGAGAGGCTACACTGGCAACAGTAAAAACGTGACGACAAATGTAATAGGGTGCAGTTCAGCCAACGTTATTATATTAGCTCAGTTACGAAACTGCCCATAGACGCCGTACCAAGGACAGCCTATAGAAGAGATGAAACTGAACTCTGAAGACGTGTTTTAAAAAATGAGTTTCGCGAGGTGCGCAGTTAACTAACAGCCAAAAGTCGATTGGCCAAAAGGAAGCATTACAAGACAAAATTTAGCCAGTCGGTAAAAAATTCAACGGAAACCTGGAATCTTGTCAATCAGGTAAGGAAGGAAGAAAAAAAAATAATATTGATAATACAATCAAGAAGCATTTCCCCCATGCAGATGACTGCACTATGTTAGGAGGCTCTTTTAGTAGTTCTTTTATCAATGGGGTTAAAGAATTAATAGAGAAAATTATGCCAGTAGAAACAAAAACATACGCTGCCAAGTTCCGTAACAAAAACTCTGCATGCTTGCCTCTAATGTTTGAGGATGATCTTGTAACCTTCGTAAATTCTATGTCCATAACAAAGTCACCAGGTATAGACAAGATACGTGTGCGAGATTTACGTTACAATACAGATAATCTAAAACAAGTATTAAAATAATCAACGGTTTCCTTACTGCAGGTAAAATTCCTAAATAGCTAAATGTTGCAGTAATTAGGCTTCTTTACAAAGGCGGCAATAAAAGGATTTCGGGAATTACCAATCACGGAACAATGGGTTCAGATAAACATGAATGCCTTCTGTGAAAAATTTTCTCTTATTACTGATCCGTAGCATGGTTTTCGGAAAAATAAAAGCACAACAGCACTTTTGGAGATTTTTCAACTGCATGAACGATACACTAGATAACAATAAAATTGCTCTTGCCTTATTTCTAGATTTATTGAAAGCTTTATATACCATCGATGATACGTTACTTTTAGAAAAAAAACTTTAAAAAAAGAATGGCCTTTAAAAGACTATTTCATAATTTTTTTTTTTTTTTCATGACTACCTCACAGACAGATTTCAAGTGGTGAAAACAGAAAATTGTGTTAGTGGTAAAACTCGGGTTCAGTGCGGTGTACCCCAAGAGAGCACTTTGGGCCCGTTGCTGTTTAACATTTACATAAATGAGTTAAGTCTTTTACCGAGTCTAGAATCCTCTTATATGCAGACGATACAGTTCTACTATTACCATATGACATATACGAAAACGCAATTCAAATATTTCAAAAGGACGTGGACATGTTATTGCACTGGTTTTAGGACAATATTATTTCAGTAAATAACAACAACAAAAAAACTTATGTGATTCCGTAATCCCCATGAACAGGTGAAGCTTACGGTAGGCATTTATTTAAATTCGGGGCATGGCAACTCTTGCAAAAAGTATAGCCCTTCCATACGAACAGTTTGTAAAGTACTTAGGCATATTTTTGGACGAACATATTTTATGGAACCATCATATAGAATTTATTTTAAAAAAGGCTTCGCGAAGTATCAGCGTATCTTTACCGGTTAAAGAGCGTTTGTGGTATAAATGTTAGAAAAATGTTTTTCTGGTCCTAGGAGAGTCGAGCTTACGATACGGTATTACTGGTTTTGGTCAATGCTCAGGAAATAAAAAGTTGGGTATAGATAGATTGTTCAAACAGATTGCGAGTAACCTTGCGTACGACACCACATATGATAACCTAGTAATAGATATGAAAATGAATGAACTAAATATACAGTATTTTTAAACTGTATGAATACGTATCACTAACACGGCATTACTACGATAAGAGCTTGAAATTTGAGGTCAAACAAAAAAAATAGTGTGTTCTATTCCTTTAATTTATTTGGAAATGTTTTGGTCTGCCTCGTCCTACGGACAAGCAATCTTCTTTGCTTTTGTGGGCCAGTTACTGTAAGTGTTTTTTTTTTCTTCAAAATAATAAAAAAAAAACATTATTATTATTATGCACGGGCAGTAACCCCCCCCCCCCCCCCTCACTCACCACGACTCGCCTCCCGTCGTTTGACGGGCCGGACGGCTGCTTTGGTAACTGCAGTGTATTATATAGGATACGTACGTTTTGAAGCGCAGCGTCTAGATGGTGTTCCCCCGCACTCTACGAAACGCACAGTTCGTAAACGGAAATCTAGATGGCGGTTCGAACCACAGGAGGCGGACTGAAGTGAGTGAAGGAGGGCACCCCTTCCGCGGGAGTTCCACAACTTCCGCGGAAGTTCCACAACTTCCGCGGGCGTTCCACAACTTCCGCGGAAGTTCCACAACTTTCGCGGGAATTCCACAGCTTCCGCGGGCGTTCCACAACTCAAAGTTACTATATGGGAACTCCCCCTTCCGAGGGAGTTCCCATCTAGTAACGTTGAGTTCAGCTATTGTGTCTGGAACGCGTCTCCGACTGGTGTGTTTACCGCGTCCAAAAAAGTGGTCCCTCGATTTCCGCTTGGTGACGTCATCGAAGTGTTGCGCTGTCGCCGGCCGCGATCCTGGCGGCGTCCCACCATCGACGCTGAATGTGGCAGACGCCTGTTCCGCTGCAGGTTAGTCTCCAGTGTGGCAGCTAGTCCATGGAAACTTGGGCAGCTGGAAGTTGGGACGCCGCGACGACAGCGACACTCACCGTTCGCTCGCGTTTCTTCGCCAGCATATCTACGACCAACCGCCAGGATCGCGACATTCGACAGCGTGACACTCTGGCTTCAACGACGTCGTTTGTTGGCACCTCGGGATCACTTTTTGATGTATGGGTGGAATAGGACGCTAAACACACCACAGTCGGAGACGCGCTCCAGGCAACATAGAACAGCTTGCTCCAGACGGATTTTTGACAATGTTATGCGTGAATGCAGACACGCTCGCACCAGCAAAAAATAAATAAATAATAATAATAATAATAGTAATATAATGCAAATGCGCGAAATATAGTGGCTGTGTTCCAGATTTTACTCGAAATGATCCACAAGTTACTCCGGCGGATCATGTCACGTGACATGACAAATAGAGCAACGCAGCAACGCGCGGGTAGGTTTTCGAAAGGCAAATTATTTATAACTTTTACCTTAGAGTGAGATCGAGTAAATTTTTGGAATACGGCCATAGTGTATATCCTCAGAGTATCTTGCAAGTTTTACAACATTTTACGTCATCTCACTGTATACAGCGCGTGGAAAATTTGAATGTTTTTTTATGGCCTTCATTCGCTCTTTTCTTAATGGCTATTTTGAATTTAGAGATAACAAAATGGCACGCTTGGAAGAGTAAATCGTGAGAAACCCGAAAATGTGTTTATACTTCGTTTCAGCTCAAGACCAGACACAGCCGATGCTACGAGTGCGAGCATGTGGTCGTGAACAGTCCTTGCACTGCACGAGCGCGCGAGCTTGGCAGGGACGCTGAAAGCCCGGAGCTCGCTCTTGTAACTTCTGCTACGCTCACACTTCAAAGTGAAACGGAGTATACAGACGCTTTACACACGCGATAATTACAGCCGCCATTGATGACCTTCTGTTGTCTTTCTCATATGCCGAGCCACTGAAGCGAGCGTTGACAAGCCTCCACAGAGGCCAATGCTGTGGAGAAGGGTGCAGTGCAACCTAAAATATCAATAACCTGCCCTGCTGTGGTTATGATGAAGTGAAATAAATATAATAAGAATAAACAAAAACTGAAGGTCGGTTATGGCGGCGAGCATGCACAGCTGCTGCAAAGCGTCTATAGTTTGGACAGCTCGAAAAACTGCCGGAGCTCCTCTTTAACGATGACCACCTAAAATTTACTCCCACGACGGGCTCTTCGTACTTTTTCTAGCATACAGCCGGTAGCGGCTGAAAAAGGTAACTCTCTTCGTCCCCAAAAAAGTATGCAATGAAAAGCGAAGTTGTCTGTGAGGGCAGACGCACGTGTGGCTCCGATCCCTTCTCCGCCATATTAGAGGAGCCCCTCTAGTCTAATGCGATTAAGGGAATTGGGCGTCTGAGTCCGCTCTGTACTTGCATAGGAAGGCCACGCAGATCGCGTCAACGGATTCGCTGTTTCGTTCACCCAATCACATACCAACAATCCTTCGTTTCAGCTGGAGTTCTGATGCGGCCGACGCTATGCGAAGAGCAAGTCGTCTGATTCTTGCGCAGGAGTTGTGGAGACGTCATTGGCTTCGGTTGAAAGGCCAGTGGGTGGACCTTAATGCTAGATGCCTCGAAGTTTACCCACTATTTGGTTTCAATCAGCCAATAAGAGCTGAACGTTCTGAAATCATCGCAAACCCTGTGCAAGAAACATAGGAACTTGCGCTCAGTGCGACCCATCCAGAAGCGCGAGTCGCTAAGCCTTTCCGGCTAATGATTGCTTCACCGATGATAAAACACGCGCAGAAACGTGCGAACACCATGACGGTGCATTAACGACGCTGTCTGATTGGTCCCATCAGCTCGAATAGCCTCGGCTGCGTCTGGACTGAAGGTGAAACGTCGTATACAAGACAAGATCTGCCCCTCCCTCCTAACGGAAACGTCACGAAATTCGTCCGTAGTGGAAGCTATGCGGAGTGCCAGTTCGTCTGCTTCTTTGCAGGGGTGGCGATGATGTCAGAATGCCGAACTCTTATTGGCTTATTGAAAAAAAAAAAAAAATAGCGGGTAGACCTCAAGGCGTCTAGCATTGAGGTATCCTTTCAATCAAAGCCAATCAGAGCTCGGCGTCGTTCTGACGTCACAGCAACTCCTGTTCTAGAAGCAGACGACTTTCTTTCCGCATACGTGCTCGTTGAACTACCCACACGTCTGTCTTCTGCAGCGTGACCACGGGCGCCGAACACGGGGTTAGGCGACGAATGGGGGGGGGGGGGGGGGGGGGGGGGGGGGGGTTCATTGGTTCGGCGAGTGCATAGCCCTCGCCGCATAATCGGCTCGGGAGTTAAAGGAGTATTTACATCGATTCTCCCGCGTCATCGTGCGGCGGCGGTGCTTGGGGCGCACCCACAGTCTGTAGTGTACGCAAAAAAAAAACAAAAAAAAACATCATGGGGGATGGGCATTTCTAGGTTGTTTTGGTGCAAATCTGCCTCCTCGTCAAATGCCGCAACTGGGACAGTGACGAAAGAGCTGGAAAAGCTGTCGAGAACAGGTTTCGCGTGTCTTTAGCCCGCCCGATCCGTCCGAGAACGTGGATAGGTGCCGTGCCCGTGAATAGGGACAAAAAATATCATATAGACGCCGTTGGACCAGGAACGCATGTGCGGGAATAACTTGATGTAAAATTGTTTGTTTGTTTGTGTGTGTGTTGGTGTTGGTGTTGTTGTTCAAACATGAACGCGGAAGAAACATGCAGTAGTTCGAACTAAAGCCCTTGATGTTTTAAAAGTAGCGCAAGGTGCGTCGATGAACGAGGCACGTGCAACGTGCAGCCCTTGGGAAGACCCTTGCGGCACAGCGCAGCACTCAGCTAGATTTCAGACACCACGTTCTTCCCAGAAGTGACGCGCGGCACGTGTCTCGAGCATTTCCACAACAATGAATGGCGCCCCTTTTCCCAGGATAGAGGGGCTTTAGTTTGAATCACCCGGCCCACGTTCCGTATGTCCTCACGCTCAGACGGCCGTTTGCACTTTCGAACGACCGACTTCACGGTCGATCGACAGTGGCCTTTATTTAGTTCACGTCAAGGGACGCGCCGTCGCCTCGGGATTGCGGTAAGAAGGAATTGTACGTAGGTCTCGAAGGACTCTTAAACTAGAAGAAGGGTGTCTCTAGGGTATATCGGCTCGGTGTAAACAGTAGATACAAGGTCATGTTGATCGTTAGAAGCTGTGACAATCGCCTAATTGTTATGCCTGGTTCCGATGGTCCGATTCCGCTCGCGATTTTCAGTTTCAACGTCGAGCGACGCAGCTTCCGTCCACGCTTCTGCAGCCTGAGCGACGTCAGAACTGCAAATGGGGAGCAGAATATCGTCTTGTGAATCGGGCGTTATAGCGTCCATTCTGCGGCGTCCACGCGGAATATTCATTGTCGTACGTCACATTCACGCCAAGTTGTGCGGTGTAACGAACCTCGTCCATTTGGCCGGGAGCAGTAAAGTAGTCAGGCAGTGCTAGGGAGACGTAGAATCAACAACTCCAGATTCGATGAGCGAGGCCTTTTGACGTGTGACACGCCATTGGGAACTATTCAGTCGCATGGAGTTCGCGAAAGAAAACGAAAATTAAAAGTGAAAGAACGAGAGAAAATATGCCTTCTTAACCTTTACGATGGTTACTTTAACAAAAAAACGTGGACACTAGAGGAATAACGATATAAGATACAGAAGAATACAAAGAGAAATTATATCGAGACTGTAGTGCAGAGTAAAAAAAGCTTGGTACAGTGACTGGTTCAAATACGGTTCTGAATATAGTCCAACTTAATAATGTCAAGGAGAACTTTCAGGGTAGCTTTTCAGAGAGCATCAAGCAAAGGGAGAAAATAAAGGCCCACAGAAGTCGTACGCATATCTATACATTGCCGAGAGCTTGTTTTACGCCTAGTTTCAGTTATATATCAGTATACATTTCTAACACGAGTCAAAATCCATCGGTAGGCCTTGTTTCTTCGTTTCACCATAAAAACGAAGCTTGGCGGCCTCAAAGTCTGCGAGCTTGTTTCTACAACGTCATCATTCCGGAATTTAACAGGCGATTTTGAAAGGGATGCCTTTACGTTTTCAAATTAATTACAACATGATGAGGTTAGTTTTTTTTTTTTTTTTCCTGCTATCTGCCACTGTACTTGAAACAATGTTGTAACTCGTTTAATCGATACAGCAGTATATTGGTTCAACCATTCCCGACAGAATATACTTCACAAACTAGACAGCACTACATTACTTTTAATTAAAAGCTAAAGTAATCCATTCCTCAATCCCAGTTTCATTTTTCAAAATAAAAAAAAAAAAACTTAATAGACGTCTATGTGTGCACATTCAAACGTGACCCTCATCCGCTTCGCTCCAAGCCCGCTAAAAACAAAACACGACACACACCGGGAAGTCGCGAAAAGCTCAAAAAGAAAAAAATCGTTAGGCCATATATAGACGGTGGGTTTGACAAACAGGTGTAAGCCGCTTAATGCAAATCCCACGCTACGGGGACGGCACATTCTTAAAATCCGCGCGTAGCACGTGACTTTTTTTTCCTTTCTTTCGTTTCTGACGCTGACTCAATCTGCCAAAATAACGTGCACTCGGAGAAGTAGACGTAGCGCGGAGTTTTTTTTCCGACGAAGAGGCGGATTATTTTGGCGTCATTTGATCCGATGACACGTTGCGCGTGCGCCGCCGTTGTTGCCGCGGCAACAACCAGCCCCTCCCCCCTTTCTCCCTGGTTGCTGTTGTTGTTATTGTTGTTATATATATACACATCGGAGACGTAGCGGGATAATCCGCAAAACATGTGATTTCTCGGAAAATAGCACTAGCGAGGGAAGAGGGTAAAAACTGAAGGGAGGTGGGAGAAGGCGCTGAAATTTGACCCGTCGAATAACGACTTATAGAACACTCGTATCCTAAACCGGATTCCGCGCATGTTCTTTGTCATCTCTGAAAAATAAATTTAGACAAAGGGACTCGTGGCATTACGTGTTGCCCCGGAAACGCATGACTATAGATTCTAGAACTACCAAATAAGCTGCGTTTTAGAGTAACAATATCGCTTCCGCCATCTTGGAGCTTAACGTCATTGTTGCCAACTCGTTTAAATCGCAGGAAGGGAATTTTCCGCCCTCCGGAAATGTTGAAAACGTTTCGTCACAAAGAAGAAAAAAAAAACAATTTCGCGTTTGAGCTTTTTACACCCGGTACATGAAGCTCAAGGGTCGCGTTTTCGAATTGGGTACCGATCGCCATAACAAACCCCTTTCCAAAATCCGCGCCGACGTCTGTCCGCCATTGCTAGATCACGTGCTCTGCGCTTGTATCGAACATGAGGCCTGCGTCATCGCTCGGCGTGAACTCAGCTCGGCTCGCATTGAACCCGACCGCTTACATCAGCGTTCGGCGAGGACTCGGATCCAATCAAGCGCTTCGTATCCAAGCAATGGCGATCGCCAATGTTGCTCAATGGACCTTAAAAGGGACCATGAAGGCAATTTTTTTTTTTTTTAATAAGGTGTTTTCGGAAGCATTGGGGTCCTGGCATGCCACACAATTTTTTCTAGAACGTTGGAACACTTATTTCTGTACCTGCAAATAAATTTGCGAAACCGAAACAAACATTCAGATTTCTTCCCTTTTTCGCCTCTGGAAAGAGAAGTGACGTCAGGGAGCACTGCGGCATCGGTAGGATTTAGTGCCCACTCAGTGTCGTTCCCATGGTTCGCTCTAGTGCACGGCGGTCTGTGAAGAAAACCTGGAAGAAATGGACGACAACGCCGCGCTCGCAAACGAGTTTCAGCTCCCGTTCAGCGACCTCACGCCGACTGAACGGGATATGCTGCTGAGGACGCAGAACTCTGGATTGGCGACCGATGCAGCAATGCTGTGCATTGCTGCATCGGTCGGCAGTTTATGCAAACTAACGTCGCCCGATCGACCGCACGTCTTTAGCCGACCTTTCGCGCAACCTACTACTGCACATAAACGCGGCATGATTGGTGAGACACCAGTTCGCAAAGCGAACACGAGACGACGCACGAAACCAAAACCAAAAGTCCGCCGCCCCCAACGCTCGTATTTTTTTTTTTTTGTCTATGGTTGCTCGATGCTTGTTACACGCCCGAGGTAGCAGTGCGGGATGCGTTCAACCAGTGACAAACGGAGGGATCGCTTCAGATTATGCTTTTATGCATGGTATGAAACCTATTAATTCCCAACTACAACTTCAAAATATTATCCAACGTTCAAATAAACTTTTTTCATCCCATCTCACCACCGAAATCGAAACCAAGAGCGCGTCTATCGTTTGAACCAATCGCCAGACGAGGAGCCCGTTGTCGTCGCACTTTAGTTCACCTTTCTGCCGCCGCCTCGGTGGGGTCTCAGGCATCGTTCCCGGCGCTATTATCACCGCGCCTGTTCGCTCGATTGGTGCGGCACCCAAACTTCTGTTCGGGCTAGAACTTGGTCAACAGTATCTGATACGTGCTCTGATATCCATTTTAATCGTCGAATAAAACTTCGAAACTGCCTTCATGGTCCCTTTAAAAAAGGTCTATTTCGCTCGCTTTCTGCTAATTACCAAAATGGCGGTGCCCACAAAAGAACACGTAGGAAAGGAGTGTCCATATCTTATGCGTCAATTGTTTAATGATTATAATGCGAACTTGTGTTTTTTTTTTTTTTTTTTTTTTGCACTTGAGTATGATTGTTTGTTTTTTTACCACTTTCGCCTTCAATTTTCAACACGTAAACCCGAGATAAGGTAAAAATAAAGTAATGGACATACAAACACGCCGTCTCAACCTAAGAAACTAATTTATTGCAAAAGCTCGTCTTAAATATACGCAATAATACCTTCTCGCCGTTCGCAACCACCTTCTCAACACGAATACAGCAAAAAAAAAAAAAAAATGCGAACCCAAAGCTTTTGTGTCTACCCTCTCCCTCCCCCCTTCAAAAAACAAAAAACCCTGAAGGTTGGCACACAAAATTTTCCCACCACAAACGGATTATTATGACTAACCCCACCATACGCCATTTTTCAAAACCGCAAAACATCCCCACTCAACATTTCTTTTGTTTTGTCTCGGGTTCCTTTTGTTCTGGTGAATGGAAACGACCCACAAGAACAACAGCTAAGCGCAAACGAGTTGGCATAAATGGAACATAGTTACGAAGGAGCCATAAACGAAAGACGACATTTGAGACCTCGTGATTGTTCTGCCCTTCTCTGTGCTCAGCCTCGGGGATCTATCGTAGTTATATATGTACATTCACCAGCTTGCCTACGTTTTACCTAGTTCAATTACCAATTTTACACTCTATTGTTTCCCTATAGTGGAAAGTGGGAGGGACAAAAAGGACCGTCGAGTGTCTCTTGACTAGGCCACTTCTCCCCAACACCAAGAGGGAAAAATGCAATACGAGGTGCCAGATTACACAAACAGCTTCAACAGGAGTGGCGGTTAAGGAGCAATACCAATACGAGCCGTGCATTAAACTCAAGGTATGTGATTATAAAACTCACAATGGCGATACAATAGGGAATTGTGAAATGTGCCCTTGGAACGTGCACACTTCATTGTTTTATATAATAGTAAGATGAAGAAGGAGACTTTACGTGGAAAAAAAAGTTAGCATGTATCCAGGGCACAGCGCAAATTCGCCAGCCTTCAGAGGCTTGAGAACTAAACAAAGTAGCGTAAAAATAAGTATAAAAAATGTTCAAAAACATTTTTTCTTTTCCTTGAACAAAAAAAAAGGCACCCAACTACAAATGTTACATACCTTTTGACTGATTCTTTCGCAATTTTTCCCGTAAAAATGGCACGGGGCAGGGCGAAAATATTTAGATACTGTATAAAAGTATAAGGAAATATTATGGAAGTTGTAGATTCCAGACTCGGTCGAAGGTACCTCGTAGCGTGCCACATATCTCAGGGCATGGAGAATTAGCCTGAGCATACTGATCACATTCAAGTGGGATTCTGATTAGCGACGGGACTAGGGGCGAAGACGCCCAAGCGGATGAAAACGAAAATGACGACAGACGTACCACAATGAGAAAGTGAAAACGAAAATTAAAATTCTGAATAAATTAACGATTCTGAGGACCACCGGGCCTACGCCACAAAGCAGTGGAAATTCGAATGGAATGAAAGTCGCTTGCGGCCATCATATCGTATTTTTTTTAAATATATGTCTAATGGTGACAAGTTGCTACATTTTATTTATTTCAGTGCACATCACTCAAATTTTCCTAGGTGTCTCAATATCATAATGGTCGTCTGTAATAATTATATCTATTTTTTCCACGTTCAATGTAAATTCACCCATATTTTTTTTTTCTTTCCATGGCCGTTTAGGCATGGCAAGAAGTAAATCTGCTATGCTAGTTGCTCACGATGTTACATTTCCAAATTCGCAGGTAATACACCTTGGAATGTTCCAATACTGAACAATAAGAAATTCCAAATACCAAATTAATCTAACCTAACCGAAGCTCGAAAATCATCCCAGCATTTGGTTTCAACATTTAGGGTAATTCAAAGAAACTGCAACTGCTATAATTTTACTTCTGAGCACTGTAGAGTACTGCGTCCATTAGTGTTCTTTTTCGGTTTTTTTTTTTTTTTAATATATAATTTGTCCACGGCCCTTGTGGAACACTGCTAATATTAGGTTGAGATTCATATGTTGACCTGTCCAACTATGCAGTGTCTACCTTGCCTTCTCACTTACGTGAAACCTTTTGTTATCATCGATTGCACAGCAGGATCAATTCCCTCAAACACAAATCTAGCCGTTCAGTTCCATGTTGAAGCATCAGACACGGTTACACGAAGATGGCTGATGAAGGACAACACGAACTGCGGTGAATGGTTCCTGTAGGTACGGAATCCCAGTGAAAGAATGTTAGAATACAATAATACTGAGTGTCTAAATTTGTTTCCTTAAAGTTCTGGAGGTTGAAATAAAACTGCAATTCTTAATTCAGAAAAAAAAAAAAAAAAAGCTCTTGCCATTTGAATATGAAACATTCATTACATATTATATCTAGAACTTCGTAACAAAAATTAGCTTATGAACGATTAATGCGCCTTCTTGAACACTATCCAGCCGAACTCGTTAAGCTTCTTCCCTAGCTTGTACCCACCTTTTCTGCTAATTTAGTTATAATTTACTCACACCTATATAAAAGTGAGAACTAAACAAAAATGTTTGCATAAAACATAAACCTGAACAAGAGTCCATATAAATATTTTTACCATACCGAAGTATCCTTGCTGAACCTTGCTGAACCTAGTATTGGAAAAAAAGACATCGCCAAGATATCGCAGTCAGTCTATCATATATACAAGCCGTAGTTTTATTCACAAATTGTCACGTATCGCTCTGGAGGAATGCTTTTCCCTTAGCACGCAGGTGCGCTGCGGCGAAGAAAAATACGATGGTTGTCGCTTGACTGCAATACACCAGTGTGCGTTGAGAAGCGCACTCAGCAGAACTGATCCCGCCAGAACAAAACAGGAACATGATAAATATTGCGTAACTCCCGAGTACTGTTAGGATTTGATACGAAATCAGATCGAATAGTACGTTATTTGACGCAATAATCTGGTCTGAAAACTTGCACAATGCTATCGTAACAATTTGGCCAAGTTGCGAGGCCTAAGTAATTACTTATTCAGCTACTAACCTGAAAATAAGTTTTGGCGCAATGTTGGCGCGAATTCCTTAGATTTGGATGAAATGTAGCAAGACATAGCAGGGTAAGCACTTTTGGCGCAGCAGTCACATCCCTGAAAGTACATTGTACTTAACTTTATATACAGGATGTCCGAAGTCACCAGGCTCGATCTAAAATGGACCGAAAAAATCGACGCTTGCACGAAGCAATCTAAACTTTTCGTCGAAGGTGCATTTCACAGGTACGTTTGTTCTAGTAAAATTACAAAGCGTAGCTCCCTTTCTGTAAAAAAAATAGGGCCAAAAAACTTGCCAGGGTCAACGGCGGGAGGCGACGCAGACGACTAAGTGGAGCGGCGGGGCGCGTTTGGCGCACGTGTCGATAGATGGCGTCGGGAGCAGCGTCGGAATATGTAGCCGACCAGCGAAAGAAAGCAGACGACACCCAGACGAAATCCGTCGGCAGCAAAAACGCCGTCGTTATGCAACCGCGTTTTTTTTTTTTTTTTTAACTTCAATTTTTGTTTTTATTGCCTGCATTTATTTTTGAACTAAAGGTACACTACAAAAAGATTATCTTCATTTTAGTGAATCACGGTCGTCGCGAGCAGTCTCGATAAAGAGGTAGCGCCATCTATCGATATGTGCGCCAAACGCGCCCCGCCGTTCTACTCAGTCGTGTGCGTCGCCGCCCGCCGTTGACCCTGGCAAGGTTTTGGCCCCCCCTTTTTTTTTTTTTTTACAGAAAGAGAGCTACGCTTTGTAATTTTACAAGAAAAAGTGGACCTGTTAAATACACCTTCGACGAAAAGTTTAGGTTGCTTCGTGTAGGCGCCGCTTTTTACGGAGGTCAGAAACAATAGGAGAGGACAAATAATCCTAACCCAACACCTGTGACAGCGCTTGTAAAAAATTAAGAAACTTTCAAGTCGAAGAAAAAGAGAACAAAGGACAACGTCTGAATGTTTTGAGACATTCTCCTACGCTGTTTTTTCTTCGACCTCAAAGTTCCTTGATTTTTCCGTACCAGTCTCAGGTGTAACAATTTGATTATCACCAGCTCACCTGCACACTCACTCTTTTTTCGTTAAGGAAAGAACAGAGGCATTGCCTGCGGAGGCTACAGGGCTGACGTCATGCTCTCTCCTAGTACGTATATCCCCCTTGCCTGCTACAAGCCAGCGCAATAGGTGCCAAATTTCGTTGTCGGGGAGACTTCTGAATTCGGCACCATTTCCGAAAATGACTACTCCGTGGCCACTGGACTTCATCCAAAATTCGCTGCCATTTCCGAGATTGAGTGAGGCACTCCCGATTACCTCTGGGACATGCATACCAGCTAAGAAAGCACTGTATAAAAGGCCATCGAGAAAGATTAATTTAAGAAGTACTTGTAGTCTACTTTGAAACTACATTGTATCTATAGTACTTTACTTCAAGTACATTGTACCCAGTGTACTTACTACTTTGCTTGAGGTACATCACCTCCCCTTTACTTTATACTTTAGTACTTTTTAGATGTACTTTACCCAACACTGATAGACACCAAAGCGCATGTTGAAAGCTAATCAAACATACTGCATGTAAACTAACGCTTCTAAGACACTTGAGACGGCAAGCAAAAATCGGTTTCTCAACGTATGGCGCTGCAATTTGCTACAGAGGTCCAAACAAATAAAAAAAAAATGTGCAGTAAAAAAGAAACTTACTTAGTTCAAAGAGAAAAAAATGTCCTGGGCAATTTACGCCAGGACTTCCCAGACGATGCACGCGTAAAAAGAAGTGCAGCCGGCAGATGGCGTATACACCGCGTCGAGGGAGCGCCGGCCGATTCGGGTTCCTTTGCGAGATCGTCTACTATCAAATCGGCCGGTGCTCCGTCGACCCGGCGTACGTGATCTGTTGTCAACACATCTCTCGTCCCGTGCATCGTCTGTGAAGCGGCTGCGTAAATTGCCCAGAACACGTTTCTGCTATTTTTTTTTTTTTTTCATTTTAAAAGAAAAGCGTTTCATTTTTTTTTTTCTTTACTGTGAACTTGTATTACCTGTTTGCGCCTCTGCGGTAAACTGCAGCGCTATCCGTTGAAAACCCAAGTTTTACGGGCCGTCTAAGGGGCCTTAGAAGCGTTACTTTACAGGGTGTATAGATTAAACTTCCCCGATATATTCATTGTAAAATGTGATTCACCGGTGTTACTTGTAAAAGGGTATCGCTCGACCAGACATTGCGACAACAGTAACAAAAGCTGGTCGCCTCAAGAACGAGTCATGGCAATAGGAAATGTAAAAAAAAAAAAAAAAAAAAACTCAGGGCAAAACGAACGCAAACGAAAATCGACCCTGCATGTTCAAGGTTCCACCATAAGTAAAAAAAAAAAAAAAAAAAAAAAAAAAAGATAAAGCAACCCGGTTTGACAAAGATATGACTGGCTGGAACCAGTAAAACCGTCCCGAAAAGATTTGCGCTGAAAAAGCTATTGTACTCGACTTCTTTGAAGTTTGAACATACAGCCAAATTTAAGAAAACACACCAAATTTCGCCAGATCTTTGAAGTGTTTCATATCCATGAACAACCAAGGAATGGAATGGCCTGCACGGCGAAGCAGCCAGCTCGCAAAAGTCCAGGTGATTTTTCTACTTGCAGAAGTGGGAAAAGTTAAGTACCGTGCACCTTGCTCTATCTTTTTGCTGCGATTGTTCGTATAAAATATGTTTATATTCTCAAAGGCCCGCGCCTTTACTATGGGAGCTAAGACATCCATAAACACACAGTTGTGTGTTTATGGATGTCTGGTAAAAATGTAAAACACTCGGATCGGCACGTGTGTTTGGATGGTCCGGCGTTGTTTCGGGCTTCGATAAACAACATTCACACAATTTACTCCAGGTATAAACTCGACACTGTGCAACGTATTGCTTCAGCTCAAGAGCCGCCTGTCCTCGCCTCAGCCGACATTCCATCGAAAACGTTATTCGGAAAGTCTTAATAAAAAAAAAATTGTATATATAATAATAATAACACCATAAGAGTCTTAGTGGCGAAACAACGCATCCGAACCGAAAGCGAAACTTATCGTTTGCGAGCAGGCGCATTTACTTGCTTGCAGAAGCTGTGGGCACCGCCCATGCGCAAGAACGGCTATTTCGAAGTGTGTGTGTGTGTGTGTGTGTGTGTGTGTGTGTGTGTGTGTGTGTGTGTGTGTGTGTGTGTGTGTGTGTGTGTGTGTGTGTGTGTGTGTGTGTGTGTGTGTGTGTGTGTGTGTGTGTGTGTGTGTGTGTGTGTGTGTGTGTGTGTGTGTGTGTGTGTGTGCGTGCGTGCGTGCGTGCGTGCGTGCGTGCGTGCGTGCGTGCGTGCGTGCGTGCGTGCGTGCGTGCGTGCGTGCGTGCGTGCGTGCGTGCGTGCGTGCGTGCGTGCGTGCGTGCGTGCGTGCGTGCGTGCGTGCGTGTGCGTGTGTGTGTGTGTGTGTGTGTGTGTGTGTGTGTGTGTGTGTGTGTGTGTGTGTGTGTGTGTTGGGGGGGAGGTGTTTTGCACATGCTCCGCCCCACATCAATGACGTCCCCGCCTTGGCGTGACGTCACAAACAGGAATTGGTAAATATGATGAATGAAGGTGCAGGTATGTGCATCTGAGATCAGTTATACGTTGCTTTAACGTATCAAATACAAAACAGATCGTTTTTTTTTTCTTCCTGATAATCAAATCGTGTAAGAACTGCTTCACGCAGCATCTAAACTATGCGCTGCACCTGTTTTTGTTAGGTGGCAAGGAAGAGTAGAGGCTTGCTGAGTACTTCTTTTTATTTTTTCGCATGCTTTCACGTCAGTGTTGTAGGCGTTACCGAAACGAAGTAACGAAATACGTTATTCGTTCCCTGCGAACCCAAAGGAACGCGTTACCGACCTACGTTATTTCAAAATAAAAGGAACGCGTTACCGTTAACGTTCAAAAGTAACGCAGGTTACCGTTGCGTTAGCTTTTTTTTTTTTTAATTATGAATTTATACGTTTTAATCTTTTGACGTTACAGGTATGCATAAGCGCCATATATAGTTCAAGAACTATTATGTCCATCCAGATCCAGATTTGTTTAAATACGAGCATGCGAAGCGAGCGGCCGACCGGTCGTGTCCGCTTGCGTCGCCTCGGCAAGAGAAATCTCGTGTATACCTTCGCACGCACGCACCCGACGCACGTTCGCCGAGAAATGTTCGAGCGTCGCAAACAGGAAGCTGCCAGCGATCGTTGCCCACCTTGCTGAGTCTTCCAAACCGCTTGGGACGTGCACCTTCCGTAGAAGCGCGCAATGCTGTTCTGTATTCGAAGAAACGCAGTAGCGAGGATGCCGCCGAAATCACGCACACGAGGAGCGCTAAAGCGACCGCAGCCGTTCCAATTCACTGTAGCCGCGGTAAGCCGCGGTGCTGGGAGCCGCCATTTTTTAACTGTGCTCGTCTTGGCTTTAGCCAACTTCTCATCCAGAATCCTCCTTGAAGAAGCGCGAAGACCCTTCCGTACCCACGCAATTTCCGAAAAATAGCTTAGGCTAAAATAGCGCGCACAAAGCGCAAACCGTAGTTAGCGTTCGGCGCATGCGCAGTGGAGGCGCAGCTATGTTTTGCGTACGCAAAGCTTTAAAGTGCGCTATTCTAGAACTGCCTATTGTGTTGACGTAACTCTCCCAGTTATGGCTGTCTTGTTTGACCTGCACTCCAGAAGCAAAAGTCCTTCAACGACCTAATGAAAACCGTCGTTTTCTGTAGGTCGTGAAACATCCCACTGATCAATGGGATGTTTCAAGCAACTGCGCATCGGTATACCTTGACACATATCCCAACATGCCCAAACTTGTTTCAGCGCATCGGTATACCTTGACACATATCACAGCATGCCCAAACTTGTTTCAGCGCATCGGTATACCTTGACACATATCACAACATGCCCAAACTTGTTTCAGCGCGCTTGCTACTTTCTTTCATACTCAGGTAAATAAATTACCGAACATCCCTCGTATGTATCGAAATAACATATTGCTCGTATTCTCGGCTCCTGAGAGCTTTGTAGCATGGATGTGAATTTTTGGAAACCTCCCACATTTTTATTCCTCGACTTCGTGGATTTGCGAAATAATCTATTAAACCTTGAAGTAATTTCGTGATCGCCACATTACATAGTCACGAGCGTGGACTGGATGCCAATTTTCTACAGCACTCCTATCCTGCCACCGACTATTGAGATGAAACATATCGCCTTCGCTGTTTATTATTTCAGACCTGCAGCAATGAAGTAAACATACGGGATACCGACATAATTGCTCGTCGTTAAAAAGAAATAATCAAATTTATTTGATAATAGGTATTCGGGCGAGGTAACGTCAAAGTCATTTGTAATACGACGAGTTGATAAATTCCGGTTGATAAATTCTACCAAAAAAGCGATGCCTAACACAATGTAAAAAAAGAAACTAAACGAAGACTCTCGTTGCCGTAGGACTTCCAAGAAACGCTACAAGTTTTATATTACACTGAGCTCAGACGAAACCCTCTCGCATCTCGGTTCCAAGAAATAACTGGAGCAAGCAATAATTAAGCAGACCACAAAAAAAATTGAGAAACAGCTTGAGGAATATTCCATCCTAAGATACTAATAGCTATGACCCTTTAGACTTAAAAAAAAAAATCCTTACAGAGACCACATATTCTGGCTGTATTTATTTATATAGTTGCTGCATTTAACGCAGAGTCTTAAAGCTTGGTGATAGTATACAAAGCCTTCTGTTCCACAAGAGAAGTGCTAATTCCCAAAGCGATCGTTTCACAAGGTGAGAAAAAAAAAAACTAAAGAAAACACTATCACAGTTTGTGCGATTCCCCAGATGGCGCGACAAGGTCTCGGTTACATCGAGCTGAAATGAAACGCTGCCGCGCCGCAGTTCCTAAGTATAACCCAACGCCGGGAGAAAGCCGAGCGCTTCCGTGCGACGCTATTACACGCTACGCTGACTTCGAGACTGGGGTACTTAGGATCTCCTCATTTTCTGCCGTCTTCATAAACGCCCTGGTCGTTCATTACATTTGCGTGTCGTCACTCCGCTCCGGAAACATTGCTCTTCCATGGCCATAAAACAGTAGCAAGCTGGGCTGTATCGCGCATCGTGATTAAGGTGCGTGCCACAATCTGGGATAATGGTATTTCCGGGAAAAAGAAACATACAAAAGGAAGCATTGGTGCAGTTGTATCGACATACTAGACAAAACCAATTTTAACCATCAAATAGCTCAAAAAAAATTTAAAAAAAATAATAAGGAGAGGTGGCCAGAATTATTTAATGTATGACTTATTTAATATACACACCAGAACCTATATAAATATATATATTACGCGTATATAAGTACTTATATGTTCTTATAATATTATATGTTAATCGGACATATTGATAGAATGTTTACCAATATGCTTTAAATAACGTTACAAGCTGGACCCTGTGACGAAATTCTTATTATCAAAAATTACTTATCGTTCAGAGCTATTTATTATATCATACTATAGTCATGTATTATCAATCGTTTCCACATATATCCAATAGAGTGCGCAGGGGGAATGTCGAGAGCTCAATTTCGACTCGAAACAGTGCTGATCTTATAGTACATTCTATGTACCTAAGATCAGCACTGTTTCGAGTTGATGTACTATAAGATCAGCACTGTTTCGAGCCGAAATCGAGCACTCAACAACACCACCTGCGCACTCTTTTAACATCTCAACGTCAGGCAACTTAACACCCACCTGCCTTCCCACGCAGAAACGAAGAAACCCTCCCACGTCAATCGAATCCAAACACCTACACTCATTCCGCATAACCGGGAAACGAAAGACTTCGCCGACTTGACATTCATCGGACAGCCAGCCTCCCAAACGAAAACAAAAATGGTCGGTCGGACGGACCGACTGACGGGCTCGTTACGAAGCCACCAGAGAGAGAGTTGTTCCCCGTCCGCCACTCACCGGTCAACGGCGACCGCGACCGGGGCAGGTGACGCCTCGTCGCCGTAACCAGCAGCCCTAAACGCAGCGGTCGGGCCGGCCGCGTAGTATCCCGCGGCGCCCTGGAGCGAGGCCCGAAGCCTAGCCAAGAGCGCGCTCAGCGGAGCGGGTCCCACCGCCAGCGTGGTGTTACGAACCCCGCCGCGCCGCCGAAGCCGCCTCTATATCCAGCGCGCACCCCGACGACGGGCGGACGACCGGCGGAGGTTCGGCTTTGCCGTCGCACGTGCCGCCGTGTGTCGCCGGGGCAGCGGCGTCGTCGCGGCCTTTGTTGCCGTGGAAACGTCCCGCTTTCTCTTGAATTTTTTTGTGGGGGAACAACCTCCTTTTCTTACTCCACCACCTAGCGCGCTCTCCCGCTCGCCGGGAGAAGGGAGTCCGAGAAATTGGGAGAGAGGCAACGTTTCCCCCTCCACCGCCTCCTCCTCCGATCCACCCTGGCGCGCTCCCCCGCGCCGGAGGGGAAAAAAAAAGAGGAGTCCGGAAAATAGGGAGAGAAGAGTCGGGTTTTCCTCCTTTCCCTAGACGGTCTCCTCTCTCCCGACGCCTCGGATATTTCTCCATCAACCTTTTACTTGTTTGGGGAGAGGGGAGAAAAAGATAAATTAGCCGATTCCTCGGCGCCACTTTCCCGAAGATCTGCTTGTGTACATATGACGGGAAGAAAATCAGTGCGACTTGGCCCTTCTGCATAAGACGCGGCATCCCCATAGAAAAAGCAAAGGCGGCTGCGGACTTCCCACGGGATCCCTGATTTGTTCCCCTTCTAATACGTCTTTTCCTTTTGCCCTGTGTTCCCGGCGGCCCGATTTCCTTAACCCAACAAAACTGTTCTGACTTCCCTCTCAAGGATATCTATTAAACGCGGAGTTCCCTATAAAATGCAACGCCGCTGCCGTTGCCTAAAAATCCCAAGACCGACTCCTCCACTCCTTCAGAGCAGATATAGCATAATTCTGCTCCCTCAAATCCCAATTATCCGACACATCCGCTCTGTGCTCTCACGTTCGGTATACAAAAACAACTCGGCTTGAGGTTTTTCATTTTCCTAAAACCTCCCAGATTTTTAACCGACTGAGGGAAATAAAACATTTTGCGGGCTTTAAGGATTTTCCTTCACCATCGCCTGTGAGAAAGTGAGCACGAGGACAGATCCTCTCATCATATCCCTCTCAGCCCACAAACCAAGCCCCCGCGGCAAAGAGTAAAGAGAACCGAACCCCGCTTTTCCCTACGCCAGCTCCCCAAACAGCTAAAGCTCCCCTTCTTTGCTGCCTAAATTTTTATTTCGTTTCTGCGTCTCGCTTTGGGTGTCTTTACCCTGTCTTTTCCAGACACGCTCTTTACATCTTATACTTCACAGATACGAGTGCTATATATATATGCTCAAGTAGTTTTTTTTTTTTTTCGTGGATATTTTTTTTTCTACCTTTCTTTCCTTTTTTTTGCCATTCCGAGGCTTTACTGTATTTTATTTCTTTCTCGCTATTTTTGGCACTCCCTTATGGGTCCCCATATTCCCTGTTCCTTCGCTTGTGTTACACTTTCCGTACTTCATGATGTTCGTGCTATTGCCGCGTGCGACCAGGCGTATCCCATTTTTGTCACTTGGCCCTTCCGGTCGCTGGTTTATTTGTTTCCTTTTTCTTTTAGCCTCTTTATCCGGAGGCTCGTCAGTAGAAGCCTCCCTAAATCGCGTCCCACGTCTCCCTTTAGGGATATACTCCCCGCAGAGTTGTTTTCTTTTTCGTTTGTATCTATTCTCTTCGTTATGTTGTTTTTTTTTTCTCCGGGGACCATACATACTTCTGCCAACCATAACCCCCCACGTACATATAAATAGCAGGTGCGGGTGGTGGCGTCGTCGCCACGACCGTTGCTGCCCTTTATCGGCGTCTCGTACGGAGTCCCGCACACCTCCCCAATATCGTCCTTGTTGCTTGTTAGTCATTTCTTATTGGCGCATCCTTAGTGCCTGCCCCGCTGCACCGTTTGATAGCCCCTTCGCTCCCTTTCTCTCCCGTTGATCTATAGGGTCTGTGCACTGGCGTCCACCGCTTGTTTGTGTGTTTCTTTGTTTCCGCGATATTGCTCTTATCGAACTCTTTATTTATGGCGTCGGCGCCTGCAGGGACGTGTCCCAAACCGCAATTAGGCACGGCACAAGGGTCCGAGAAGAGACACTGAATATGCTACGCAGCGTCGATACTGCGTTCCCCACTTTTCGTTTTAGGGTCGCCATTTTGGAGCATTGTGGTTGCCATTTTGGTGCTCAGATCGGCCACAATTGGCGATTGTTACGATTAAAAAATGCGACTTGCTCAGCTCGGGACAGTGTGTCAGGAACCCCTACCGATACCATTATGGTCTGTCGCGGACTGCGTTACTATTTCTGGAGGACAAAACCCGTTTCTAGCGATTTCAGAAAAAAAAAAAAAAAGTTTCCGACTACTGGCAACAGTGATTTCGAGCAACAAGATGGCCGAAGTATAGTTACGCTGAAGCAGTGTTGAAGAATGAGCACATCCATTCCATGCCAACTGCGTTCAGGGGAATTCATGTTTCCGATCATTTCATTCCCTTCAATTTAATTCAAGGAATGATAACACTGGATTCATTCCCGCTCCTAGAACGGCTGAACCGTTCCATTCCATTCCATTCCTCTAATTCCTCAACAAGAAAAATGGCTCTTGATAACTATATTATGTTGCTGCCACAAGCAGCGTAAACCAGACGTTATCAAACTGATTGGCAACCGCAAAAATGAGCAAATCGCGTCCCCAAAGCACTGATTCTACTAAGCCGAGCTGTGGTCGCAGAAAGCACTTGGTGGCACTCGGGGCCACTGCAGACATCGATGTGGCCTCGAGTTATGTATGGCACTTTGGACTCTGAGGGCGCCTCAAGACTGAAGGGGCCAGAAAGGCGGGCGGCATGGCTTTAGTCCTACCTGGTGGTGCTTGACCGACGGTGTAATCGCGAATGGTCACAACCGTCGCTTTGTCGGGACTCGCAGCGCCATAAACGGCATCTTCTCCGTCTACAACTCGTCGGTTTTGGTTGCGTCACTGAGGAAGCCACTATCATCCTCAAATGAGCATGAGCCGGTCGAACAATTAAGCCGTCAGACACCTTAAGTGAAATGATGCTGTTACGAACCACTCTGACCGTGCACATAGCAGGCCGTAGGCCTCAGCCAAAGATCAACACAGCTCACATAAGAACCGAGCTCCATTTTATTCCAACTCCATTCCGGGCAGAGGGCATCCAACTCCATTACCATTTCAATACTTTCAGCGCTGACCGACCCATTCCATTTCCAATCCATTCCAGGGTTCTGGAGGTCTGAAATGATTCCGGAATCATTACTGCTCCGGAGTTGTGATTCCACTGCTCCGGAGTTGTGATTCCGCAAGAATTGTCTGACCCGTAATTTACTCAGTTGCTCTACCTCCGGTGGAAGAAATATGAATGAGACGCCGTTGCGCATGAGTATTGCACGATGTGCGTGTCATATATTGCACTATTCTCATAGAAAAATTCACCAGCTCCCGTTTTCCAGAAACCTGCAGCAGCGATAAGGACCAAAATAGGTAACTACAAGAAAACCAAGAACATCAGAAGATTCAGAAGAGCGACCGTACCACCGACAGGTGCGAGTTATTCGTGTTTCAGTAAATATCCTAAAAAGCATTGACGAACAAGCCATATCACAAGGAAAGGAATGGACACTTCATGTGGTTTATTCAAAAGATACGAGAGCCCGCCATGGCCAATACTATAGTCCCTTGCAACCTAAGAACGACGGGCGCGGGTAAGATGCGCCGGGGAGGAGGAAGCAGACGGAACGCTGGAGAAGAGAGGGGGAAACCTCCTTCTCTCCTTAGCGTTCCGTCTGCTTCCTCCTCCCCGGCCCATCGTACCCTTGCCCTTCGTTCTTAAGTTGCAACCGACTATAGACGGTTGATAATGCGTCAAATTCTTCCGACTGCTGGCCCCTATGGGACGCCCAGGCTCGTCCCGCCTGGCTGGCCCGGTATTAGATTGAAGGTTCTCAATTTAAATATCGATTCTGGCGTGAGGCCTCTTGACTTTCTTGACTGCTTGGTTCGTTTAACCTCTTGACTTTTGAAAGCTCTTGACTCGCATTCGATCTTTTTACTTCTTCGATTGCTTCGTCCATATTGATCTCCTGACTCGTTACACTTCTTGACTCGTTGCACCCATTTGGTTCATTGGAGCACTTGACTTACACTACTCATGTAACCTCTTCACTATCTGGAATCCTAACCCATACTGATCTCTTAACTCGTTCCATCGCTTCATTCGTTGGATCTTTTTTTTTTATTCGTTAGATCTCTTGACTTGAAACTCTTATATCTTGGAACCTCTTGATTCACGTTCGATCTTTTGACTCCCTGGTGTTCTTCGCCTATAATTGATTTTTTTGACTGGTTGGACCTTCTATTTCGGTTGGTTGAATCTCTTGACTGACAATCGATATTTTTACTCTTTGGGTTCCTTACCTCTTACTGATCTCTTGACTCCTTTGATTGTTTGACTTGGAGCTCTGACTCATTGAATTTTTTTCATTTGAGCCTTTTAACCGTTGGAACCTCTTAACTACTTGGAGTTAAGTTACCCATATTGATATCTTGGCTCGTTAGATCACCAGACCCGTCTGATCTCTAGACTCCGTTCAATTTCTTGACTTGGAACCTCTTGAATCTTGAAACCTCTGAATTCAAATACTAACTCAAATACTATCTTTCGGCTCGTTGAAGCTTTTCACTCATATTGATCTCTTCACTCGGATCTGTGGCTTGTTGACTCTCTTAGTTCGTTGACCCTCTTAGCCACAGGGGTCCTATTACGATTTCCTCCAACCTAACATTTACATCGGCTGCGAAAGAAAGCTCAAGGTGTATCAAAGTCGGGTGCAAAATTTGCCGCGCGAAAACAACCTGCGTGCCCTTTTCTTTCCAGCACGAATACAGACAAAGGGGTCACCCTGAGTAATAAATGCAACATTGCATGTGGCCCATCCCTGCGTCCCCTACGTATTAACACACGCTACTCCATCAGCTCGAATACTCGTTTTTTCTTTGGCTGCGGATCGCGGGGTTGCCTCTTCCGGTGACCACCATTTCCGTTTCCCCTATACCAGCTGGACTTTTGTGGTAATTTCCACGATTTTGTTGCTGTTTCTTTCATTGTATTGTTGTTGTTCTCGTACGGCTGTTCTCCACTTCCGGTTGTGGTCATTTCGTGACAACGCTTGTAAGGCGGCTTCTGGTATGAAATCGTAGTGTTGCTGCTCTTCTAGTACCGTGTTTTCACGACTGTTTGCAGTTGTTGCAGTTGTAGAGCTACTCCTACTCTGTGTTTTGTAGAGGTTATTTTACTGCTATCGCATTGCATTGATCCAACAAAGCGGTTACTGAGCTGTGACCTTGGTTTATTTAAATGCGTATGTTAATGCTATGTTGAATTCATTACAATAGATTTGCGCTTTTATTTCTAGTCTGTTGTTACTATTCTTATGTTGATACTACCGGTCTGGTTTGTTCCAATTCATAACTTTTGCGTTTTATTCGCACAGACTCGCAAAGAATCTTTGACACTATAAGAGATTTTCAAAGCGTATCTGCATAAAAACATCCACGAAAATAATTGTGGAAACCATTTGCCCACTTGATATATAAGTAAGCTGACATCCTAAATGCTTGATCTGACAAAGTTGCTCATAAAGCGAACAGTTCAAATAATTTTGCTAAAAAGCCTTTTGGTGTTTTTTTTTTTTTATTTTTAATAATTTCTCGGAGCATACCAACCAACATGGCAAGAAATATATGTGCCGACTGATAGAAAATGCCACTCAATAAGCATGTAACGCGATATGACTTACATGAAGGTATCCGATGTCTAGTCAACACATTCTTTGATAAAAATTAACTAGGCATTTGTCAAAACATTTAATCAACTTTTATTACATTTTATGACTGTACAGATGCCTCTTTTTTCATTCGGTTATATATTACCCGTTAAAGCGAGTTCCCTCGTAAAATCGCCATTTTCAGTATGAGGACGAATCGCAGCTTCCAAACAGATGAACGTGTTTGTACACAAGCACTGCACACTTGTAGAGCACGTACTACCGCTACAAACCAACTTTAAACGGTTCGTTAAAATCGGTTTCTCGCTGCTGTGATTTAATTCAAAGGTGCAGCTAATTGGTGGAAGAACTGAGTGAAAATATCAACGGATGAACTTGCATCATTCAAGAACGAAAACTAAAAAAAAAAACATTTATCGGGTAATCTACGGCATTATTCCCAATGAATGTCATGATTCTGCTCGCCCAGTTGCATCTGCCGCCGACAAATGTCGGAAGCATCGAGGGAGCGCCAGCGCCGAGCTTAACAGACGATCTTCCGAAACTTTTCACTATGCCGGCGCGCGCGTCTCTCTAATGTACAATTCTGCAAGTGCGATTACGTATTCATATAAAAACACTAAATATAAAACGAATGGAACAAACACCCTTATGGCTCCTCCCTATTTTCGGTACGGATAGGATTGGTTGAGGCGACGCATATTCGATGATGATGATGATGGCGATAATGATGATGATAACGAGCGGGCTCGATTAATCGTGCCTAAGCGTGGCGGTGAATCCAGCGCCCCTGTGTTGTGTTTGATGCCACCAATCCTCCAGTCGTCTTTTCGTCTGCTTGATGGTCTTCCAAAAGGCCATAGTATTATTGCAGTCGCTAGACACGGGACACCTCGGTGCAGTTGGTTCGCCTCTTCAGTGGGAGAAGTGGCAGATGGTCGGATTCCCCCACAATGATGTACGATGTACTCCGCTGTTTCGCTCTTAACCTCGCATACTCGGCACACAGACGACTGCGCGTTATTGTCGAAGCGCTGTTTGTACAGCAGTGCGCGCAGTGCACCCGCACGAGCCTCGACCAACAGGCGGCCTCCCAAGCTGTTGTCGCATACAACCGCGTCTCTGCCGTGATTTTTTTTGTTCGTTTTAATTCCGCATACATTGTCAGGGTTGACTTTGTCCGGGCGGCCTCCAACCATTACCCATTCTCCCGTTTGCGAACCTTCTTGAGCACCACAGACTCTCATCCTTTTCCTGTGGTCGCCTCCACCGGTTCTGTGAGGAAGCCGAACTCCAACTGGTAAAGGCGCTTTCGCCAACCGCTTTGCAGAGAAGTCATATGCGTACATATGAACAGCCTCTAGGGCCCAGCGGCATGAGTCCATGAGTTGAAGCCGCCCGTCGTAGGAAACCTTGCTTGTCGCCTCCTTTGCTTCGAACGATGACCAGCCCAGATCCCCCCCCCCCCCCCCCCCCCCCCGTGCCATGGCAGCCCAGCGCTTGGCGTCCCACTTCTCTTTGTTTGCGCTCCAAGGTGGTTGTTATGTCACCTGGTACACGCACCACTGCGTTGGCGAATGTCAAGCCTGGCACCACCATCCCCTTCCACATTTCGCGGCTCACTGTGAATCGATTACAGCTCCATAGGCTGCGTTTACGGAGAATGTTAGCTCTCCGTGTGGTGGACTGACAGAGCTGGACGTAGTGCTCTTTCAGATAGCCTGCTTCGTTGGACAACTCAACACCTAAGCGCTTATTTATATTCGTTCAGAACCGGTAATACGTCAACGCCCAATTTGAGGCTATCGGGTATTTCCTTCTCAGTGCCCGCGAATTGTATCACGGCTGACTTGGATACGTTGTACCTGAGACCAAGCACGGCAGCTGCATCACCAGATATGTCAAAAAGTGGTTGCATCCCCGTTTTACAGCCCGCCGTCAGCACAATGTCATCCGCGAATTATGTATCACGCTGCGCCATCTGTCGGTAGCACATACAACTACGCAAGAAGGGTTATGACAAAAATAATCTCTGGAGAAAGAGAACAAGAGGGACAAAGGACAAACACAAATATCAAAACACAGCTAGGTGACTGGTGCGCGACCGAAAAAATCCGCCTGGTCTTGGTATCGAACCAGGGACCTCTCGATTTCCAGTAGAGCGCTCTACCAACTGAGCCAGGGCTTACACGTCAGTAGAGCAAAGAGGCTTTATCAGATGCAACCAGTCTAACACCTACAAGGGTGAAAGGCTTGCATTTTAAAGTTATGATTATAATCTAATTAAATGCAAAGGTGCAAGCAAGCTGGACTTGAATGTTGGTAGAGCGCTCCACTGGAAATGGAGATGTCCCGGGTTCAATTCCCGGACCAGGCGGATTTTTTCGGCCGCACACCAGTCACAGCTGTGTTTGGAGATTTGAGTTTGTCCTTTGTCCCTCTTGTTCCCCTTCTCCGGGGATTATTTTCGTCATTCTTGTCCAGCTCACTTGCACCTTTGCATTTAATTGAATTAAATGTAAAGGTCATGACATCGTCTGCAAATGCTACAATAAATTGCCCCAAAAAATGTTTCCCTTTTTTTTTTTTTTGAACAATATAAATTTATTCATTCATATTTTCACTTCAAGCTTGCACCGCCTAGCCGCACCTTTGTGATAAATTCCCGTCCAATGCGTTGAGAAGCCGAACTTTTCGGACCGTCTAAAGATAACTACAGGCGTCAGAGTACATTCTGTAGAAATCCGTTCTGATTCTGTAAGCATACGAGGCGCTTTGATACCTGTTCCGTATGCCCGTACGATATGAATGAAAGTAGTAAGCCTGTATTCGTATATATGTATATATATATATTGATATACCTTTTTGTGAATGCGGTGACGAATGCTCGTGTTTGCACCCTTCGAGTTATTATTGCCATTTTTTATGTTACTCCTCATTTTCGTAATCAACGAAGAGGAAAAGAAACCCCTCGCACTGCCTCGAATGGCCCTCCTCCCGCACAAGGTGACTGCTTCCAATAGCTCGAGTACTTTCGCACAGAAAGACATCGAAGAACCTTATTGTGTTCCGTTTCCCTTTACGACGAGCCGGTGTGAACATTAAGGGCAATCCCGACCAAGTCAGCAATGTGACCATTTCAAGTGACTACGCGACCCTCGGGTCGTTGAGCCCTTTCCCCAGAAAGGCACGTGACACTAGAATGACATTGGATTGGTTGGGTGGCTCTTAGCGACCGCTGCAATCTAAAAAAAAAACCGAAGTGAAAAAAAAAATGGCAGTGGTTTTTATTCTTAAAGACCTATAATGCATAATACGCATTACAGGAAATGAGTGAGGGAACTGGTCTGTCACGTGACCTATATTTTCCCGCTAAATTTAGAGGGGAAACTGAATGGTTGTGTAGATCACGTGACGACAGGTCACGCGACGTCGATTTTCCCCGCAAAATTTTGTCGGCGAAACTGGATTGGTGTTTGGGCCACGCAAGACGTAAATTTTCCCGCTAAATGTAGCGGGTAACTGGTGTATGGGTCACGTGATGTCGCTGTCATCCAGCTAAATTCAGCGAGGAAACTGAACTGATGTTTTGGCCAAAAGACTTGGATTTTCCCGCTAAATTTAGCGCGGAAAGTGAGTTGACGTTAGGTCACGTGCCGTCGATTTCCCCAAGGTGTTATAGGTCACGTGACGCTACTTTACCCGCTACATTAAGCGGAAAATGCACAAACCAACGGATGGACGGGCAAACTATTGGGATAGGGATGGTAGCGTTGAAAGGCATTTCATGCTTTAAACGGAGCGATCGGCATTGACCCCCACAAGCTCAGCTCAACAGCGACAGTCACAAGTCACAGCGCGTATGGATTGGGGCTCCGTACATGGTCTCACTAAGGCGCGAGCGTGCTGTCTGCCGCTGTAAAGACAGAGATAACAAATTTAAAAAATATATATATATATATTAATGGCAGGGTGGAAAATAAAAATCAAGATGATTTAATTCATGATTTAAATCGTGGTCTATATATCGACTTAAATAAGACAAGCTTTATTAGGGTTATTGAAATCCAACCTTTCCCCAAAAAATATTCCCGAAATAAGCTTGTTTTTTTGCCGTTTGTATGTTATTTTTATTATTTCTATGTGCACTTCTTTTGTACTGAAATATATTTAAAAAATGATTAAAAGAACGAAAGAGTACTATTTATTTGTTTCGAAGACACTGCCGGCCAACGTTTGAAGGCCATAACATGGTGCAGCCAGAACGATAAAAAAAAGTGAGTAAAGCAAATATATACACACAAACATCCAATAAAAGGTGTAAACAGTTTTTTTGTTTTTTTTTTTTAGTTTATATTAACAAAGAAAAGTTCATCAACATCGGGCTGAGCAGGAGCAAAATGCAGCGCTCTTTTGAGCAAATGTATGTCCCTTTTAGTGCTTTTTAACTACCTTCCACTTTTCGTGAGTTATGTAATGTTCTATTTCGAGTAAATCACAACGCGAAAGGAACAAAAGCTAGAAAAAAGTAATGTCTCATTGCGAGCAAATCGGACCACGAACAAAAAGGCAAATAAAGCTTTATAACTAACTAAATAAATCGAGTTTTTTTTTTTTCTTGTTGGTGGGGATTGCATTAGTAATAAGTCGAGAGTTTAAATGTACGTTCAATTTACAGTAAATATTTCGTCCTCATCGTTATCAGTGATAGAACGGATAGAGCAATCAATCGATCATGTTCACAAAAAAAACATACACGCAGTGATAAAGAGTGATTATTCTCTAGCGACATTGACATATATCAAGTTGGTCTGATTCAAATCAAATCAATTTGATTAAATCAATAAAATCTTATTTACTAATTCTTTTTATCACAATTTTGTTTTCATTAGAGTTCTTAGGAGCTTCAGAAACAAAGGGTGTGCTTCCCGCGTTGTGATTCGTTGTTTGGTTTCTCTTTTGGCTAATGCTGCAATACCATTGGCTCAGGATCGATAACAACATGTTTGGCGTTGGCAACGTCCCACGTTTATTCAGATGTCCGGGTCTATAAATAGCGATATGTGAATTAATCAGGTTTATCACTGTTTAAGCCACGAGAACCCTTTCTAAAAATATATATAATATAGAAATGTATATCTTTAACTGCCACTCGATTCTTTCGAGGATTATGTGTGAATGTATAAGAGTGTTTCATCTTAAATCGTGGTAATAAAAACAACCATCGCGCTTTTGGTGATGTAACGAAATTATACATTGTGGTGCTATTGTATACGTTTTTAAGCTTTACAGACTGGTTCTAAAAATGCCGTGAAAGCTAAACTTATGCGGTTCGCACACGTGAGTTATACTGCCAGTGGGGAGGGGGGGGGGGGGGGGGGGGGAGGGGGCATAGTATAGAGGGTTAATCTAACGATCAGTCGGCTAATTAAGCAATATGTGTTCATTAACTTGTTTAATTTGTGAAAGTATGAATATGGTTCCAATAAGAAACTTGCTGAGCATTATCGAAAACCACTGGATCAGTATTTTTTAGAAGTACTTTGAGCGCGTGAGAAGCGTAGTAGTGCGCTAAAGTTACCACTTTTGCTGCAGAAGCAAGGCTAAACAGTTGCGATAAGGCGCCCGCGCGATTTTTCTGTCTCTTATGAGAGCCCCAGCCTTGTACCTGCTTCACGAATGGTACCTTTAGCCCTCTACTGCGTTCCCAGGCGCTAAAATTATTTCTACAAATTATTGGTTTAGTGGATTTCAATGGCGCTCAGAAAGTTTCTAATTGGAACCATATGTCTATTCTAACAAACGAAACAATTAATTGACAAAATTTAGTTAGTTACTCTACTTAACGGAACGATTACTCCCCTTTTTTGTGCCCCTTGGCCATATAACTCACCTTCCCAAACCGCATTAATGTTGGTGTCACGACTTTTTTTTTTTTTTTTTTTTTAAATAGATCTGTCAAGCTTATAAAGAAACACCCTGCATAGAAAACTAGATTATGCCGCGCTAAAAACTCGGCCGTCTGCCGTAGGATTGATGTGATGAGATACAATAAAGGTGCATCGTATCGTGGGAAAAAAAATTGTTAATTATGCGTATTTCAAATCAGGCTCCCAAAATGAAATATCTGCGAGGTAATATTGGTATGTTATTTGATGCATACTGTCAAAATAAACCCGCTACTTCTTGCACGATTGTAATCCTACAAATGATGAGAATCAAGTACTCAATCACAAAAATAATCGTGTTTGTAATTTATCTACTTTTTCGAGGTAATTTACGCACTCCAGTGAGCGCTTTCGTATCTGCTCAAAAGAACGCGTGGTTGTTTATAGGAGGGTCAATAGCGAAATCATTTGTAACGCCGTTGCTGTGCTGTTTTTTTTTTTTTTTTTTTTTTTGCTTTTGCCGAGCAATTGTTCAAACGGGTGCGCTGCTTATATTGTTGCGCATTACTGCAACTCGTGGTTGCTCCCAATTCGTTACGCTTTTAATAGAGTCGTTACCCTGTCGCGTGCGTTGTACAGCTCTTTCAATAGCCGCGTTGGTGGAATTCGTAAGTAACGTTTGACTCGTTGCATATTGCACGCATTTTACGCTGACAAGCGGTTGCGCGGTGCTGAAGTTCTTCGTTGATTTTGTTTGTCGACACGCTGCTTACTTTTTGTTACATTCATTCACTTTTTATTTGTTTATTTTCATGAACAGCTTATGCCTCGATAATGACGCCCAGTAGGTAGGAAAGAGATTCGTAAAAAAAAAAAATCTTAAATGCAACAAAATTTGTGTTGCGCGAGGGCAGCGCAGCAGAGGTTGGTTGCACTATTTCTCCACAGGGTGCAATGCCGTCGGTGCCGAGAAGCGCTCCAATTGCAAACCGAAACTTAAAAACCCGTGGAAATTGAGCGATTTTCCAGAAAAGCCGTAAAATACCGCGCGTGCCTTCTATCTTTCTGCAATTTGATGATTTAGTGTTTTTCATTGATGCTCATCAGGATTCTAATTAAAACCATGCCCTTAAGCTCAATATTTAAAAAAAAATTAATTACGCGAAATAATGAACAATTTAATTATCGCAAACTTTAATAATTCTTCTAAATAGGCCCTAGCATAGGACCAAAACGGCTCAAGGCTTTTCTCGGTGCGATACGTAGTTTTTGCAATATCGAATGCGTCCACCTTTCGTGAAACACCCTGTACATTTTACTCCGCCTGCAACGCTTGCCACAAAAAAAAAAAAAAAAAAAAACATTTTCTTTTTTATAGGCGGGCATTTATCAGTGTCCGTAGCGCATGTTGGAACTCGAGCAATAAACAGGCCGACCGACAACACTGGGAATGAATGTTTTGTCACTTTACACAAGCTTACTTGCACTGGTGGGACACAAGTATATACTCGGACGCGCCGTCACTCCCCAAGAAGCGTCTTTGTGGCCGCGTAATTTCGGGGATAAAAGCGAACGTTTTCTTTCGATCTCTTCGTAAAACTGAACGAAGTTGAGGGAATCAGATTCCGTCATCATGCCTCGCGATCCGCGGTGACGATACTTAAATGCCGACCATACAATGGACACAAAATAACGTTTCGTTTGAGTTGTTCTTGTTTTTCCGTCGGCAGACATCCAGCAGTGTCCGCGGCGTTGGTGGGACTCACGCACAAACTGCCCTCCCCCCCTCCCCCCAAACAATCGACCTCATCGACGCGCCACCAGCCTATGTGTCACGAGACCAAGCACACTGCGGACGAGCAATTTGGTGAATGCGTTGCCACCGCTAAACGCCGTGTGGAGATTTGTTGTTTTTTTCTCTGCGCCGCAGCAACGCGGGGCACTGTTACTCTTCCACGGGCCGCGCCCACAGCTCAGATCGAGCGTGGCTGCAACGGCTGAGGATCGATCTGTTCGCCCCTTCCAACTTTCGATCTGTATCGCGGCTGCTGCCGCTGCTGCCAGGGTCAGGGCACTGACGCGTTCGCTCACTCCAGCGCGTCAGCCCCCGGGGGACCAGACAGCAGAAGCGTCGCGCTCGTCTCTCGCTTCTCTGTTTGCACATTTTCGGCTGCGGACTCGCGGCGGCGTTGCCATACACGTCCCGAGTGTGATGTTGTCCCCGTATGTTACACTTCGCGTAAAATCTCAAAAGCGCACTGAGACGGTCGGTCCCCCGTTCACATAAAGAACGTGGCACAAGACTCGACTAATCGTTCGCTATAGACGCTTTACACACGCGCCAAATTACAGCCGCCATTGCTGACCTTCTCTTGTCTTACCGAGATGCCTAGCAACTGAAACGGTAGTTGACGATCCTCTACAAAGGCCGATGCTTTAGAAAAGGACACAGTTGAATCTAATATGGCAATAACCTGGCCTGCTATGGTAATGATGAAGTGAAATAAACGAAATAAGAGGAAACAAAAACTGAAGGTCAGTTATGACGGCGTGCATGCACAGCTGTTGCAAAGCGTTTATACCTTCCAACTCCTCCGAACGATTCGTTTTTACGCAGGTACAATAGAGCGGTCCATTTTAAACGAATCACTCGTGAATAATATTTGTATACCATAAGCACATTAGCCTCGTTTACTGCCCGCCTATGAAGTTTAAACAGTGTTCGTTCTTCGTGATGAAATTACTTTAAAATTAAATTGATATTCTATAACTGATCGAACGGGTTTGAACAGTATCAGGAGTATTCACTGGGCGCCATATTTGTGGGTGATATCTAGAGCGCATGCCCTGCACGAGCCCACATTAATAGGCTGCTAAGACCGGCAATCTTAAGGGTGCGGAATGCACGTTACAAAAGAACTGTGGAAGCTCGCCATCAGCACGCGCTCAGCAGTCGTGCACACAGCTATGGTCGCCAGCGAACACTTCCTATAGGAGGTATTCACTGGACGCCATATTTGTGGGTGCTGTTTAGAGCGCATGCTCAGAACAAGCTCACATTAATAGCCTGCTAAGACCGGCAACCTTGATGGTGCTAAATGCACGCTCCAAAAGTACCGCGGAAGCTCGCCATCAGCACGCGCTCAGCAGTCGTGCACACAGCTATGGCCACCAGTGAATACTTCCTATAGCTTCTTTTCCGTGTTCTGACTGTCCTCTGTTGTCGCGTGCCGGAAGCAGGGACTTCGTCAAGAAGCCCGAACAGCGTTTTTGTCCCCGTGTCTCGCTCCTCGAGAAGGATAACCGTATTATTATTATTTATGAGACAGGGACTTACCAATGCGACCGAATTTTCGGCGTCCCAAATGCACCAGGCTCGAACGGACGTTCCATAGATGCGATGTACGGAAAACATTGCATTTTCTTTTTCGCTTTTTTTTTTTCTTTCTCGATGTTGTGTTGTTGTCGTAGATATTTTTCTTGTTGTTCTTGTATTTTTAGATTACACTTTTGTATTCGTCTGGTTGTTATTCTTGTCTCGATATTCCCGCATTTTTTGGGCTCGGGATGTTGTCATTGTTTCTGTTGAAGCCCTGTAGGGCTTAGCCCCTACGGGGCGAACAAATTCCTTGTACTCCTCTGCGACGTAAAACAGCTTTGGCTCGACGCCCACAATTCTCAGAAGTGTACCTCTTGCTGAGGATGTCCAGCAATCTTCGCAACAGCTGTTACTTCGTGCCTGGCAGTTTCCTACACGCTCTAGCAAGATTGGCAACTACAATCACTTGACGAGGATCGCTCAAAAGCAAGGAAGGTTGGCAACAAGGCACACCTGCAAGCAAGCTAAACGTTCCCGCGCGCATTCCATTGTTTCAGTCTAATCGTAGTCCGAGCTTCGTCACTAACTTGGGTGCTTCTATAGTTAGCCGTAATCGGTTGTCTCGTGTGTTCAACGGAAAACTGATCTCACGAAAGTTTTCCTATACCGGTGTTACACGCGCGTTTAACTCACCTTCAATTGCTGTTACGCGTCACCAGAGTCACCGCACTATAATCTCGGATAGATATTTCAGAAGAAGCGAAGAGTGCACGTGCACCGCTTTGGTGAGTGCTCAAGATGATCAAGCTCACGTGCGCCCCCATAGCTTTGACTGCGTAGCCGCAGAATGTCGCCCGCAAGTATGGCGCGTTAACTGTGGCTTAGCGTAACTGCAGTCAAGTGTGCCGGTGTAACGAGGGTATAATTACAGGGTATGGCTGTTGCTGTTATCTCACCAGCAGAATTGGAAACTTAAAGCGGATGGAGCCAATCAACAAGCGCCAAAGGTTGCATCGTGTCGTCCATCGTCGTCGTTTATGCGTTTGCTATTAGCGCCTAAACCAACCACGCGTAGAAAAAGCGCAGGGCGGCGACGCATTCGGTGTGCGTGTTCGGCTTAGGCGGGGGTAGCAAATGCACAAAGACGACGAGCGCAGTGACGACGTATATGTTTGGGGCTGCTTGATTTGCACCATCCTTTCGTAGCGGTTTGATGGTCGGACTGCGGTAGGTCTTAATAGGGAGTTTTAGGGAACCGTTTTTGCACATCCGATACGGTACGATGGGCGCTCCGGTACCAACTGCGCGTGTGCGAGTCTTCTGGGATAGCGCATGCGCAGTTCGTACCAGAGGGCCCTTTGTACCGTATCGGATGTGCACGAACGGTTCCTTAAAACTCCCTATTAAGAAGTTTTCGTAGACCGCGTTTCCCGCTCCGCTGAGCCCTCCACAATGAAGCCGCTACTGCGCCTGCGCGCCGATGGCCTCGACTGTAGAGTTACGGGTATCGTAGCGGGTTGCGGAGAGCACTGCGGGACGACGAAAATTATTTACGAAAACTCTCTACGGGTAAGCCATAGTATTGCGTATACGAGCGAACGCCAGGACTGCGGGTTTGCGTTAGTGTTGCGTGTTCCGAACTGCGTCTTGAATTGCACGGAGAATGGTGACGACGCGCATGCGCAGCGTGGAGCCCGCAACGCTAACGCGGGCGCGAATAGCGCCGCCTGCGTTTGCTCCAATACACGCAATACTAAAAACTCTCTGGTGTGAAACGAAGTGTAGGAATACTAGTCTCAAACGGGGTCGCCCAAAGTGTCGCGGCATCACCCCAGAGCATCGCGGAACCGTCCCTTCCGCGGTCGCCTCGCTAAACGCGCCGATGTTAAACGGAATGTGCGTGTTTTTTTGTTTGCTCGTTTTTTACTCGGGGCTGTTGGGGGGCCACGAATCGAACGCGGCAGACACAGAGCACGCATTAGAAATGCGGGAGACAATGGGGACGGATGGGGAGAGGAAAGCGAGGCCGGAGGGATGATCGTCCGGTGGATCGAGCGGCCCAACCCACGGTTCGATGGCCAAAGCTCGGTAACCTCGCGCTGGCCGCAGGCACCGAATGAAAGGGGAGGAGGACCGCAGTCGCACTCTCTCCTCGAGGTTCGTCGTGCGAGTATACATCGACACACTAGACAATACGCAACTTGTGACCGTAGCAGGTTTCATTCCTTTCTCTCCTGCTCGATGTGTTTGTGTGTGTGTGTATGCGTCTGTGTCCGTTACGTATGTATGTTTGTGTATGCGTGTGTGCGAGGGCGTCGGCGTGTGTACACGAACGTGCGTGCATGCATGCGTCGGCGGGTGTATGTGTGCGTGTCCGTGTGTGCGTGCGTGCGCATGTCTGTGTCTGCGCCCGTGTGTCTGTGTGTGTTGTGACAATTAAGACGCGGAAACATACGTGAAAAAACCGCATACCAAAAGCTGAACTGAAAGACTAAAATGTCTTAACGTCCACTATCCCGCATGACAGTATTATAGAAGACATTTTAATTACAAGGGCAAAACTTTGATCGAACTGCGGAGCGAAGGATTCTCAATCCTTCACAGCGCAGTTCGATCAAAGCATAAAAAACAACCAACTAGCCCCGTCGCATGCACTGTTGAAGATCCAGACCTCCCTCGATAACAAGGCCGCTCTTCTACGTCATCTAGGTGTCCAGTGTTGGACAAATATTTAGCTGCGGATCAGGCGCTACTTCTTCAGAACACAGTGACTTTAGTCAATACCCTCTAAAATACAATGTATACCAAGCGAACTGATGTCACTTAGTGCTGAGCAGTCAATCCCCGCAATCCACAGAAGATGGCGTTTTCAAGCTTTAAACATGTATAAGCGTGAAATTAATTTATCACATCACAACGTTCTAAGTATAGACTGCGCGCGAAATAAAAGCAAAAAAAAAATCATCAAGAGATGGTTTACATTTCCCTAAATCATTCAGTGACTGCCCAGAACACACCCAGCATATTGTAAAATATTCAACGGTCAATCGTCCTACAATCAGCGAGTCGCCCAAACGATCAGGATAAACTATCGCACTAAAAAATCCTAAACAACCGGCTTTAAAAAAAAAAAAAATCTTTTCGCGTTATTGTTTATAAAAAAAAAAAAAAACGTCGAGTCCCGAAACCCCTGTTGCTTAAGCCGGAGTTCGAAGGGAAGGTAGTCTGGGGCCCCGTTAAAACTAATGACCTGAAGGTCGGTGGAAATCGCCTCGGTAAATGAAACATGGGCTGCCGCGCGATAGCACCCCAGCTCCACCAACTCTGCCGTTTGTGATGACCGTTTGCCAGGTGATGAACGGCGGTAAAGATAGGGCGGTGGGCAGCAGGAGCGAAGGCTTAAGCGTCTAATGAAGTGCTCGCAACTTAACGGCAGGTAACCGCCTTCATAAGGCTGCCTTACACTGTTGCGCTTGAATATGACCGAGTGAGCACTGTCTGTATACGAGTATGACCGAGTGAGAACTGTCTGTATTACGGGTATGACCGAGTGAGCACTGTCTGTATTACAGAGAGTTTCCAACTGCTCGATCGTGGTCACGTGATTTTGGGGCCGCGTTTGCACTACGACCTGCGAGGAGGTGCCGAAATCGTCGATCGTCTGCAAACGCCTCCGGCTTTCCACCTGCTTTTCTTCTGGCCACCCGAAAACGCAGTGCATGCGCACTTGCGACCAATCTCCGCAGGGCACGTCCGCCGTTAAATGACAAACGATCTCCATAGTTTGAGATGGACCCTCTATTCGATAGGGTCTCTATAGTCGGTGACAGGTTAAAGGCTCGTTCACATGCGTTCGACTGCGTTAAGACTGGTTTCGTCGAGCTGTTGCTATGGCGACCCTTACGACGAGCCAATGGCGAGGCGCTGTGCTGCACGACCCAATGCAGCGCTACGCAATCGACGCAGCGTTGAGTCCGGTCGAGTGCGAAGGTTGCCATGGCAACAGCTGCGCCGGCTTCAACAAAACCGGTTTTCACCCCGCTTCGTTGGAGCCGAATCAGCTGTTACCATAGCAACCCTGATAGACCAACCGAATCTCTAAAAAACTGATTGTCCTCCAGAAACGTACCAATCATTCATGCCTAAGATATACCGAGCATTTAACAATAAATCGCCATAATTAGCTCCAAAATGATGAAACTTTGAAAATATTGCGCAGATATTGCGTTAGAAGGCAGCAATTGAGATGTGTTGAACGCTCTCGCTTCGGTAGCAGGAGAATATAGTCGGTGCTGAGCGCGTGTCAGGGATCGCCGGCAAAGTCGGAATCGTGGCCCGATTTGCCGGTACTATGAAGGCCTTTTAGAAGCCTTTCACAGCTTCACGTTTCGGCCATAAAATCCCGTGAACTGTGTGTGAAGTCACGAAGTAGCGAATACCTGTGGCACATTTTGAAACGCCATGACGTTTTGCACGAAGCTGTGACGGCGTCAAGTGTCCAAAGCTTGGGGCTGTGAAGAAGATTCGTACTGATGTTTATTTGCCTGCAATAATATGAGAAATGCACAGCACCTATCGGCTATGGCATGAACTTGTAAAAGGTGATCGCCAAAAATCTACCCGACCGTTTCGGAAATAAGATTTTTAAAACTTCTATATCACAATAATTATAAGCTACGAATCAACACCACCAAAAAGTGCAACTTCATATACATACATCGTGTTGCTGGATAGTAAATACTACATAGGTTATGAACTTGCCATAGAGTTTGATGCTATTTGCATCAAAAGATGGCGTGGGTTGGGGCGAAAAAATCTTCTGGCAGCTACCTTCCTGTACTCGGTGTCACTTCAAAAAGGAAGTTTGGCGCATTAATCATGCACTATCAAAGTAGTTCCTACAACATTTGGTTTTAGAAGGAAAAAAACGATGCTTTTGGCGTTGGAATGTGTATACGTCTTCATAACATAACATAAAGCTAATCCAAGAGGCACCTTCATATATCTTAATTCAACATATTTACTTACACCTTAAGCGCCGTTCACACTCTTGCAACCGAGTACGACTGAGAGAGACGAGACCGGTTTTTAAGCCTCTTGCGACTTCTTAGGACCAGCTCCGCTGCAGCGGAGCTGGTCTTAAGAGATCTTAAGAGGCTTAAAAACCGGTCTCGTCTCTCTCGGTCGTACTCGGTTGCAAGAGTGTGAACGAGCCTTTATTGTAAAGTTGTAAATAAAGTATTTACAACTTTATTTATTATACAAGTATGGTAAATAAAGTCATTATTATTAACACATGATGGGCGAAATTCGTAACGTTCCTCAAGGAGACGGACATTTTTTTACTGTGCGGTTCTTGGTGTGAATATGGGTATTGATATCTCGTTAATGCAAGAGTGCAGGCGAGCTGGTTAAGAAGGGACATTTTTAACCGTGGGGAGTGAGGAAACAGAAGGACGGGCTAACACGAATCTCTTGGAGGTTCGTTTAATCATGTCTCTTTCGTTTCCCGACTTTCTGGGGTTCAAAATTATATCTCGTTGCGCGTGCACCTATCATCTTATGTCGAAGTGGTAAGAATGAACCGCTAGGTTATTGGTCATCGCAAACAGTGAAATCGTTTATGACCAATTGAAATGGTGTCCACTATTCACCAGAAATGAGTTCGTCGCTCCTCAGCTCTCGCCGATGGCGAACTTCAACAACGTACATTCTGCATCACCATTCACCAAGATTGGCGTTCCAGGCAGACAACGAGTGAAAGCATAGCTTGAGGACGGCGGGCGCAAAGAACACGAACACCGCACCTGAGGTTTCCGAGGTGGCCCCTATCTTCCGACGGCAGGGACCAGCGCGGCTTGACGTGTTTCCGGACTTGCGGAGGACTCCTGGTCTCGCTGGCACTCGAGGTCTCAAAGAGGTCGCGAATGAGGGCCGCCCCAACCGAAGACCTGCGACGAGCCTCGTTCCAGATAGCCGGAGGAATGCAGCTCCCGCCGAAAGCCATGCCAGTTTCGTATCTTCTAGAAAACGGACCTCCTCGAAAGGACAGCTGGGGATCTTCCCTGGCTTCGGGAAGATGGCGTGACTGGGCACCTCCTATTCCTCATGGCCTGCTCTTGGGCTTCAAGGCCTCGTTAGCCTTTTTTCCCCTTCCCAGAGGTAGTGAACCTCCTCCCCTTTCCCTATTTAGCGAGGGCCAGTCATTCAGGTCAGGCGCTTGTAAACATCCGCGAAGAAAGTAGCCGCTGCTCGAAATAGTTCCTCCTGATGTTCCTCCGCTTCGTAGAGATGTAGCCAAAGTTAACAAAGTAACAATGATTCTAGTGAAAGGATTGATGTATGAGTTCGATTCAATCAGTTATCGATCACCTGCTGTCAGTACCTATTGCCTGATAAAGTACCACTCCGCGAGAGGTCGGACTATTTTCTGGAATGCGTGAGAAAGACCGCGGTAGGTTTGGCTTACCGTCGGTTCGATATCTCCACCCTACCGGGCTGTGGACGTCGAAGGGAACCAGGCTGCGCAGTTCCAATCACCGTGTTCGATCTCCGTCCTCGTTAGACCAGGAATCGCAACATCTGAACGTATGAGGGTGTGCGCGTTTCTGTTTCCCTTTTTTGCAAACGAAACTTTTTGAGGAGGTTTAAATTCCAAAAGCTGGACGTCTTTGCCTTCGTGTGTGTGTGTGTGTAAGTGCATGCTATCGCGCTTTATGACAACTTGGAAACGTCGATGGCAAGATATTCTAGAGAGTAGACAATGTGTTGTTTTCGTTTCGGAACTCGGCTATTGATCACTGCCTTCGATCCACGAGGAAGAAACATTGAACCCCTTGCAACTCCTAATCAGCTACGACGCACCGATATGTGCTCACGGTGAGTCAGACTTCCTCGCTTTGCAACCATTTCTAGTGACCAGACTCAACGAGCTGCAGGTAAAGCGAAACATCCGGGAAGGTCACGACGTCTTCCAGTTCATTTCGTTGCCGTAGACAATTCCAATAATCCACTTCTGCACGCTGCCGTCATTGCCTACTGAGTTTTGGAAAGCGTTCCGAGGATGCGAAGTAGCCCTCTTCAGAGAAATCTCAGACACCGCGCATGCGTGCTCGGCGTGCAGTAGCTTTGCACTTTCAACCCGGGCGATAAGCTTTGGAAAGGTGTACAAAAACCTGTTCTGTCCCGTGGAGTCGGCGCCGTGAATAACAGTGAGTTTTAGAATAAGGGGCACCAACGCTTTGGAAGCAGCTTGGAGCGCCGCACTGCGCAGGCGCAGACCTTTTGTGCGTGCTCTATGTGACGCCCCAAGCTGCTCGGGGGACCCAAAGCGACCCCTATTCTAAAACTCCATATTGTCGCTTACGCATAAGAAGTGCGAAGTGCGTTTTGTATATAAGAACCTTAGTGATGCTTTTTTCTTATTCAAACTATAGCCCCTCGACAAACTACGCTCCAGCGTTACGCTGCTTCGGACGTCCGTTTGCTCGGAAATAAATGTTGCCAGTTATTGGAAGCTCTATCCGAAGTGAATGCGCCTCGATCGGCTGCTTGTCAGCGCGTCTGGTGGCCAAAAGGGGCAACTTCGGGAAGGTCATATCATATGTCACCGAACGACCACACGCGCTGTGTCAGGGGTCGGCAGGCCATTCGGACGTTGGAACTCGACATCAGGTCCGATTATTGTGGCAACGAACCCTCCCAGAGCTGCGAGAAGTCCGCATGAGATGACGTATACCTGTCCAACCAAACCTCATTGACAGATCTATATATAGTACGAAAATGAAGAATTGTAGGTTGCCATGAAACTTTTTCTCTTTATCAGTTCCCAGAATACAAACAACGTTTCTTGCTACGACAAGGATTCCTGATACTCCCTCGGCACCTTTGCTCGTCCCTATTGTTAACGGGTATCTCTTTGTTTTTCTTGCATTTCTATAGTTTGATACTCGCTACTTTACATGAGCCTTTGCGTATGCGTCCTAGCGTTTCCGAGTATCGTTTTTGGAGCGCAAAACAAAAACTCCCCAAAATTCCTAACAAGGAGTTTTAAAAGATCATTTTTGCATTCTGTTGATCTGATAACGGTGTTCGACACTTCAACAGCGCCTTTGCGAGTTCATCGAATATAGTGATAAATAAAAAGAGAGGAAAAAATATAATGTCAAAAATACATACATATATATTTTTTTAGTGCAATGTTAATGCTAAACGTTGAATCCTGTTTTGGCGGCAGCGACGAGGCCATGTGTGATCCACGGAAGCACGCTATACTGATGGACACTTTTTGTTCAGGAGTTCATGAAGTTTCTAAGCCAGGACACACGATAAGTACCGAGCACGAAGAAATGGTAAATTTAAAAAAAAAAAACGGCAAAAAAAAAACTGCTAGACTTTTGAGGTTTTGAACCCCGTGTACATTCCCGTGACAGATGCTTCGTAGTGCAGGTTACTCGAGAAAAAAAAAACAAGTAATCGATTAAAATCACGATTACTCTCGGTTAAAGTTATGCAAATAAATTCCTGGCTTACTCCATAAGAAAATTAATCTGCCCTTACGTGAAAAAGTAACCGTTACTTCACCGATTACTTACGATCTTAAAACCGACAGATTTTTCTGTGGGTTTTAAGCGGTGTCTGAGATTTCTCCGGTTCAAAGACGGGTCTTTTCATGCTGTCCATTATTCGACTACAATCACCGAAATATAAACTACTTATTTATTTATTTATTTATTTATTTCAGTACCTTCAAGGCCCAGGGGGCGTTACAGAAGGGAGTGGTGGAAAACATAAAAACAAACAACAGGTAGTAAATACAGAAATTGAAACAGAGAATAAAAAATGCAGACAACGCCGGTTATTAAGAAAGTACATAACACTCGTGATTTTAATGCAATTAAATGCAAAGGTGCAAGCGAGCTGGACAAGAATGACGAACATAATCCCTGGAGAAGGGGAACAAGGGGGACAAAGGACAAACATAAATTTCCAAACACAGCTAGGTGACTGGTGCGCGACCGAACCAGTCACCTAGCGCACCAGTCACCTAGCTGTGTTTGGAGATTTATGTTTGTCCTTTGTCCCCCTTGTTCCCCTTCTCCAGGGATTATTTTCGTCATAACACTCAATGGCGGATCTGAAAGTGAAATCGTCGGTAATCATTGCGATGGAGGCGGGCAGGTGGTTCCATTCGTTACTAGTTCTTGGGATAAATGAATCGAAAAACAAGTTAGTGCGACAATGTGGCACGCCTACTTTGTTATGGTGGTCCGAACGAGATGAGACGTATGATGGCTCTGAAAAAAGTACAGCTTTGAGGTGCGGGTTATAATAATATATTTTATAAAATAGCGTGATCTCTCTAATGCACTACTTATCTCTACTCATTATCTCTCTAATGCACTACTTTTTGGTAAACCATCCTCTAGACGAGGGATTTGGTTCGAGGATTCCTCTGTAGAAAACCTAAAGGGCATCATTATAAAGAAAGGGGTAAAATAGTTACTCTTACAAGTAATTTGAGTACGCCGAAATTTCCCAGATCACTCTCGCGATTATTTCCTAATAAACGCATTGAGGTGGATACAAAATTACTTCAAAAAATCGTTCAAACTTTCCACTCTCGTGAAGAAGGAAGACCAGCGGAGCTGTACTCGATACACTGTGTGCTTCTTCGTCGCCGTCGTTTGTTTTTCGCGCTGTTTCCTACGATGAATTCCCACCAACGCGCCCAACTATCCATTCTCCTATTATAGCTGGAAAGGTTGGCGCCATCTACGAGCGACGGCGGAAACCATACTGGTTGTGTGCTTGCCGCCGTCGCTTATAGATGGCGGTAGCTGTCCAAGCAGGTTTGTGTCGACATACCGGACACGATCTTGGGGAACCCAGCCCTGAACAGCTCCGCTGCAAAAGCAAACGATTACAAGCAATTTGATCACTCGTAATGAGTACCACGTAGAAGTCTGCGTGAGAGATACGTGCGCTGCCCGTTCGGACGCGCACACCGCATCGCCATTAAGGAGTTTTTTCTAGATCGTTTTTCGCGCCCCGATAACGATATTCGATGATGATACAATGCGCGCGAAAAAACGCGCGACAGTGTATCGGATCTATCGTTATCGAATATGTCCCCATGATCACTAAAACTCCCTAAGTATAGTGAGCACTAGTAAATTGTTTTCGTACTCCAATGAGGATACATGATAATGACACGATGCATCTTCTGTAAGGGCGCCGAAACAGTAGGGAGTATCTAAAGCTCTCTGATGGGAAGGATTAGGAGATAATTTTCGCGTTCCGATAACAATATCCGATAACAACACGAGGCATGCGCAAAGGCACCAGCCGAGTATCAGATAATATCATTATCGGAGTTATTGGAACTAATCACGATGAGTGAAGAAGGCAAAACGTCCCAAAAAGAAATTACTTTTTTCCGCGGCCCAATTCTATATTGAAAACGCGATTAAACATTTGTTCCTCGCTCATTATGGGAGGCTCAAATTCTAGCGTTCAAAAAACAAAACAAAACAAAAATCCCCGGCTTTTGTTTCTCATTTTTTTTAGCGACTGTCTGACGAGCGTTTATGTTATCCGATCGCCAGAATATTCTCCCACAAACTGCGCCGCGTGAAGGTTTAATCCCGCTTTAATGGGGAATTACACCGCGCGGAGCAGTAACTTTTTTTTAATTATTATTATCTTTAGGAAGCGCAGGTTAAGTTATCGCCGTAAAAAAAGACGAACTCGAAGACCCGTTCACTGCAGTTATTATAAGGATAAAATATTAATCGAGATTAAGCCTTTTCTTTTTTTATTTCTTCGAGCAACCTGTAGTCCCCGACAGTTGAAGAGACGCGGGGTGTGGCTCGGATGCTTCACGCTTCCGTGATTGGTTCTTCGGAATTATGATCGGCCAATGCCAGATTCTGATTGGTCGCGGAGCGAAAATGAAATGATCGGGATTCGTCCCCAGGCTGATATAGCTGTCTGTTTTTAACCGAAAACTTCTCAATGTAGCTGCAGGGTCGAAGCAAAAAATCTAAAATATGTTTTTTTAAAAAAAAGGAAGCCTGCAGTCGCTCAATATTTCTAATAAAAAAAAACTGTATGATAAAACGTCTGGTGAATAGCCTGCTAATACTTAGGCGCAATCCAATAAAGTGTGCTTGACGTGTGTCAATGTTTTTGTGCGATATACCTTCTAAACCACGTGTGTTTTTGGTTTCAAAAATTAAGTATTTTTAATTAATATATATATATATATACGCCGTCATCGCGCGACGCAGCAGAGGTTGGTTGCACTATCTCTCCACGGGACGCGGTGCCGCCCGGGCCGAGATGCGCTCCGCCGATAGCAAACCGAAACTTAAAAACCCGGCGAATTTGTGCGGTATTTCAGAAAGCCGTAAAATGCTTCGCGTGCCTTCCTTTGTTCTGCAATTTTGTTGATTTACTGTTTTTCGACGATGCTGCGCAATTTTCTAATTTAAGCCATGCCCTTAAACACATTATTAAAACAGTTAATTACGCATATATATATACATATATATATATACATATATATACTGGGTGATTCAAGGAGAGGCCAGGTTTTTTAAATCGACCGCAAAATTCGGTTTCTTAACCTATCGCGTTCCGATTTTGTACAGCGTTTGCCACAGGTGGTGCATTTTTTCTATAAAATTCGCAAAGAGCGAGCTTACCTGAGGAAAAAGTAAAAAAGAAAAAGGCTTAACTCCTATCGAAAACGAAGCGAAGCCACCGGTCTTCCATTGGGCGCCCAATGGTTTGAAGACCGGTGGCTTCGGTGCGCTTCCATAGGAGTTAAGCCTTTTTCTTTTTTTACTTTTTCCTCAGGTAAGCTCGCTCTTTCAGAATTTTATAGAAAAAAATTCACCGCCTGGTGGCCAACGCGGTACAAAATCGGAACGCGATAGGTTAAGAAACCGAATTTTGCGGTCGATTTAAAGAGCCTGGCCACTCCTTGAATCACCCGATAGTTAAATAATTCCCCTGGATGAAATAAACGTTAACGTAAATCACCCCTTTATTATTCTGTAGCGTACGTTAGCCAACGGCAAAACTTCCAGGATAAACTCAACTTGAAAGACATCGAATGTTTTAATCCAAACAGATATAAAGTGGGGAGACAAGAGCAGCCTGCTTTGAGCTGCGCTAGGTGTTCATGTGTTAGCCGTTTTGTTTTGTTTTTGCTTTGTTTTTCTGAGCTGGTGATTCGTGCTATACGCCACTAAACTTGGTGGAATTTAGCGCGACAATTCGTGTTACCCCTCTAAAATTTAGAGGGGAAACGCTTCCGGCTAATCTTTGCTGGGCGAAATAGACGCTTTTCAAAAGTCCACCGAGCAAGAATCGGCGGTCGCCATTGCTTGGCCACGCAGCGTTTGTGATTGGATCCGAATCCTCGCCGAACGCTGACGTCAGTGCTTGTGTCCAATGCATGCTCAGAGTACGTGATCAAGCAATGGCGGATAGGCGATGGCGTGGACTTTTGGAAAGGGTCTGTTCCGTTAAAAATAACGCATTAAAATTTCCCTTACCTTCTGCGTTGCCCTTTTTTGGACTTTTTTATATTAAACACGATAGCACCAAACACATTATGCGTAAAAAAAAGTAAGAAATTGCCAAATTTCACCGCTCAGCAGGATCATCGGCAAACATACGCGTCCTCTATACCGAAGTATAATCGATGTCGCTCGGTCCCCGCAACCATGAGAAAGCGTACAACAAGAACAAGGGATAGAGCAAAGACAAAGAAAAGACAGTCCCAACAGAGGGCGATCAAAGACAAAAGGTCCGGCGGACGGAAGGGCACACACGGACGCGGCCAAACACACACAGACAGGAAGACAAACGTGCTGACGGGGAGGGACAGACCTCCGTTGATCCCCTGTGCTGACAGTGCGGTGTAGGCTATACGCGCTTGCCGGACCAATCAGCCGCCTTGCTTTCATCCACCTGACCCCCGCTCTCCACGCGTGCATACGGGGACGTGGCAAAAGGTACTAGCATGATTCGTCCAACGAGCGCGTTACTTCCACAGCGCTGTCAGCCACTAGAAGAGAATGGAACTGCGGAGATGATCACGACCGCAGCGAACCCCTAGGTTTCTGCGGGATTAGAGCCATCCGTCCGGGTTTCCGTCCACCCAATCGCGTTCGCGAGGGTGCCCTTCCTGTCCTCGTCCCAAGACAAAGGCAAAGAAGCCTCCCAGAAGCAAGCCCGGCGCGTGGTTATATATTCTTAGAACGAAAAGGACAATACCATAGACGCTTATGGGGCTTCCATTTCTTCCCTCTTCTTCGTTTTGCGTCTACTCACCCTCTCGGTCAATGAGACTGCTTCTGTGCCCGGTTTCACCTTGCGATGAACCACTGCGGGCGCTACGAGAATCCCAGCCAACCCAGCGCTGTGAACGTAGCCCGTGAAGAGGCTGCGACCCTCCCGAAAATCGAGGGACACCCAGACGTCATTTAATTGGTTCCGGTAGCTTGTAGCCTCCAGTGCGGTTCATCGTGAAGTTTAGACATGCGTTCACCCCTCAGTCGGACCGCAGGCCGAAGCTCCGGGTCGTAGACGTACCCAGCCCGTGGGCCTAACGTATCACATTATCTTCTTGACGAGCGGTCAGCCCTCAGGGAGACCTCGGTCACGGGTGGTCTTGAAGGCATCCGGATTGGTGCCGGCGGCTCGCGTGGCATCAGCGTCCAGTCGGAGACGAGCGGGCACGGACGGAATGGCCGCAAAGAGGATTTGCACGCATCGAAGCGCATATTGAAGTCAAGATGGGACAGGAGGAGGGGGAGGTGGGGAAGTTGTAATGCATGGAAAGGACTGGTCGTTTGGAAGACCTTGTAGCGCTTACTCGATACGTAGGGTGAAGCCCCATATCTTCTGTTCTCCTCCGGGAGATGGAGCCACTCTTGTTATTTTCTTAATGATACCGCTGTAAACAGACTTCGGCTTTCGTTGCGTATGTCGGGTGTACTGTCACGATAAGACTTCAATGCGACACTTTGTTTTGATCACCTATTAGTTGCAGTAAGCCTTATGGCGTGTAGGACTACGTCCCAAGCCTACACAAAACGACGGTCCAATGTCTTCTAATATTTTAAAGAATCGCACTTCAAATACTGCATTTTGTGCATTATAGAAGTTTGGACATAAAGGTCGCTGCCAATTTTTAGTGTAATCGTATTATGAGCTATCGCCATTCGCTGTTATCCTTCTATTTTTCACCGCGATTGGTTCTCTCGTGCTCTACAGGAAAGGGGACTCAAAGACCTTCTTTAGAGTTTTATGTTTCCGTTAGAGACGAGCTATTTAGCAAGCGCAGTCCTACAACCCTACAACACAAAGGTGTTTGGAGTCGGCCGACACAGCTGGCTGTTCCCACATGGCAAACAACTAACACTGCTCTTCAACGTTCCGTAAACAGCCATTTGGAAACCAGAGCCATTTTCACCAGGACCAATTGTTTGTACTGCATTTTTGTTTGAGTGGTACAGAAAAGTTCCTAACAAAATCTGCTTGACGTGTCTGTAGCTAGTGCTTGCCGCCGGGTCCTGCCACCCTGGTCATCATAGTTCATTCCTCCAAATGCCCACCGCAATCGAACGCCCTTTGACTTGTACTTTGCGCAAATACCGTTAAAAACGGATCCCTGACGCTAATGACCTATAAAACACGCGTTCGTTCCCCCCCCCCCTCCCCTCTCCCCCCCCCCCACGCAATAGATGTCTCCGTAAAACATTAAAGACAAACGAGCAGCGTTCACACCCTCAACTCGCAATCAGAACAAGCGGCCACCTGATCTGGAGCCGATGATATGCCGCCAATGTTGATCATAGCCACGCGCTGGGGTTGGCAAAGCACAGGACACGCGCTGAGTTATACACATTGTTATGGCTCGGCTATCGTCGTCGTTGCAGCGGTTGGACACGGGCCACTACCCGAATGCTTCTCGAGCTAGTAATTATCACGAGCCCAAATCGAAAACCCACGCAATGCTCGGGTCCAATCTATGAACCGCTTTCAAATATCGTCACTTGGGGTGTACTGCGATCCCCACGTTACGTCATCAAATTTTGTAAAGGAGAGATTAAATAAAAATGATCGCTTTTGTCCTTGAAATTGCACCGCAACAAGAGTTTCTTGGTCAGTGGTGTTGCGTGCGAGTGTCCTTGTGTCCCACTAGTGCCAGTAAGCTCGTGTAAAGTGAAGAACATTCCAATTGAATATCGTTGCACCGCTCCTTTAAAGGGGCGATGCAACAAATTTTGTACTTTGCGCAAATACCGCTTAGAACGGATCCCTAACGTTAATGACCTATGAAACACGCGTTCGTTTTTCACCCCACGCAATAGAAGTCCCAGAAAAAAATTAAAGAAAAACGAGCAGCGTTCACCCCCTCAACTCGCAGCCAGAACAAGCGGCCACGCGATCTGGAGCCGATTATATGCCGCCAATGTTGATCATAGCCACGCACTGGGGTCGGCAAAGCACAGGACACGCGCTGAGTTCCAGATATTGTTATGGCTCGGCTATTGTCGTCGTTGCAGCGATCGGACACGGGCCACTACTCTAATGCTTCTCGAGCTAGTAATTATCACGAGCCCAAATCGAGTGCCCACGCAATGCTCGGGTCCAATCTAGGAACAGCATTAAAATATCGTCATATGGGTGTACTGCGATCCCCACGTTACGTCATGAAAGTTTTCAAAAGAGAGATTGAATAAAAATGTTCGCTTTTGTCCTTGAAATTACACCGCAACAAAGGAGTTTCTTGGCCAGCGGTGTTGCGTGCGAGTATCCTTGACTCGTGCCAGTAAGCTCGTGCATAGTGAAAAACATTCCAACTGAATATCGTTGCACAGCTCCTTTAATTACCTCATGTGCCTTAATTCCCAAGAAGCCCACTTCCTCGGCCCAGGCTTAGGCCAGACTGGCGCGAGCCAGAGCCAACTTGGATCAAGCCTGGCACAAGCTTTCGCCAAACTGGCCCAAGTATGAGCCGGAGAAATGTGCTGCTAATGTTATCATATTTTCAGCTCAATCTTCTAAAAGTGGAAAATACACATGTGGCACTGGCTCCTCTCCGTTCACCTTCTTCGGTGCGCCCAGAAAATCGCCTCACGTCACGACACTAGGAAAACATGCCGTTGGCAGAGCTCTGTCAAGCGCTCTGCCAACGCTCACTCTGTCAAGCGCGCGAATTTGGCATTCCCTTACCCAAATTTCAAAGATCAGCATATTTTCCTCAAACTTCTGAAAACACAGCTATGTGGCAGAACAACAAACACAAAGAGTCAGAGTCAAGCTTGTCATATGTGGAGGTCTGATAGCAAGATAACGCCTGTCATGTTGTCTTCGAGTTTTCTTGGTCCTTTTTTTGTTCGCGCTTTTTTAAACTTTTTTTTTTCAATTAGTAGCCCCAACCCAAGATTCAATGTTAAAGAATCTGCCTGAAATGGTGTTTATTGCCTCCGCTGTTGATGGGAAAGTTAGCCTGTGCAGTGCCCATTTGCGTTGAAGTGTGACCGACGAGCGTTACGCCCAGTTATGACTGGTTACGACCTAGATGGTTGCTATGGAAACCGAGGTCCCCACAACCCGTTGTAGTGAAACGCGAAAGGACAACCATAAAAATAGTGCCGTCGGTCAGACTACGGGATTTCCCGCTCATAATAATCCAAGGGCCATCTTTTTTAATGCGAGTGTCCTTGAATTTAGTCCAGCTGTACACCAATTTAATCCAAGTGTCAATGAATTTAATCCAAGTTCTCAACATTTGAATCTCAACGCCATTTATTTTAATTCCAGAGTCACTCAATTTAATCCGTTCATATTTGTGAATTAACTATGACTGCTAACTACTACAAACTACTACTACTATGTTACAACCGTTTTAGAGGTCTACGTTGCTTGCAAGTGATGAATCATGTTTCAAGGTTTAGGCGCGTTGGTTGACTTTTTCTCTCGTGAATTTTGGGGGATTTCATAGACCATAACACTTAAGCTCCAGACTGAATGATGGGATGTTTTGTCGGATTTAGAATACTAACAAAAATTTTCAAGTGGCTTGATAGTGAAACTGTGTTTGAAAATTTTGTATTTCAATTAGGTGTATGCATTCAATGGCATAGGCATTTTCCTTTGCAAGTAAAGATGCTGATTTTCGACTGCGTTTATTCCATACTCGAATATGTGAGTTACGTGTCCTCGGTTTCAAGGGCAGGCACAATGTACTTGAAAGGACATGTAACACATATTCGAGTGGGGAATACACGCAGTCGAAAATCAGCATCTTGATTTGCAATGTAAATGTTCACGCCATTGAATGCATACACCCTAACTGAAACACACATTCTTCAAACACGGCTTCATTGTCAAACCACTAGAAAATTTTTGTTATCATTCTAAAACCGACAAAACATCCCCATCATTCAGTCGAGCTTAGGTATTATGGTCGAAGAAATCCCTCAAAATTCACGAGGGAACCAGTCACGCAACTCACATATACAGTAAACCTCATTCATGACTTGCAAGCAACTTAGACCTCTAAAACGATTTAACATATGAGTTCGTGGTCATAGTTAATTTACAGATATTAACGGATGAAATTGAGTAACTCTCGAATTAAAGTGAATTACGTTAGGATTAAATCGTTGACAACTTGGATTAAATTCATTGACAGTTGGATTAAATTCATGGACACACTGATTAAAGTGGGAATATACTTGGGCCGGACAAAGCAGTACGCGTCTGCAAAATCATGAACATTCCAAATTGATATCACTTCGTGAACCCTTTATATAAGCACTTCCTCGTTAATATCGACACAACGTGGAAATCCCCATGACAACGCCAAAACTATGATTCCCATGACTGCATCAGGTTTTGCGAAGGAGAGACAGAAAAAAAAAGCCCGTTCTATTTTATCCTTAAAATTACACTGCAACGAAAAGTCTTCTTGGTCAGTTGCACTTTGTAAAAAAAATATACAATTGAGTCACGCTATACCAGTAAGCTTACGTAAAGTGAGAAAATCTGAGTTCAATACCGTCGTGCTGCCACTTTAAAGGTGATTCCACAACTGCGACGCAGGAATTTATATAAACATATACAGTTGCTCGAAATGCTAGCATCACGAAGGTTATGCGCTCCACAGATCAAGGGCATCTCCTCGCGCGTTCCACTTCATATACTTATTCAGCTCTTCGAGAAGTGACGTAACTTTTTTCAAAGGTTCCAACACACGCAGGTACTTCCAGTCCCCAAGGGCCTCTTTCCCGGCGCCTGCGTGGCGCCGTGGAATTTCAACTCCACGTCGAGCCGAGGTCCTTCCGGTGCCCCGACGTTCGCGACCGGGGTAATCCTCGGGCAACATCAGCCTCTAATCCCCCCTCCAGCGCTTAATCCCGGCCACAGCTATATCGGACAAAGCAAACAGAGCCTCGGCTATATCGGACAGAGCAAACACGTTGCGTGTCGCGTCTAAGAAAGGTCTGCGCAGTTCCATCAGTTTTCGACGGGGCAGGTCAAATATTACGACGTAGTTCTATCTAAATGTTTCTTAAACGGTCCGGCAAACATTGCAACTCTCCGAGTTGCCAAAATCGGCTGACTCGAGCGAGCGAATTGAAGAGCAGCCAACAGCGCAGTCAATGCTACGGCGTGGGCGTAGCCAACATTGAGCTAAACGTCATCACAATGACCCCCTTTTGCTCATCTTTACTTCTCCGGGTAAATGTAACGGGTGACGTCAGCAACGTTTCCTCTAGACGCTCGGCGGTGTCCACGGGATTGGCGTACGCACCTGCGCGGCTCGCTTCTTGGGAGCCGTTCGACCGTCTTTCGCCGTCTCTCACGTCACAAACGCCGTCGTCGTATCACCGTTTGTGATTATTGCCTCTCGGAGTTCCGTCCACACTGCGGACACTGCGTGCGCAGACTTATGCCGCAGTGGTTCAGACGTCGTCGAATGTCGTAGACACCAAAACGTGGCGAAGAGTGCGGTGCAGACGACACTCGCGCCTGGCCACACGCCCGCCCCAATCCCGCCCGTTGTTGCGCACAGGATCACGTGACATCTCGTACCACGCGATAGCCATGTTCTTGGCGGCCCGAGGCTAATGTTGCCGGGTGGAGCCGAAGTTTCGGTTTCGATTTCTGCTCGTGTTTAAAAGTAGATTTAAAAATATACATCCCATTTTTTCGCGAAGCAAATGACGTATAGTGTCTTTTACTGGGGCTTTTTAATGCTAAATCACTCATTATCCCGAACTATTCGGAATTGAGCGGAGCTGCGCTTTAAGGGACCACAAAACAACACATTCACAGCAGCACAGGGAGTATTCACTAGACGCCACATTTGTGGGTGCTGTTTAGAGCGCATGCTCAGACCGAACTCACATCAATAGGCTGCTAAGACCGACACTCTTGATAATGCGGAATGCACGTTGCAAAAGAACTGTGGAAGCTCGCCATTGTATCGGTTATAAAGCTAGCTGAGCGTGGGCGAGCTAGGAGAAGACGACGAAATAAAGGTGACGGAAAAGCAGCGGCCGGCACGTAACCGTTCTGAAGCAAAGTGTCCTCTTGATTTGTGCCTATTAACCACGATGTGCCTATTAACCACAGCATGTGGGCAAAGTCTGCCTCTCTGTAGAGCTCAAATCCAAGATTGAAAACGTGGACTTCTTCATCGTGAAGAAGGGCAAGCAAGCGCTGCTGGGGCTTCAGAGCTGTGAGGCCTTTGGATTGGTTCACCGCATAGACAGCCTCGAGGAAACAAATTGCCTGCGACACCAAGTGATCTCTGAGTTCCCAGACGTGTTCCAGGGCATCGGACGCACCAAGAACGAGTATCACATGGTTCTCAAGGATGATTGCCGTCCTATGGTTCAGCCAGCACGTCGAGTGCCGCATGCTCTCCGCGAGCCTCTGAAAGACGAACTGGACCGCATGACCACTAGTGGCATCATCGCCAAAGTCCAAGAACCAACAGACTGGGTAAGCCCTCTTGTGATAGTTGCAAAGAAAAATGGAAAAATTCGTGTGTGCATGGATCCAAAGTACGTGAACATGAGCTTGAAACGAGAACATTTTCAACTTCCCCGCAGAGAGGACATTGAGGCTGAGTTGGCAGGTGCAAAGTATTTTACAAGGCTTGACGCTAACAACGGATTCCACCAGAATCCGCTTGATGACAGCACCTCGCGGATTTGTACGTTTGCAACGCCATTTGGGCGCTACCGATACCTAAGATTGCCTTTCGGAATTTCCTCTGCGCCTGAAGTTTTTCAGAGAGAAATGACTCAAATTTTTGAAGGATTACCTGGAGTACGAGTTTATATAGATGATGTACTCATTTGGGGCGGTACTCGTGAGGAACATGACCTAAGACCGAGGAAAGCCTTGCAAGCAGCTAAAAAGGGTGGCCTCACGCTAAACCTCCATAAGTGCCAGTTTGCTTTAGAAGAAATTTGTTACTTGGGCGACAACATTAGCGCTAAAGGGATCACGCCAGACCCTGAACTAGTCAAGTGCATTGTAAGCATGCCACTACCAACAAACAGAAAAGAAGTGCAGCGTCTCTTGGGGGCGGTCAACTACTTCGGGAAGTTCATTCCTAACTTGTCAGAGAAGACTACATCCTTGCGTAGCTTAAACAAACAAGATTCACTTTTTGAGTGGAGTAGACAGCATACGCATGAATGGAAGATGCTGCAGGGAATGTTAACAAAAGCCCCGATATTGGCCATTTTCGACGCTGGGAAGAAAACGAAGGTCTCTACAGATGCATCGAAAGGAGCCTTAGGTGCCGCCTTGTTCCAAATGCATGGTCAAGATTGGCGCCCTGTAGCCTCCGCGTCGAGAGTGTTGACTGATAGCGAATGCCGCTACTCTCAAATTGAAAAAGAAGCTCTGGGAATTGTATACGGATGTGAAAAGTTTCATGACTTTATCTACGGACGGCACATTACTGCCGAAACAGATCACAGCCCATTGATTTCCATAGCCAAAAAGTGCATCGGAGATATGCCACCACGTTTGCAACGCCTGTTTTTGAGGTTAATGCGATATGATTTGGAGCTAGAGTTCCTGCCAGGAAAAGCACTGGTTCTTGCTGATACGTTGTCTCGAATACAGGTTTCGACGACAAAGGAAGGCTCAAGCGATGATGTGGAGCTTGATGCAGCAACTGTCCTGTCTACGCTGGTCAGTGACAAAACAATGGCACTGCTACTTGCAGAGACAGAAAATAACAAGGAACTTCAAGAAGTTGTCAGCAAGCTGACTAATAACACTCCACTTCAAGGCGAGTTTAAACCTTTTAAAGACGAACTGTCTGTTGTAAAGGGTGTCCTGATGAAGGGAGCTAAAGTCGTAATCCCGCGGGTCCTCAGAGCAGAGATGCTGAAACGCCTGCACAGCGGTCACCTTGGTATCAACAAATGCAAAGCACGGGCCAGACAATTAATGTTTTGGCCGGGAATGAATACACATATTACAGCGATGATCGACCGATGTGCAACCTGCAAGCAATATGCCTATCGCCAGCAGGAGGAGCCTCTTCTGTTACGAGAGACGCCACTCCAACCTTGGGCGCGAATCGGTGCAGAGCTGTGCATGTATGCTGGGAAATCATACCTGGTTCTCTGCGATGCTTACTCAAACTTTCCCGAGGTCGCCGAACTACGAGATACTACATCAAAGACTGTGATCGACGTCATGGCAAGCATGTTTTCTCGTCATGGACTTCCTCTCGAGGTTTGTACAGACGGCGGTCCACAGTTCATAGCTAGAGATTTTACCGAGTTTGCAGCAAAATACGACTTCAAACATGTGATGTCTAGTCCGCGCTTTCCAAGGTCTAATGGACTCGCAGAGAAAGGTGTGCAAGTAGTGAAAAGACTGCTAAAAAAAATGTGCACATTCTGGCCAAGACTTCTGGTTAGGGTTACTAACCTACAGGGCCACACCACTAGAGTGCGGATCAGCTCCAGCAGAGTTATTAATGAGAAGGAAGACGCGTACACTCCTGCCAGATTTCGTGTCTGAACCAGCTAGACCCGTGTTTAAACACAAACAAGACAGAAAAAGAGTTCGAGCACTTTCCCAGTTAGAAGAAGGAGATGCTGTACGAGTTCGAGACGATAAGATAAAGGTTGGTCAGCGAAAGCACAAGTGACCTGTGACAACGGCCCAAGATCGTACAAGATACAAACTGAGAAGGGTACACACATACGGCGGAACCGCCAACACCTACTGAAGACATCGGAGGAATTCAATCCTTATGATGAGTTAGAGTCCCAGGCATACGACACCGCAGACGAAGATGCAGAAAGCCCTGAGGCTCGAGTGCCAACGTTCGCTGTCTCCAGCCCAGATACATCAAGTCCCGGTAGAAGTCAGCAGGATAATAGCACAAGCACAAGTCAGCTGGATAATAGAAATCAAGCGTGCCTACAAGGAAGTCTGCCTCTGATCACTCCTCGGCAGTCTACTCGTGAAGTTCGTGTAGCTAGGAGGTTAACTTTTGATGAGAACTTTAATCAAGTATGCAAATGAAGTGCAAACTGCAAAGAACATGATTTGAAATCTACAAACGACATTACAGTGTATATATGTCTACATATTTTGAGTAATCTCTATATTTCATTTGTATTTGTATAGTGTATATATTGTAAGTAATTTTCTGTTTAACTTTTAAAGAAGAGGAGGTGTATCGGTTATAAAGCTAGCTGAGCGTGGGCGAGCTAGGAGAAGACGACGAAATAAAGGTGACGGAAAAGCAGCCGCCGGCACGTAAGCGTTCTGAAGCAAAGTGTCCTCTTGATTTGTGCCTATTAACCACAATACAGCCATCAGCACGCGCTCAGCATTCGCGCACACAGCTATGGCCGACAGTGAATACTCCCTATAGGACGCAGTGCAATCTACTTAAAACGATAATGAGAAAACCCGAAAGTGAAATCCTTATAACCGATTGCCGTTGTATCGGGGCTAGAAACTGGTCGCTTCTAGACAAGAAACTCTATTAACTGATCGTTATAAGCGCTATATCGTTACATGTGGTAATGTTATAAGTGGATTGCACTACTTAGTTTCATCTTCCAAACGCAGCCGACGCTACGAGCTGATCAGACCAATGAAACAGCGTGTCAAAAGCACACCATAATGACGCTCGTACCTTTTCTGGTCTTCTATCGTCGGTGAACCAATCACCCCTGTTACAGTACCACAGGTCCTGTAATCACTACCGACTGATGCTCATCGAAGACCCTAAAGAGGGCGTTCACTGGACGCCATGTTTGAGGGCGATGTTTAGGGCGCATGCTCGGAACGAGCTTACATTAATAGCCTGCTAAGACCGGCAATCTTGATGGTGCAGAATGCGCGTTGCAAAAGAACTGTGGAAGCTCGCCGTCAGCACGCGCTCAGCAACCACGCACACAGATATGGCCGCCAGTGAATACTCCCTATACTCCACTTCACCTGCAGTGTCTGCAGTAAAGACAAAGGCACGGGCGCGTCAGCCTAGCCCGGGAGAAGGCTTTTGTTTTTTTTAGAACTAGTGCATAGAAGGCACTTTTCAAAGCCACGCGCTCCTGCCAATTCCTTCGTCTGCGCTGCAGATGTTTGCGAGGTTGAGTATTCGCCTCGAGACCCAGGTTGAATTTATGGGAAGCGTGCTCTTGTTTACCCATGCTTCTCTATGAGACAAGTGCTGACTCCATCTGTCCACAATGAGGTGGAGACAAAGCATTCACACCAACGGCACAGAGCCCGGGTAAGGGTACAGAGCACAAACTCTTAGCAATTGATGCCAGTGCGCGAGCGCTGCATTGTCGCCTCCGTGACTTTGACCTCGCGCGAGTAGCATTCGTTTTGCACCAAGTAAGTGTAAAACCAAGCGTAGTTCCGCATTTCACCACGTGAGCCGTGGCGATCGAATCTCCAGTCGAGTAAGTCACCAGCCGTACTGCACCGGTCAAATCATAGAGTTATTACAGTAAACGCTAGAGGCTCAGCTGGCGCTAGTGTCTACGGGACTTCCGGTTGCAAATTGAAGCAGACAGCATGCAGTCTACATTTCCAGCCTCCCTGTGTATTCCTATGGGAAAACGCGCGTGAATTATGTCTCTTCGCCGGAAAATAACATGAATAACTTTTGTCATTTCGGTTGTACCGGATAGCATGCACCTTTATTGGTATTGTGAAAGTGTAATTGCTTTAGTTACAGCATTTTTCTCTGCCACTGAACGATGTTAAACTTCGCTCTATTTCGGGTTCAAACCTGGGTTTCAAGGAAGGTATGTGAAAACTAGCGACGATTCTTAGAAAACTAACGATCGAAAGGAATGTAGAGTGTGTTCAAGGTTTGCTAGCATTTCGGTGGTGCTTATATATTGCTAATTTGCCCACCTTGTCATTGGATGAAAATCACTCCGTCGTGCACCTTTACGATCGGTTAAAGAAACATTCGAACGCAAAAATATAAAGCACGTGAGCTACGAAAGGTGTCTTTTTAATAATTTCTATGTCGGGCAGTTTTTATCGGGCACCTGCTCTCTGCTCACCTTATTTGCAAAGATTTGGAGCGTGCGAGTGATGATTTGAACCCAGAACAAGCATCTTCGCACATATTCATGAGCAGAAATAATAAAGCAGTACTTATTTGTTGCAAATCTGACTATATTACGTGGCTTTCAATTTATTTTGATCGTCTGCGTGCACAAGGAGTTACTTATCCAGTGTTACTGCGTAGTTCTTGCCGCCTGTCTTGGTTTTCCACATGTCCTTCGATCGTTTGGCACGTATATCCCCCATGCTGGAAAGCGTCGACGCCGTGTTCGCGCTAACAGTGTCCGACAGTGCACATAAATACACGTACGAAGCCGTTTTAGCACCGTTTTTCATGCCATGAATTTCAAATAAAATTGCTGTAACTGACCAATTGTTTCGTCTGCGTGACTGAGAAATGTTCCAATGTGCCTGGTACGTACAAATTATTAGTGATATTTGCTCTTATAATCGAGCGCAGAGAGAAAATGCACTCGCTTTTTCCCATAGAAATGCATTACCGGAAGTCAATTTCTGACTGCTTGCTGTCTGCTTCAAAATGCAACAGCACACTAGCGCCAGCTGAGCCTCTAGCGTTTATTGTAATAACTCTATGGGTCAAATCCCCCATCACAGCGAAGGTGCAAGGCCCGGCTTGCTTGAGCAACCTCTCAGCTGAGACTGGGTGAAAGAAAGCACTGCAAAGGCTGGAGCACGCGAGCGTCTTGGGATGCGGTTTGAGTCCCGCTCAGCTCGTGCGCTGACTTTCGCAGTGCTTCCTTTACTTCAGTCTCAGCTGAGACCCTTTTTCTATACTCCGTTCACCCTACAAGGACCTTTTTACTGGTTTTTAATTTGCACCGAACCTGAGCGCACTGAACGTAGTAACTTATCAAAACTTTTCTCGAATTTCGCTTTATTTTAAAAGTTATAGGCAAAAAAAAAAACTACAAAAACAAGCAAAATATAGCCTCCTTCATGACGTCCTTGGTTGCTTGAGTGGCCGTGAACTAGAGGAGGGCTAGTGAGCTCAGAGAGCGGTCACGGCTGCCGCATTCCGTGTTGACGTCTCCAGAGGGCGCCACTAGAGCATGCTCTGGCTAGGCTGTATGAAGCGGGCAGCCAGGGCAGCTCGCATTGCGTTTGCTGCGCGATTAAACACTAATTCAGCATGACACTTCATTGGCCACAAACGCCAGCAAACACGGGGTAAAGATCAGTTCAGAACGGGAGCCACTTCGCGCTGCCATACCGCCAAAAGGCCAAACCGCAAGCCAAAGTTGCTCGCCGAAGGCCTTCGGAACGCTCGGAACCGGTCGGATCCTCCAGTCCATACGACCGCAGCGCCGCCGCGTACATCCGGGACCTTTCTTCGCTCGCCGCTCGTCGGTGTCTGATCCCACTACCCCTTTCTAGTATGCGCCGCCTTTTCCACCGCTTGGTAACGGGTAGGTTGACGGGTTATTCCTTGTTTCCGTAGTTTAAAAACTGCATTTGTTTCGTTTCTCATCTAAAATAGTGAACAAAAACTACTTTTATAAATAACTGAAACGGTTCGCGCCATTTATATTTTGTATTTCGAGTAAAAAAAACTTTTAGCCGCTCTGACCAGTAGTAAGCCCAGGACCAAAATCCACACATATCGCGCGCTTTCGGCACCGCGGGTCGCCCCCGTAGGTGGAGGAGATTTCCGCGTTGTCCGGTTAAAATATGACGCATTGATATTTAGTTGCTCTCTCCGTGCCCGCTGGCTTGCCTGAACCCCAAGAGACGCGGAAACCGCAAAAACAGTAGACGCTGAAATATGATTGCAGGGCAGGATGAGCAGGTGGGGAAACGGCCCATAGAAGCCTACCGCAGCGCCGTGACCGGATTGTGTACTCGTCTGCTTGCGGGTACCCCCGATTTGCGACAGATGGTGCTGTGGCGAGAGGGAAAAAATCGGAATCGGATTTGCATGAAACTTTATCGAAGAGTGCGCAAAATAAACCGAGAGCACGACAGTCCTCTATTGAAAATCCACGAGAAACCATCCCCGTCACTTTAGCCGGTCGCCACCGGTCGCCCACCTGGAGCGAGAGTTCGCGGTGCTCCACATAGATGGCGCCACAGAAAAAGAGAAAACCGAGGGGTACCCGATCCGGTCGCTCATTTGGCTCTCGTTTCCCCACCCGTCAATCTTACACCCTGTTGTAGGGCCTCTTTAAGCTGAGACTGCAGCCAATGTCACAAGCACGAGAGCTCGGAGTTGCTGCTTCGAAGCGTTCTCCCGGAGAATGAGAACTCGCACGTATCAAAGCCAGGAGCGCGGGCTAGCTCGCGCTTGTAGCTTAGCTTGTAGTCTCAGATTAAGGGTGAACGAAGTATATCAAGCCGGTCCAGATGTAATTTCAAGGCAGAATACCTTCTTGCTTTCTACACTTCTTTAGAATAAATTTTGACCATTTCTTCCTTTTAGGTCACGGCCATCCATTTTATCAGAAAGAAAAAAAAAATTACCGGTGCCCAACACCGTTCCTAGAATTCAGTGTTGCCTGCACCGCGTTAAAAGTAACGGCGTTAGCGGTAACGCGTCACATTCTTTGGTAACACAGCAACGTACTCGTCACGTTCTAAAAAAATGTAAATGATAACTTACATTTGTTACTTATTTTGAGTAACAGGTAGCGTACCGCTATACTCGTGACCATTTCTTCCCAAGAGTTCAAAACAGTACACTTCATGTGTTCTGTGAGATTTTCTACGCACCACATCTAGGACTTTTTGCACTCAACCCATGTCTCTTTACCTGACGCAAGCCCGCCTACTTCATAAGAGGAAAAAAAAAAACGCCCACGCCCTTTCAACCAGTGTCGAAAAAACGCTGTCCCCGTCAACAACAGACAGGGGGGATAGGCGTCATCCAAAAGTATACCGCAGAAGTAACGTGCGCTATTTTTTATCGACACCTGTAATGCTAACGCGTTACTTTTATTTTGAGGTGACGAAGGTCTCTAACGCGTTCCTTTTATTTACAAGTAACAGCTAACTTATTTTGTTCCTTCTGTTTCTGTAACGCTCACACAACACTACGCCCGTGTTCCAAAATTTACTCGATCTTACTCCAGGGTAAGGGTTTTGTACCCTCTGCGTTCTAAAATCTACCCGCGTCCAGCGTTTTTCAATCTGTGCTGTCACGTGATACGACCCGCCGGAGTAACTCGGATCCATTTGAGTAAGATTTGGAACACAGCCTACGAAAGCCCCTTCATGTTCTAAAAGTAGCGCAAGGTGTGCCGATGCATGAGGCACGTGCAACGTGCAGCCCTTGCGCAGTACTGATCAGCGCAGCACTGAGCTAGATTTCAGACGCCATGTTCTTCCCAGAAGTGGCGCGCGGCACGTGTCTCGAGCAGTTCCACAACGATGAATGGCGCCACTTTTCCCAGTCTAGAGGGACTTTAAACACAACTAGAAATGTTGGTTTTGATTGCGGCCCAATGCAGAACCCAATCGGAGACTGACCCTTGTAGAGGGACAGTCAAGAAATTGTAATTATGTTTTTATGCTCACACAGCGGGGAGCTAGTCAACCTCAGCGGGGTGTTTGGTGTTTCCGCTGTGGACGAAATGTTACCAGTGCAGTACCACTGCCAGCTTGGAGTATTTAACGTGTTATACGTAGTAGTAGTAATAATAATAATAGTACTTTTACTTACTGTGCCCAGTAACAGCCGAAGCCTAAACACTGGTGCACTCGTTAGAAGTAAAAGAAGTGACACACGACCGCACACAGGTGCGATGCTCATCCGGATCAAAAAGGACAGGGGTGAGGACTGAGTCCAAAATCCCCAGGCTCAGCAGCGCGAGGTTTCGCTCCACGTGCTCTCCCAGCAACAGTGCAGTGCATTTACTGAGCAGTAAGCAGTTGCATACGGCAGCTCTGCTTCTGACCACGCGGGATTATGGAATGAGGTGAGTGTCAGCTTTTTATGTCTGAGCCTTGCAACGCTATTGATGCCAGTTGACAAGGGGAAGTCGCCGGCTGCGTCTAGCATATTTTTCGGCCCGAAGTAAGGATGCTTCAACTTTTTCCATTCGTAAGTATAGGCTCGAGCTGGGTGCTACATGCCAAGCAAAGTTTCTGGGACGACTAAACCAGCTAAATGTCGGATCAAGTTTCTTGATAAACCGCACGCGTTGCGTTTAAAGGCCCTTTCCTAAAATCTGCACTATGTTGAACGCTATGGAATCCTCTCTCACTAGCACACTCTACTTGGGGACAACTTATACTGGCATTAGAGCCAAAGCTAGTGCCTGTAAATAAGCTACGCTGCAGAGTAACAACACTTACCCATCTTGTGGCTTAAAATCATGGTTGCCAGTTGTCTGAAGCTTTATCTGAAATCACAGGAAACTCTTCTCCGTCGTCCCCAAATATCTAAACAGCTCGCGACAAAGCAAAGCAATACTACATTAGCTTCCTAACACCGAATCTAATGCTGAAGAGGTCTCACTTATGAAAAATGCCTATCGGCAGTTGCGTCTGCATGCACTGCACAAGCACCAGGATGGCGGCGCCCACAACAATATCGGGGAACAGAGTGCCTAGTGCCACTAAATAAGCTACGCTTCAGAGTAACGACACTTGGCCATATTGTGTCGTAAAATCATGGTTGCCAGTTATCTGAAGCTTTATCTGAAATCACAGGAAACGCCTTTCCGCCCTCCACAAATGCTTAAACAGTTCGTAACAGAGCAAAGCAATATTGCGTGACCTTCTTAACAACGAATCTAAATCTGAGGAAGTCGCACTTTTGAATCATGACGATCGGCAGTTGCGTCTGCTCTGCATACGAGCCAAAATGGCGGCGCCCACAACAATGCCGGGGAACGGAGTGCCGATACTCTAAGCGCAGCTCATTTAGTGACTCTAAGAGTGCCGATACCGTTGGCGGATACCCTAAGCGTAGCTTATTTAGTGGCTCTAACCAAATCCAGAGCCTTTTATACTGGGAGAGTTCGGCGGTTCTTTGATCCAGCCGCCAGTCTGGCAGCACTGATCAAACAGTCTGGCAACTGTGCGCATCCGCCATGATGTGCCTTGCCGTCTAGCTTGATTGCACCTTTGCATTTAATTTCATTATAATTGTAACCTTAAATTGCAAGCTTCACCCTTGTTTGGTGTGAGGCTGGTGGCGGCTGATAAAACCCGTTTGCCCTACTGACTCGAGCCGGCAGTCGGCTCGCTAGAGTCCATGGAGCGAGAGACGACGATGAAAATGATCGTTCTGCGCTGCGCTCTGCCAGACGTTAGATGAAAAAGAAATGGGGGGCTGCAGTGCCGTTGGGTGCTCGAACAACGCGAAAAAAGGGTTCAGGGTGTACCGGTTCCCGCAAGGAAAAGAAAACCGCGCAAGGCACAAGATCTGGGAAACCAAACCAAGAAGGGCTGACTGGAAGCCGAGGTCTCGATTGTGCGAGGTAAGTTTAGGATTAACGTATGATTAACGTAACAAAATGCTTGATTTTTCGACTTTCTCCTTATGCCAACAAAAGCGCAAACGGCAAAACCTACACGCGTATACATCGCACGTCAATGGGGACCCACTCGCCGGGAGGCACATCATGGCGGAAGCGGCACCCGCTGAGTCCGCTAGACCTAGCGGGCCGTAAGCCCCTCCCACCCGCCGAACTCTCCCAGTATAAAAGGCTCTGACCAAATCTATAGGCACCCGTGCGCTGTCCGCGCGTTACAAAGAAAACTGCCCAACCATCCGATCCAATCCAAATCTAATCCATTATGATGGCGCCCGATGTGTCGCTATGGTGGAGCCATCAGTTCCAGCGGACGAACGGGACGAAGACCGCTTCCTGCGGGAGCTGCGGCGTATTCAGGCTGAACACGATGACGACGACTTGCAAGAAGAGGTCTGGGACCCCTCAGTGGCCGCCACGCGCAAGATGCTGCAGGTCTGCCAGGCCGCGCAGGGCGTCGGCCTCAAGACTGTCGCCACGCTGGACGAGCAAGGAGAGCAGCTCAACCACGTCGGACGCTCCTTGGGGGACATCACCAGGGACCTCGACAGCATCGAGGAAGATCTTTCCAAGGTGCGCGGAGGAAATTCGATCTTGATGATAAGCGGCAAAGAGAGAACACGGAACAAAAGAGTACGAGCGTAACGTAAATTGTAATGTGGTAATCGCTTGACGCCATCTTGAAGCATTAGGTTCACAGCGCATGCTCACAACGACCTCCCATTTGTCGTCTGCTAAAAATGTAAATGATAAGATTGTGTGAAAGAATGCTCTGAGGACTGGCAGATGAAGTCGAGTCTCAAGCGCTCGCGCAACCCGTACTTGCAGACTCGTTCACGCAATCTTAGCCAAGACTGTTCCTAGCAAGCCCGCCCTGAAGGTATTGCCGAAGCTCGCTGCAGCATGTGCAACGATATGCGTGGCTTGCACTGACGTTACGTTAGCTACCATTGTGATGGGCCATACTGCGGCGCGCCTACCTTCTGCAGCATATACAGCACGCCAACGAATGTGTTTTTCTGGGCACAAACAAGTACGAATGATCGTTGGTACGGTGCGATGGGGTCACGTACGAGCCATATGCTGACGTCAGGGACTACTACGTCTTTGCATACATTGAGGTCACTTGGTGAGACAAAATGTTGGCTTGGGTGCGTAAGCCTCCACTGCATTATTTCTACAAACCGGGGACGCTCGTTTCAGCATTTGGCTCAACTATTGTGGGTGGAGCTGACGTTATGTGCGCGCAGAGGCTGGACTGACGCCATATATTTGCCATAACAGTAGTTATTTGCCGGAAGTATTGCTTCCACCACCCGATTAGCACAATATGAGGAGTACCTATTTCGGGGCCAGTAATAAAGAGAATTAATAACCAGAACAAATCATCAAAATCATGTGCAGGCTATGTATACACCATTCGCTTAAATCAGAAGCATGAAATTACGAATTTGCAATCCACAGTATAAGGATGGTTCTGGGGCTGCAGGTAGAGAGAAGCCTTTTTTATCAACTCAGAATTAACTTTCACAAAGATCCTATCAAAATATTAGGAATATGAAGGTCACTTGCCCTCCGCTATGCAAAATTAATTGTGCTCGATCATCACGCAAGCTCCCAAATACATATCTGCGGTAACGGGCTATGACGTGAAACTTTCGAATGGCGATCGTCCATCGGCAGCCAGAAGAAAGTTCGGTGGTTATGGCGGCTTCCGCCATAACATCCGAAATTTCGAATGCGTGAAGCAGCGAGCAAGAAACCCTCAGAAGCCATGCTCCCGCATACTAATGGCGGGTATTATAGTCCGTTACACGATAGCTTGGCGAGCTGTGGAGGCTGCGGCCCAATAAGAGCGTTGGAACAAGGCACGTGACAACGCTCCATGGTCGAGGCCACGGAGGCCTCGCTACCGCCACAGCAACAGTGCCTCCGCGACAAAAAGTGGCTCCAGGCTTTTCTTTTAGAAGTGCTATTAGTAGTTCTAAACTCAGACTCTTCTCACCGCAACACTACACAACACGGAAGAAAGAAAAAGACATGTCACTTTTCAATTCTACTTAATACGGATCAACGCTTTTCCGAGAACAGAGTGACTTTTGAACGATGTTTGAACGATCGGAACCGTGTAATCAACCGCTTACACTCGAAACATTGCCCTGGTTTTCGCACCCGCCACAGATTCGCGGGGAAATTGAGCGTATGGTTGTCTCCAGAGCCTTTCCCGAAGAGCTCACTTCTCAAGCGCATGGCAATGCATGCGGCGGTGGACGTTCATTCGAAGTTGGTTGGTTTCGCAGACGACGACTCTTGGCCAGAAGACGACAGCCGGTTCCTTTAGGTCTCGCATTTGGCGGAGTGACACGACCGCTCCAGCGACGTGGCGCGGCGGGCGCCTAGCTCCAACGCCCTTACTGGGTCGCGGGTGCCGTAGCCTCCACAGTTCGCCAAGTCATCGTGAAACGGAGTATCGACCAACACGCTGTTTATAAACAGAGCCCGCGTTGGCCCTCACCGGGTGACGGGGATTGCGCGTGCGCAGAAACCAGATTCGCCCGAGTCGAAGCATCTGCGCATGCGCAGTACCGAGAGCAGCGCCACCGCAGTGGTGTGACGTCAAAGAGTTCAGTTGGTCTATAGTATGTGAAGAATTTTAGCTGCAGCTGGTGTAACTCTTCATCTGCCGATTTCCCAAGCCAGGAGGGTGTCACCTAAAAAATGGACGATCGCAGTCGACACAAATTAATGGCGTCGTATGTATGCTTATACAGCCGAGAGTTAGTCTGCCGCAATGGGCGACTTGTCTCTCAACTATAGATGAGAAATTTAGCCAGTGCAGCCGCTAGGCCAGGGTCTTTAACGTGCACCACGCAGTAGTAAAAACGACCGAATGCCGCTAGACTGCTCGTCCAGATCGAAACGGAGGGGTGGGGATTGGGAACCAGGATCCTATAGTGTTCTGCAGCGCGAGCTTTCGCTCCACGCGCTCCGAGCTCCACCGATCCACCGCTGTTGGCACACGCACTAACTCCGTTCACCCTTAACGTGAGACCAGAAGTTTTGCCTTCAGCGCGAGCTCGCAGGCTTCCGGAGTGCGTTAATTGCGCGTGCCGGAGCGTTCACACTTGTCTTAGAGCAAGGGCAGCAAGCTCGCTCTGAAGGCGGAGCTTGTAGTCTCAGCTTAAGGGTGAAGGAGTACATACAACCCGCAGCTTTGGTGTAAAAGTGCTGGATCTCTAAAACCGTGTACTCCCAACTTCTTAAATTCAAAAAGGGGCGAGAATGTGCACGTTGCTTCCGCGCTGTGTGATTTACGCCATCGTAGACTTCCAGTTTAGTCGAAGCGAGGGGAGCCTTTCTTTAGGCCGTGACGAGAGAGAGAAAGGTACCCTCCTGGGAGCAGAGTGGGTAAACTCATCTTTAAACTTTAACGTAAGATAAAGTGCGCGAGCGAATCTTAGAGAGGCGCCCACGATGCGTGGGTCTCCACAACCATTTCCATATCATAATCTAAAAAAAAAAAATCGTTCCCAAGATTATGTAATCTCAATCAAGGAACAGTTCCGTAGATTGTATGATGTGTTCGGCCTATTGGAGACGTGCACGACCAAGTGTGTCACTGTGGTCGGCCTTGCTCGGTTGGTCCAACGATGTCGATGTACGATGAATTCTGCCCATCGACAGAAATAGCAGTAATGGCGGACTGTCACTTTTGACGGTTTAAAAAGCGATGACCCCAGGCTTCCACCGTGCAGTTTTCACAAGTAATCGGATTAGCTGTTCGCAATTCATCATTTGATAGTGACTTCAGGGATAGAGGCCATAATAGGGCGCCGCCGAAACATCTCGTCACCAATAATGTGAATGCCTAAACCGGAAAACGCTAAATATTCCTAAAAATGAGTTTAAACAAGAGTCTTACGTTATGGCCTATACACGCCTGCTACGGTTACACGCGCAAGATGGCGCGTGAATCAACGTATAAAGAGTGCAACGTTGACAATGTGTCGAAACCGATCACTTGTTCTCTACCAGATCCAACGTTCGTGCTTTGGCCGCTGCTGTCCGCGATGTCTCTGGAAGAGGCGCCGGAAGACAAAACCTATCGCAAAGGTTTCACCTTCACAGTCGTCACCAGAGACACCCGACGGCAGCCTCCACCAGTCGGTCCCGATAGAGGTCGACCCAGAAGATGAGGTGTCTCTGGCCATCTCAGGACTCAAAGACATCGCAGAGGCGAGTGCCTCGGTACCATAGCTGGTCAAATTACTTTCATTTTACAATGAAATTACATAACTAATTTCTAATTACTTTGCCGAATACTACTGAAACGTGATTAAAGTTAATTTACAAATCACCTGGGCGTAAAAGTAATTTAAAGTTACAAACTACTTCAGAAAGTAATGACATCGCTTTCAAACAAGTATTTTCATACCTTCAGCCATTCAGAATTTGTATGGTCTTCAATGTGTGTCCTTCCAAGGCCAATGAATCACCTAATGCTTTTTTTTTTCGGCATTTGTTTGCCCCCTGCAATTTTCTCGGGCAGTAATATTTTTAATTCCCTTCCTTACTACAGGTACACAAAGTATTCGTAAAGTTATGAAGTAATTAAGAGATGTAATATAAAATTATCGTCCCAGATGAATTCATTATATTACTGAATAACCAACAAAGAAAAGTAATTTATGGCATTACTAAATACTGCCAAAAGTAATTTCATTACTGCCACTTCTGCCCGGGACAGACTCGAAAGCAGACATGACGAATCTTGACGATGTAAACTGAAAACTCCCTTTAGTCAATAAGCTAAGGCTACAAAAAAAAAAAGTAAGAAAAAAAAAAAGTGGATTTTTGTAGGACTATTCATCCGGTGCTCTGACACAAATTAGACAGTAACTACCGTCTTTATGTGCTTTTCATTTTCCCACCATAACCTCAAAATTGTGAGTATTGAAGAACATTTCACAAGCGAGTGTTCTTCGAAGTTTTCGGATTTCTCCGAACAAACGGAACCCTATAGCTATAGGAAGTTTTCACTGACGTAATTTTGTCCACCATTTTGTTGCTGTGCGCCATCTGGCGTGTGCCGAAGGCGAGCATTCGAACGATTTACACGACCCCTCAAATGCGTAGAGCACAGATCCCAATAAGTCTTACCACGCTGGCATCTCCTCAACAAGTTGCGGTGTAATCCTTCAAATTAGTAAATTTGTATGGAAAAACAAACTAACAACACAATGGCGGATTTACGTCACGTGAAAACACTCTATAGCGGGCCATACCTTCGCCCATTGGCCAAACTCTCTCGGTAAAATACGACCCCGGGTGTGACACCGCACTTATCCGATACCTCGACACGACTCCACACTCTTGATTCTTTCGACTACTTTCCCCCGTCACAATCGCACACGCAGGGCATGGGCCAACAGCTGACCGGGCAGAACGACCAGATCACGGCACTGACGGCGAGCGCTTCGTCCAGCACCGAGCGACTGGCCCGTGCCAGCGAAAGCGCCGAAACGATTCTCCGCGACGGCTGACGAGGAGGCGTGACCGCCAATCAAATCACGCCAGCGAAACGGTGAACGAAACCGTCCGGCGGAAAAGGATGACAAACGACGAGCGGACGTGCAGGGGGACGGCCAACGGAATACCGAAAAGCGATCGTCGTCGTTGAAAAAACGTCCCCGACCCTCGAATCTCTGTCTGTGTTTCTCTTTGCGACAAAAAGAGACCGTACGTTTTGACTGCTCTATATCCAGCACGATCGAAATCGATAAAAAAAAAAGAGAGAGAGAGAGAAAGCAATTGTAATCTTTACAATAACTTAGATTTCTTTCCTTTCTTTTTTTAGGTATATATACATAGATAACATGTGACGCCAAGCGCGGACATGGCAGAATTTTCTGCGCCACCAAAGAAACCAGTAAGTTCAAATAACTGCCAGTTAGCCAGCAATGGCGACGCTCGCAAGCTATGTATATTTTGGGTTTCTCGTGTAGAAGATGCATTATTTTAGAACGTACATTTTTTATGCTGTTCGAATTATTAAAGGATACTCTGAGCTCGCATCGCTCGAATTCGTTTTCCTGATCGATGGCTTCGTGGTATATAGCATTTTTTTTTTTCTTTTGCTTTTACATTTTTGTTTTAAAAAAGTCAAGAAAGCTACACTTATGCGATTTGTGCAGGTGAGTTATACGGCCTGGGGGACATACTATAGGGGGCGGGGCTAATCGTAACGATCATTTCGACAATTATGCAGAATTTGTTCATTACCTTTTTAATTCGTGAAAATCGACATATCGTTCTAAATAGAAACTTGGTGAGAGTCATCGAAAGCCACAAAATCAGTCATTTTCAGAAAGACCTTCAGCGCGTGAGAAGCGCAGAAGTGCGCTAAAGTTACCGCTTGTGCAGTGCTAGTGTTGCGATAAGGCGCCCGCGCGATTTTACCTCCTCTTAAACATATAGCCGGAGACTTATACCTCTACTAAGCTTCCCAGGTGCTCAAAATATTTCTAAATATTATGGATGTAGTGATTTTTAATGACGCTGAGCAAAACATTATTTAGCATATTTTACCTAATTAGCCGACGGATCGTTACGATTAGTCCTATCTACAATGTCCCCCTGGCCGTATAACTGTAAACATCACGTTTCTTTTTTTGGGGGGGTTGTTGTTTTTTTTTAGCAAATTTGTAAAGTTTAGAAGAGAACACCCTGTATAACTGGAGGAGAAGGCCGTTTCGTAATCGTAATATTAATAACACGAAACACCGGCTCAGTAAACGCTCGGGAACAACCTTTTCTGGCATTTCAGACGGAGTGAAGACCGCGTGTGCGCAGCTTTGACGGGCGCCCAGGGTGCGCAAGCGTCCTGAGACCTCTTAGCTTCTACTTCACTGCTAGAAAAAGTGGTCCCTAAAAGGCACTTCACGCAGCCTCGTTTGCTTACGTAACGTTATGACGAGAGCCACGCGGAGTGCAAGTTGCCTGTTCCTCGCGGTTGTCTGCTCTTTGCGAAAGAGTTGTGATGACGTCAGAACAATGCAGAGTTCTGATTGGCCTTGATTTGAAGGGTAGTGGGTAGACCTCAATGCTAGATGCCTCAAGGTCTACTCACTTTTTTTTTTTTTTTTTCAATCAGCCAATAAGGGCTCGGCGTTCTGACATCATCGCAACCCCTGTGCAAAAAGCAGACGAACTTGAACTCCACATAGGTCTGCTTACGTCGAGGGTCACAGGCACATGCGTACTTCGTATGAAGCGCTGCAACCAATCGAAGAAATAGCTTTGAACGCGGCATCGAAGCACAGATGTCTCAGTGATCCATAACGTAACGTAAGAAAATATAAATAAGCACCCTGGTGTGAAATGGCCTTCACTATAAAAATATCTTAGCTAAAGCTGCGAAACAAAGCCCTGCCATAGCTAGAGGACGAGCGGAGTGGTACGTGAAGTTGAATCTCGGGTGCTTGAGCGCCTGCAGGCTTCCTTTTACACACAGGTCCTCGGGAGTCTGGTCTTAGCTAAGAGGCTGAAGTGATTAAGAGCTTAGGCGGACGTACGCAGGCAGACCCGTTAATATGTCATGATCCACAGGCTTTTCTTCTGGCTCGAACTACTCGATCATTGAAGGCCCTGTTTAAAAAAAAAAAAAACGCCTTTGGAGTCTGTCAGGCAATTCCTGCCTAAGATATACTGAATATCAACAATGACATTGCCCTTGTACGTTTATACTGATTCGAGGGTCCTCACCATGCGCGGAAGGACACTTGACGCAAGGCATCCGTTTTTGGAACTGCTTAACTATGTAAGCCCTGAGCGGCAGTAGTTATAGATTTTAATATTTGTATTGGTTTCGTGTAATTATTTTACGCAGCAGTAAAGTGTATTTTTGTTTGCTGTATTCATTAAACTTCGCCTCCGAGTCCGTTAACTCTCCGCCGTCGGCCACAGCGAGAAGAAGCGAGAAGTCTTTTTCAACTCCAGCCAGCATCCGTACCCATCTTCCACGAAAACCCCCCGGTCCCCGACGGTAGACACCTTCGAAGGTGCCCATCGAGGTTCGGGAGAAAACAAACCTAACATCTGTACTTAGTCATTCATTGATTCACAAAGCGTGTGTAGGGTATTTGTTGTTGTTTATTGTGACGTCAGAAAGTAATTAAAGTTATTAAAGGTGTTGTCATGTTAATGTCCCTTGTGTTATTACAGCCGATCAGCGACGGCCACTAGACTCCGTTTCCTGCTTAGTATTCGCGACTCTAGCAACCTATATAGGGGTCGCCACACTCGGGCAAATATATGGTGGTCGAGAGCAGGCCGTGCCACGTCATGTGCCAGCTCAATGCAGAAGGCTCGGGTTGAAGCGGACAAGCATAGGTTCTTGGTATGATTCCATTTTCATCTACTACGTTTCAAACCTGCGGCAGTGCGCCGGCGCAAGCATGCTTCCAGATGCTCGGCCATCTTCGAAGAACCCATGAAAGGAATATAGACCTTTTCCAAAAAGGGCTCCTGGCCGGCTACCTTTTCAGTGTTCTTGCGTATATATGGGGCGCGCGATTTGCTCGCTTTCCGAAGCGACGAACATGCGCACGCTGAGCTGAGGACTTGTAAATATATGAATTGCCATATACATACCATCGTTCTACCGCTCTGATGAACTTTGATGAACGCACAATGTCTGGATTCACGCGCTTGGTGGGTTGTGTTCCGAACGATCTAAGCAACTCGTTGATAAGACAGTAACGACAGAGTCACCTGGGCCCGTTTTCTCGAACGCGAACCGTGGTTTAAAGTTAACTATTGTCCCTAGAAGGGGGAATTCCAGGTCACGTGACTGGGAGAGTAGGGGCGCCGAGGGAGGAGCAGTACCTAGAAGCAAAATGGCCGCGGCGTCGCTTAATGAGGGCTAATAGTTCTGCTTGGTTCTGCTGAACATTCATTTCAATCTGGCTGTTATATTAATGACTCTCCATCAACCTATTAGCACGTCAAGCAAAGCGATAGTTCAGAGGGACTACTAAACTAACCGACGGCAGCATTCCGCGAACGCATCACTCTTCAGCAGTCCGGGATCCAAGACATATGACGGTACGTAAGCCTTGCAAGTGTTTTTATGGTGAGTAAAAAAAAAAAATGTTTTGCGAACGAGTGTCGGTACATATTTATACTAAGACGTTTAGTTTGCTACACTATGCAAGCCAACTCGTGAGCAGCGATTACTTTGCGGAGAAAGGGGGTTATCCTCAATAAAGTCTTCGTTCCGGCTGAACAGCTGAGACATTGTACTGTTTTTTTGTTCACAGTGCGCCGATAGTATGCCGACAGCATTGAGGTTTCTACATAACCCCGGTGGCCAGCGATTCAACGGTGACGAGAAGCTTAGCTTCTCGTCACCGGTGAATCGGTTGGGCAAACGGAAGAGAGGGCAAACAGTTGAGATCAGCAGGAATGGCAGAAATGTGCGTCGCAAGGAACGAAAACGAGACTACAGCACCGGCGTTGCCAGACTGGAAGAAACACGGAAAAGTTATGCGTTGTTTATGGCGAAACATATTGAAGGAAATGTTTCTTACATTTTCGAATATTCGTCAACAAACTCTTGCATAGTAGCTAAAATGTTTTCGTACCATCGGAAGCAAATAAATTGGTCTTCAAGTACAACATTACTATATTTTGACTTAAAATACTATACTAGATCGATGACAACCAGCGGAAAAAGAGTATAAACAAAATGACTGGCTAGTTTGACCGATAGATGGCGCATCTTATTGCCCAATCAAAACTAATTATTGTTGTTCTATATCCAGCCGTTTATTACAGTACCTAGGTACTTTTCCCTTCCTAGGCACCGTGGTTTACCAAAATGGGTTTACCATCACTTCGAGAAAACCGGCCCTGGAGAACTGCGCACCCTACGTGACATGAGAAGCAACGCAGGGCGCACCTAATTGCTTACGCCATTATGAGTCATTATTTTTTTATTTTTTTGCGGCCCTGTTATTGCTGTTGTTTTCGTTGGACATAAGAGACGCAACTTCGCTCGCTTAACTTTGGAGGTCATCGCAACAACCACCGACAACGTGAAATCACTAAGGCCGCGCGTCGATTAAACGTTTAACCCGATTCATCGCCACCCTTTAATCGGTTCATTAATCGATTATTCGGTCTCGTAAATTTTCATCCATAATATACTTTAAAAAAGCAACAAAAAATGTTTGTTTGCTTTTGCGCGATATCTGAAAAACGCCACAATATACAATTTTGATTTAAAATCAATTTCAATGTGCAATTTATAACAGTTCAAAGACAGTGGCAGTCACAGAGTATTACTTCAGCTGCACGAGGCAAAAGGGTAATGTTTCTAGATAGCTTCTTGTGAGAGTGGTGATTGGTTGGAGTGTGGGTTTGGCATAGGATCTTGTGTATAAAAGTGACAGTGTTTTTTCTAACAAAATCAGTTGTGAGTTGGCGCCCGTCCTGTCGTCTTCGTGTCTTTATTGTCCTTGTTTTGTCGCGCTTTTTAACCTTTTAAATCAAAAAGGTTCGTTGGTATTCTCGGGCAAGAGCGACCTCCCTTGAATGTTCACAACAGTCTGTTGTTCACAATAGTTTCTGCTGCTATAAAAGGACACTCGAACGGCTTTGAAGTTGCCGGGATACCAGTAACCCTCTGCAACTGCCTGGAGTTACAAATTTCGCCCCTGCAGTTTGCTTTAGGCTAAAATTTTACTTACAGTTTGTCCCTCATACAGATGTACTCGTCCACGTCTGGGTGGTGAAAGTGTTGAACCTCTCATTTCTTTTGGATAGTCAAAATTTTAACGATTAACCGCTTAAAAAACTTAATCGCTATTAAAGCATGAGTCGATTAACCGGTTGGTTAACCGCTCAATTGCACAGCCCTAGAAATCACGGAAGCCACGAGAGACAAGCAGAAACCGCGAAAGGTACCTGTTCCGGCCAGTTCAGTGTTCTCCCGCTAGGTGCCGTCTGTTTTGCTGGGGTCGCGAATACCACGCTGTCAAAGCAACTGGCGCGAGTGCGTGGCTTCATCTATGGTTTCGTTTGCGCGAGAACGCGTGCAAATGATCTGCGAGATCAAACCCCTTGCTCGAGCCAGCAGCTTTGACAGCGTTGTACTATCGAGGAAAAATGAAATGCGAACAGAGGAGCGCGTGGCTCGCGGTATAGGCTGCGCCGCCTGGAAGTGAGCCTAGGAGCGAGGGTGCGTGGCCTACTTCGATGTGTTCACGCCGCTCGATTGGCGCTCCCCCAGCTTCGGCAGCGCGCCTCTCAGTGCGCTGAAAGCTGTCACCGCTATCGTTGCCTGCTCGGCGAGTGCGGCGAGCTTCTTTGCACCACACGCGCTGAGCCAGCAAAGATAGCGGTGACAGCTTTCAGCGCACTAAGAGGCGCACTAAGAGGCGCACTGCTGAAGCTTGGGGAGCGCATAGGGAGGTGCGTGAACACGTCGGAGTAGGCCACGCACCCTCGCTCCTAGGCTCACTTCCAGGCGGCGCAGCCTGTACCGCGAGCCACGCGCTCCTCTGTTCGCATTTCATTTTTCCCCGATAGTACACTAAGCATGCTTTTGAAGCTTGGAGAAACTTAAGATTGGACCCCTAGATGGCGACACCGATCCGTGTGGCCGAGATAATGAGGTATGGCTCGTCGCACCAACGTTCCGGCTAGCCCCATGTGCACGTTACACGTTCACCACGTGCTCTCACCCGTCACGTAATGCCAGCGCTACCCAGTTTGCTCCTCTAGCCCAGCCAGCTCATCTATCGGAGGATGCCAAGCTGGATGGCTCTTACCCCCCATTCACACTGGAAGCGGATCCGCGTTCGCGAAGCGGTTGCGAACGCGGTTGTATAAAGATCCAGTGCAATTGCACGCGCATTTGATGTCATCAAATGCGCGTGCAATTGTACTGAATCTTTATACAACCACGTTCGCAACCGCTTTGCGAACGCGGATACGCTTCCAGTGTGAATGAGCCCTTATTCTCTGATATGGGCTTCTGATCCGAGGTGCAGTCATTTCTATACTTTGTTTCATACTTAGCGTGCAACGCTGTCAAAGCTATTGGCGCGAGCGTGGGGCTTAATCACGTTGATCACTTGCACGCGTTCTCGCGCAAACAAAACCATAGGTGAAGCCACGCGCTCGCGCCAGGAGCTGGGACAGCGTTGCACACTGAGTATGACACAGAGTATACAGAGTATGCAGGACATAGCGAAGTGGGAATATATCTTTCGGCTAAACTGTTCCTGTTTCCTTGCGCTATGAAGTATTAGCATGAATCATCAACTCGCCCAAGCTCAGGTATTGCTATTCAAACTTGGCAAGCTAGACAATCCGGAAGTAAGACTCGACTGCAGCGCTGCTAGTTCTCGTGACCGCCACTGAGCCCACGTCGCAGGTGGAGCTGTGAAACTGAACTTGCTCCAGTAACGTTGTGTCAAGCTTAGGTGCGAACCCAGTTCAAGCTCGCCTAACTACGGTGGCTAGAAGGGGACGTGTCAGCATCGGCGCGCGAGAGAAGGAGCAGCCGGTCAGAAGGAAGCGGTGGCGCTGCGGTCGACACTGAGATGCGGCGTCCGCTGCGATTCTGGTGCTTTCTTGCTCCGCGAGTTTGTATCGCATGCGATATGTGCTCCTTAATATCCTTTTGAAGGTTAAACTATGCTGATTTTGGACATGTGGCTAACGTGGCGCAAGAGTAAACCTGCCGATGCTTCTGTCGTTGTCGTCGCCGTCGGCACCGGCGAAAAATGAGGCTTCCTTATCTTTGTTTCTCGGAAAATATATCTCGTGGTGCATCCGGGAGCAAAGCAATGTGTTCGCCATTTTGACATGGTTGTCACCATTTTGACATCGCGGTAGTCTGGGGGGCTATGTTGCACGTTTTGGACTCCCAGGAGACTAGGGAGAAGGAAGTGACGTAAACGATACAGCAAACGCAGATTGGATGTTGACACAAGAAAACAAAATCAACATCCAATCTGCATTTGCTGCGTTGTTGACGTCACTTCCTTCTCCCTAGTCTCCTGGGAGTCCAAAAAGCGCAACATAGCACCCCTGGGCGCGCATGAGGCCATCTTTCCGGGAACATCACCACAAACGAGCACTTCTAGCGAAGCGAACGAGCCTTTCACGGCGAGGCGTCTGCAATAGGCATCTGATGATGATGATGACTGTGCGGCTAAGAGCCGATGAGCGCGCCAGCTATCGTCGTCATGACTTACTAGGGCACCGCCGCACATGGAGCAACTGACACCTCCCCCTTTCAAAGCCACCGTAGCCCAACTACAGTGGCCCAACGCTCGTCCTTCCCAAACGGAATAAGACGCATCCAGTATCATAATCATCAACAATATCACCATAAGCATCATCATAAACACCAACTTTCTTCAGGAAGCAGCTTGCGACGGAGGCGGAAGACAGACGTGAGGACTGGGTCTGACGATGTACACAGAACCGAGAGGATGCCTGAGAGCACCACCAGAAGGCTGGAGAACTATAGTGCCGCCAAGGCAAGAGTGAGCTAGAGAATAAGTTGTTACTTTTGCAGGAGCAGAGCATGGGGTAGGTTCACCCGTTACAAAGGGAATAGCCATCACAATCCGATCCAAACCTATCGTGTCTATTGGTGTTTCAACTTTCGAATACGCACCCCACCGCAGAAAAAGAAGGTAAAGAAGCTGCGGCACATGAACATCGACCCCGCCACGAAGGTCCATATTTTGCACCAAGCGGACAGTTCCTATACACTGATCTTTCATTTGGTAACCGCCGAAGTTCTGCTACTCAGCGATCAGAACAATAACCATTGTGCACACACGAGGTCTCCTTCTCAAGCACGGGGATCCTCAGGGACCCCACGTCAACGCAGTCCTGCAGCCAGTGCCACGACCTCCTGTTCGTTCTTGTCTGGTTTCTGTCGTTGCCTACCAGAAATGACTTCGAGGAGCCGCGTCCAAAGCAACTCCAAGCACAAAGTCACCAGCCAGAACTTGGGGAAGTTTGAGCAGTACTTGGCCAAGATACCCGAACGTAAGATACGCCAGCGATGCTAAAATTATTAAAACCCGCTCTCTTGCTATTTCTTCCCGCGTCAAATTTGTTGTTATAGTCACACAACCTGCCAAGAGCGAGGGTCATAATTACAGTTCCGTGTTTTCGGATATATCCGAAAAAATCCTAAACACTCTCGCCGGCAAATTCGCCGGCGAAAGCGTTTAGGGCTGTCCTGAGGATATTCCACCTTAGTTTCCTTTGAAATCTCGAACTTCCAATAAAAGGGGCCTGCTTCTCAGCTCGTCAAGTCTCCGTGGGGAAAACGGGTCATGGTACCCAGAATTTCCTTATTTTCGCTCTCGATCTTTAAGAAATGTGGAACACAGTAAAATAAACTCCGAATTTTAGAAAATCGGGAATATATTTAAAAAATGAGCTCCGATAAACCTCGAATTTTCAGCAACAAATAAACTCCGAAAAAACACCCTCCGAATTTCACGACAGAAAAAATGTGTGCAATTGAATGGAGCTCTCAGGATGAGAGCTCTATTGCAGAAGAGGGAGAATCATTACAACCATAGTTGGTAGTCCAGTAGTATCTCTATCTCCGTCTCCTTCTTCTATCCCTGATGTTTACATTTTTCGACTCTCAAGTGCAAGCTGGCCCTATCCTAGTTGCGCACCCGCTAGCTCAACACAAGCCCAAAACTCCGAAAACGCGGAGTCCTGCAGCCATAATGGACCTCCTAATAATAGACAGTTTTAGTATAGCGTTGCTGGCTCTTACGTACGCAATACGCAATAGTATAGCGTACGCTAAAAATGACCTGCTCGGACCGAATTTAGTTGTGCGTTACGTTTTCGAGTGAACACCGCGCATGATCTTGGTTAGATTTGCTAGAGCTGCAGGATTCCGCGTGCTTATAGCGCAACCATGCTCCTGGAAAAAAATACTGAAAATGAAAACGTGTCCAATCATTTTATTTCAAATTAAACCAAGCCGCAGCTGCCTCGTCAAGTGCGCTTTTCCGCGGGGTACAGAGGCTTCGAGTAAAGGCTGGTTCAGACACTGGCGTTTGAGTGCGTTTGACTGCGTTGCGTCGAGAACCGAAAGCGAGTCACCGGCACATCTGTGCTTCGTGTGAAGCGTGCAATCCAATTCAAAGAATCATCTTAGCAAGCGATATAAGTAGCAGGGATGTCCTGGTTTCTCGCTGCCGCAACGCAGTCGAACGCAGTCAAACGCAACTGTCTGAACCAGGCTTAAGAGTGCGTAGCCAAATTCGATCACGGAGCGTCCGTCAATCTTCCCTTTGAAACGGCACCTTTTATCAATGCTATCGCGGAATGAAATTCATGACCTACTGATGTCCAGTACATAGTGAGAACTTCGGCGATTTCTTTTAGAGTCGCTCGTCCGTCGGCGATGAACTGTGCGAATAGGCTTAGCGTTGAGCAGATCGCAGCGTTGACGCACATTCCAGGCGGCGAACATTTTCACTGTGCACTCCTTCAGCTGCACGGCGATCTGATTCGACCGCCGTAGGTCCCGGAAAGAATCGCCGAGCTGAACACTACGCAATTTCACTTAGCACAGAACTTCAAAAACACCACGTCGCCTTTGCTGCGCCAGTCGAGGTAACCGCCATCTTGAAACTGGCGCTCTCGTTGGGTCCGAGATCTCTCGAGAACGTCCCGCAGAGCCCGCTAGCCCGCCACGCAAAATCCCCAGCGTTGCGTGCGTACGCAATACGCTAGCTCTTCTATTGCGTTCTGCGCACGCGCACTCCCGACCCGCAATTTTATTGCGTACACAAGGCTTTAGCGTACGATCCACTAAAACTGTCTAATGTCGGTGTCATCTTCCGCGTTTTCTTCGCTTTCTGAAGCGATGAAGAATGCACGTGCTGGGCCGATACCACCTAGAAGATAAGGTCATGCGCATTACGCCATCGTTAGTAGAAGCCCGATCCGAGATACGCGTCAAAATGGCCTAGTCTTCTAGGGGGTATTGGCTTAGCAATGTGTCCCCCCCCCCCCCATTCGAAGATACGAGTACTTTACAGGATCTATATATTTGTTCCGCAATGACCAGCATCGGGCGTCCGTCCTCCGGCTCACGAGGCTCCACTGTCCGCTCCCACGTCCTCGAGCACCACGTCCGGCGACCGCAGTGCTAGCCCTCAAGGCCCGGAAACCCCAGTCAGGGCGTCGGCGCCGTCCACGACCCCCGCGCACGATGAGGCCGCGGTCAAGATGGCCGAACGGCAGCCTCCGGACATCAGCCCGTCGTTGACAATGGGTGAACGACCGTCTCTACTTTACCGTCCCTCGGGTTGCGCGAAACGTTGATATAAAGAGAGTAGAGGGGGTTTCCTGTAAGCAACGCCCGCTAAAACCTTTAAGCACAAACTACCCACGGCATAGCGAAAAACATAATGTATGTTCCCTAATCCTAGACCTACACGTTCCATATTCAGTGTTCGGAGACACAGGGTGTGCAGTGTGTTTTGACCAGAGTGGAGTGCTTACAACGAACTTCGCTAAGCTTGTCGTACGTACAATACGTACGAAGAGCGTGAGATACGTATAGTGGCCGTCGTAAGAACAAATGCCTATGCGAAGAGCAAGTCGTCTGCTTCTTGCGCAGGAGTTGTGGTGACGTCAAAAAGACGCCGTGCTCTGATTGGCTCTGAATGAAGGATAGTGGGTAGACCTTAAAGCAAGCTGCTTTTAGGTCTACCCACTATCCTTTATTGAGAACCAATCAGAGCTCGGCCTTCGCTCCGTATGCGACAGTCACGGGTTGGTGCCACTATATGGGTCACCAGCCGATAGTTGGTGGCTCATATTGGCACCAACTCTACACAACCTAGAATAGTCAAGGCCTGCAAACATCCTCTTTCTCCACGAAACGTCACCAGAGTCCGATGAGCGATGGAACACGATGCCGTGCATCCTTCGACGCGTTGAGTAGACACGCGGTCCAGCCCGACACGCAGCACTTATGTCCAATCTGTCTTCGCTCGATCTCGCTGTGACGACGTCAAGGTTCTAGGCATAGGCTTCGATTATTCTAGGCGCGGTGTTGACCATGTGCGTGGTCACCCAACCGCGGTTAGCCATCACACACGACGGCAGTTCAGATGACGTCACGCCTCCCACCGCCGTGTCACGTGACATCACGTCATGTGACCTAGTGTCAATGACGTCACGTGACGCCGCAACGGGGCACGTGACGTCACGTGACTCGACGCCATATGACCGGACAAGTTTATAAACTTTGCGTAAGGTCACCCCTAAATCCAAAAAAAAAAAAACATGGAATGCGTTTTTAAAGGAATTCCCTAAGTCAGAAATTCGTCCGTCTAAAATTCGCATACGCAGACCCGTCGTGCGAATCTGGTTTCTCAAGGTAAGGGCAAACGAGGGCTTGTTTGTAGGCAGCGTGTTGGTCTATACTGGCAACCTTATGTTGCAAGAGACTATGCACGAGTCGCACCTGACGTTATCGCATCATGATGGTGGTCATTTCTACTTGCTCTTGACGAGATAAACAGATTCCATGATGCGAACCATATATGTGCTGCAGAAGGTAATCGCTCAGCTGCAAGGCCGTCAAGAATGGCCGCGCTTGTGACGTCAGTCCAAGCCACATACACGATATGTGCGAAGCCCCCGGAGAAGTCTCGAAAGAGCTGGGCATGGGGCGCGCGCTTCTGGCTATCGCAGGCAACGCGGTGACCGCCGAGTACGAGCAGTTCTGCAAGGCGTTCCACAGCGAGATCACCGAGGTCCTCACTAAAGACCATCTTCACGGAAACCCAATCCGACAGCTCTTCCAGTCCGCCTCAGCAGAGGCACATCAGAGGCCCGAGGACCCGACCAGTTCCAGGATAGAGCACGGGTGAGCTGACCCGAACGGTTCTTCCGCTAACTCCGATACCAGTACCCGATACTCCCCGACGTCGTTGCGCACGCGCCATAAAGTCAACGGGTATTGCAACAAAAACACGAAAACGGTATGCTAAAACTCCCTATTATGAAGTTTTAGCGTACCGTTTTCGCGTTTAGTATGTATTGTTAAAAAAAAAACACATACTAAAACTCCCTATTAGGGAGTTTTAGTATGTTCTTTTTTTTCACCGATAACGATACCCACTACGTTACCATGGCTGCGCAAAGGCGGCGTATCGGTGCTAGCAGACAGGTTTTGCGCTCCGATAACGACAACCGATGACGATACGATGCATGCGCACGGCGGAGCAGTTTGTTTTCTTGCGCTCCGATAACGATATCTAAGGGCAATACGATGCACGCGCCAAGGCACAGTACCACAGCTAACGGGTGGTTCTTGCGCTCCAATAGAGTTTTAGGGAACCGCTTTTGCACATCCGATACGGTATGGGCCCTCCGGTACGAACTGCGCGTATGCTACAGCAGAAGACTCGCACATGCGCAGTTCGTACCGGAGAGCCCATCGTACCATACCAGAAAAACGGTTCCCTAAAACTCTCTAAGAGGAAGTTTTGGGGAACCGCTTTTGCACATGTGATACGGTACGAAGAGAGTTTTAGGGAACTGTTTTTGCGCATCCGATATGGTACGAAGGGAGTTTTAGGGAACCGTTTTTGCACATCAGCTACGCATGGTACGATATGGGCCCTCTGGTACGAACTGCACATATGCGAGTCTTCTGCGGTAGCGCATGCGCCGTTCGTACCGGAGGGCACATCGTACCTTATCGGATGTGCAAACATGGTTCCCTAAAACTCCCTAATAACAGTTTCCGATAACGATACGATGCGTGCGACTGTATCGAAGCTAGCAGATGTGTTTTTCGCTCCCATAAAGATACCCATGATGACACGAGGCATGCACGAAGGCGCCATGTCAGGGCTAGCAGATGTTCGTTTCAGTTCGATAATGACACCCGATGAGGATACGACGCATACGCAAAGACGCCGTATCAAAACTAGCAAATTGTTTTTTTTTTTTTTTTTTTTTTTTTTTTTTTTTTTTTCACTGCGATAACGATATCCGATGATGATACGATGCATGCGCAAAGGGGCCGGACCGGAGCTAGCAGTTCGTTTTTGAACCTCAAAAGAGAGCTTTAGATGATCGTTCTGATACCTCCGATATAACCGATAACGATACCCGATAACGATACGATGTATGCGCAAAGGCGGCGGCGGAGTATCGGGTACCGTTATCGGAGTCGTCGGAACGATCCACTAAAACTTTTTAATAACAATACCCGAGACGATACGATGCATGCGCGAGGGCGCAGTACCGAAGCTATACTCCGCGACAACTTTTCTTGGCAATGCAGTGGAAGGTACAGGCCCGCGTCCCCTCTCCCATCTTGAGTGTACGCAGGCTCTCCTCCTCCCCCATTTCCGGGAAGAGGAGAGCCCGCGCACACTCAAAATGGGAGAGGGGACGCGGCCCTGTATTTTCCACTGCATTGCCAAGAAAAGTTGTCGCGGAGTACAGCAGATGGCCTTTGCACTCCGATAAAGATATCCCATGACGGTGATACGCAAAGGCGTCGAATAGCTAGCAGATGAATTCTGAGTTCCGATAACAATATCTGAAGACGATGCATACGCAAAGGCGCCGTATCGGAGCTAGCAGATTTTTTTTGTTTTGCGCTTCGATAACGGTATCCGGTAACGATGCACACGCAAAGGCGCTGTGTTGGAGCTTACAGATGTGTTTTGCGCTCCGATAACGATACCTGATGATGATACAATGCATGCATGCGCAAAGGCGCCGTATATGGAAGCTAGCAGATGGTTTTTTTTGCACTCCGATAACTATATCCGATGACGACAGAATGCATGCGCCTCTGCGCGTTCATTGTATTGCGCAAAAAGAAGTCTGCGTCAGCTATGGCACTCAGCGTGGCGTTTCGTCGCGCTCAGTTCCACAGAACAGACTGTTTCGCTTAGGTTTAAATAGATTTTAGGGCTCATCATTTGCTCGAGCTTCCACCGTAGGTTGCGGTGATTGGCTCTTTTGAGCGCTTTGCGGAAAAGTAGGAGCTCCAGAGATCTTAGACGGTGTTGCGTCTGCGCAAGGTCAATTATCGTTATCGCAACAAAAACAAATCTGCATTTTTTGTTTTTTTTAAGGAAGTCTACGGTAGATGTCTAGAAAATAGAGTAAGGCTTTCGAAAAAGGCAGAGAAAGAGTAAAGCTAAGAAACAAACATTCACGTTTTCGCTTCCTTTTTTTTTTTTTTCTCTCTCTCTCTTTGAGAAAAGCAAGCTGGCATATGCAGATTTATCCGTCCGAAAGGTTCTTCGGGCCCTCGTGTTGACTCACGAAGTTCAATATAGGCTCTTGTTCGTCCAGCGTTTTCGAAAAGCAACGCTGCCATTGAAGAAGTATACGAGGTGTGGCTATCTAAAAGACTTCAGTTTAAGAAATATACTATACTCAGAATATATTCAAATTTAACATTTCTTCCCTTCAATGCACTTCCTTTCCGTGCTCAATTACCCCTTCGTTTTTTTGTGTTTGTTTTTGTTTTTGTTTTTTCTTTACACTGTTGTGGAGTATTGTGTCCGACTGCCTAATGGGAAAATCTTTGAAATGTAATTTTTTCTATCATTATTGAACGCGTCCACAGGCTCGAAAGAGGTAACCCAGCGTTGTCTTTATTTTCTTTTTTACAGACTTAATCTGTTTAATTACGTAAATAAGACGTGTGTTCTAACACAAAATACCCGTTTCCTTGTTTGTCTGTGTTTTTTTTTTCCAAAAGATGTTTTATTTTTTTTTTAATACCCGGAGGCATTACAGAGGGGAATGGCAAAGACAAAAACAAAATACAGGATATAAATAAAAAAACGTTAAATATTGACACTAATGATGCAGGAAGGCGGTGTCATTCAAATGACGTACTGGAGATGAAAGAGTTGATGTGGGCAGTGATGCGAAAATAATGAATTCCGACTTTTGAATTGATCATGAATGCAGAAACGTATACGGAGGAGAAATGAGGAGCTTATCTTTTAGAGATCAATAAGAGGAATAAATTTGATTAAAAAAAGACAAAGAAGACATTATAACGTCGAAGACTTGCGACATCTGCTACGGCTTCCTAAGATATTGTAGCTACAGAGAATGATACGCTGTAAAACAAGCCGGAAATATCGACTCCTGCACAATCAAAGCTCAAATCTTCACCAACTCTGCATTAAGGAGGTCCGTTTCACCTTGTCGAATTTCAAGGCGTAGTTACATTCCAGTAAAAAGTCAAAACAAACTTGCCAACGCCAACGGCGGTCGTGATCGCAGACGACCGAGTTGGCGATGGATGTAATGTGTGGCGCCATCTCCCGAAAGGCGCAGCGAGCAGACGACGAACTCGGTTGTGTGCTCGCTGCGAATATCGAGAGATGGCGCCACGAGTTAGATTTACCGGTAACTCCGTCGTCTGCGAACACGTCCACCGTTGGCTTTGCAAGTTTGGTAGAGTCTTCTTCTTTTCCTTTTTTTTTTTACAGAAAGAAAACTACGCCTTGAATATTACCGAGGTAAAACTGAGCACATCAATGTAAATCCGGTGAAAGCTCCGGCTTTGCATGTGCAGGCGCAGGTTTTCCCGGCTCGTTTTAAAGCAGACGATTCATTGTAGCCAGCTTATAGATGTCGCCTAAGTGCCAGTGTGGTAGTGCGTTGTCTAGTCGTATGTGGTTAAAGCGGCAGCAACAAAGTGATAGTGGCTAAGTGGTAGTAGCGCAATAAGAGAAGCAAGGTGTATTTATGATCTCACATTTATGATCTTAAAGAAACGGGCAAATATATACAACGCAAGGAGTCACTATGTATGTTTCTTGAAAGCATCCTGCTCTACCTTCATGACAAATCCAAAACAGTCGTCTTTAATTATGATGGGGAGACTACTTTTTGCGGTATAAACATTCGCTTGATTTGTTTATGAATTTAAATATACTATACGTTGTGCTCGGTCTCAAGTGTGCAGACATTAAATTTTCTTAATATATCCAATTCAATTAATTTATTTAGACAGAAAAAGTTGGGGTCCCCAGGTGAAAAACGTGTCAAAGACAGCTTGTGAGTGCTTGACAAAAGCGCCCGAGATATGAAATATATGATGCCGAAAAGAAGCCGTCTGCATGGAAATCACTGGAGCGCAGCGTTGTCGATGCCGGATTTACTCTTGACGCTGATTGTTGGAAAAGTTTCGTACTCTGCCTAGGATAGACCGAGTACTTCATCGAAGCATCTCTCGAGTACGAGTACGAGCCCCCGCATTTTTTTTCCCCCCAACACTAACTTTTGAAGGAGCGCGCGCGTGTTCGCCGCACGCGTTCTCCATGTTGCCTTTTAATTGGCGTGCCCGCCTCCTTGCGCTCCGCCCTTTTGGGATACTTGCCCGCCGTATAGTCCACGACAGCTCAAGTAACTCGCGGGGCGCGGCTTATCGTGTTCGGGCTTCTTGCTTCGTGATTGGTTCTCGGCCACTCTTTAATGGCCGATGCCGCAATCTGATTGGCTGTGGGGGAAGGGGGGGCGATAATGAGGTGCCCCATGACGCGCTACGCCCTGTAAAGCCTCAACTCCCTGACGTCACGCCAGTGCGGTGGCGCTGCTGTCGGTACTGCGCGTGCGCAAACGCTTCCTCCCACGCGAATACGGTCTCTGCGCAGGCGCGGGCCCGTTGTTTGTAAGCAGTGTGTTGGTACTATATCAACGCAGTAACAGCTATAGTTGTTACTTTAGCGCACACTGTAGTAAAAAAAACAACTACGCGGGCATCTTTTCATGTTTTCTTTTTGTGACAAGATGTTTTGAGACGCAGCTCGAGTTTCAAGCTCACCTTTTTTTCCGGCAAACAACGGCGGCCCGTACTTTCTTTACGTCGCGTGCGAGCGAAGTGTACCACCTACGATGTTCCAAAATAACGTACGCGGTTCCGCAAAGCGGGACGGTTCAAGGTCAACGGCCCACCCTCTCGCGTCTCGTTCCCGTGCCTTGTTTGTCAACTAGACACGCGCAGTCTGCATTTTTAAATAGCCACAAGTTGCACTCGTACCTTCGGGGCGATGTAGCGGATTCTCTCACTACAAGATGTAGAACGCATCGGGGATCTTCTAAGCATTTTGTTGTTATAATATACGCTAGAGGTTCAACTGGCTTTAGTGTCTATGGGACTTCTGGTTTCAAACTGAAGCGGGCAGCAACCAGTCCACTTTTGAGGTGCTCCTGTGCATTCCTATGGGAAAACGCGCGTGCATTTTGTCTCTTCATCGGAGAATAACAGGAATTATCTGCGTTATAACATTGGGACGTATAAAGAATCGTAGTTCACTTTATTAACGCTATAAAAGTGTCATTACTTCCCTTCTACTTTTTTTTTTTATTAGTGAGCGATGTTCAACTTCCGAGTATTCCGGGCACAATCCTATATGCTCCACAGCAAGTGTAAAGGCAAGCGACCAACCTAAGCAAGAATAACAGTTTAAAGGAGCGATGCAGCAATTTTTGTTCTTTGCGCAAATACCGCTTAAAACGGATCCCTGACGTTAATGACCTATGAAACACGCGTTCGTTTTTCACCCCACGCAATAGAAGTCCCAGAAAAAAATAAAAGAAAAACGAGCAGCGTTCACCCCCTCAACTCGCAGCCAGAACAAGCGGCCACGTGATCTGGAGCCGATTATATGCCGCCAATGTTGATCATAGCCACGCGCTGGGGTTGGCAAAGCACAGGGCACGCGCTGAGTTCCAGACATTGCTATGGCTCGGCTGTTGTCGTCGTTGCAGCGATTCGACACGGGTCACTACCCGAATGCTTCTCGAGCTAGCAATTATCACGAGCCCAAGTCGAGTGCCCACGCAATGCTCGGGTCCAATCTATGAACCGCATTCAAATCTCGTCACTTGGGTGTACTGCGATCCCCGAGTTACGTCATCAAATTTTGCAAAGGAGAGATTGAATGAAAATGATCGCTTTTGTCCTTGAAATTACACCTCAACAAAGGAGTTTCTTGGCCAGTGGCGTTGCGTGTGAGTATCCTTGAGTCCCTGGTGTGCCAGTAAGCTCGTGTCAAGTAAAAAACATTTCAATTGAATATCGTTGCACCACTCCTTTAAAAGAAAGTTGGGCCTGTTCATGTATTCAACAACAGTGTTACAACACCCATATGACGCTAATATTGATAATATGCGAGATGTATAACGAGCGGGTAAAACGTATAAAACAGTAAAAGAACGCGCACTATCAAAAGCGTTTATCTTTTTATCTCTGAATTTATCGGGTGATAAAAGTTTTCTTTCTTCCCCCCCTCCCCTATTTTCAAAGTTTTGGAGCATGTACATATGATGTTTTCAACACTAGAATAAACTTACCTTTGCACCCATACGTAAGCAGAGTGAATAAAACGAATGTTATTTATTGAAAATTGCACTCATTACTTGCCTTTCACTATTTTGATCGCCTACAGGCACAAGTACCTACTGATCCAGTGCGTAGTTCTTGATGTCTGTCTTGATTTCAGAGATGCCCTTTATTGCTTTGGCACGCAAAACCACCCCCAGTAAAGCCTCGATACCGTGCAGTCGCTGTTGGCAGTGTTTATTAATGCATGCAAGAAGCAAGGTTTGCACGGTGTTTAAAGTCATTAATTTGAAAGAAAAGTAACTGATAACTGAGCAATATATTTTTTTACCTACATGACTGGGAAATATTTTAAGCTATCTATAACAAAAGAATGCTTCGTCGTATTTGCCTTCATACCAAAACGCAGAAAGAAAAAAAACACCTCCTTTTTCCTCATAAAAATGCATTGCCAGAAGTCAATTTTAGACTGGTTGCCGTCTGTTTTCATTTGCAACCGCACACTAGCGCCAGCCTAACCTCTATAGCGTACATATTTGGCAAGGAGATCGAACTATATAGCCGACGCCGAATTGATTTAATAGTTTTCGATGATGCTTAGCAAGTTTCTAATTGACATTATATGTTTATTTTCACGAAATAAGGAGTTAATTAACAAAATACACTTAATTACCGACTGACCGTTACGATTGACCCCCTATATTGTGTCCCCCTGGCCGTATAACTCAACTGCACAAACCACGTAAATGCAGCTTTCATTGGTTTTTTTAACAAATCTGTGAAGCTTAAAAAAAAAAAAGACACCATATAATAATATGTATTCGATAAAAATGAACACACTGTATATTGCTAATGCGGGAGGACTTAGACTGGCTCATAACGTCCACCACGGCTCGTCGATGAGACGGTGCATATACACTGCTCATGGTCCAGTTTGGTTTCACCGCATGCAGGCTCTGGGTGCGAGCCCTAAAACTCTCACTTTCTCCTCAGAAAGGACTCGCACGCCATTCCCTTGGTCAGCGGTCAGGTCAGTGTTTCACCTCCAGTGCCACCAAAGGTGAGCACGCCCACCACTACCACCCCGAGGGTCAACACCAACACGGTGGCGAGAGTGGTGACAGCCAGGACCGCGGCAGCTCCGAAGGCAAAACCCCCACGGGTTCCTCGTCGATGGAGCGAAAATCCCCTGGGGGCTCCCGTCTTCCTCGGCAAGAAGTTCGTCAAGAAGACCAGCAAGGGCGGGGAATCAGTTACGGACGACCAACAAACCGCGCACTCAACGGCGCAAGTCTCAGACGAAGCTCTAGCCGATGCACAAACAGGAGCCCAAGTCGAAGCCCAACCTCAAGCTGAAGTCCAAGCCAACGACCAAGCTCAAGCCAGATCCCATGCCGGAGCCCATGCCGGAGCCCATGCCGGAGCCCATGCCGGAGCACGAGCCCCAACCCACTGAATGCCACAACTATGCCTTCGGACGTGTCTATGGTCCCGGATGGATCTCCAGTCCAGTCACGAAATTGGCCAAGGCCAAATCAATTGAACATGCCTTATACTGTGCGTGAAACGCGACTCCGACTGGTGTGTATAGCGCCGTATATTAAACCGCCCCTGCATTCAAGTATTCCCGAAACGGCAACAAGGGCACGTCACAGGAACCGCCGAGGAATGCTACAGATCGCCGCGATTCTGGTGGTTGGTTCAAGAAGTGACAACATTGCAGAAGGCGTCGCGTCGCCCCTGTTCGTGGCTGCCAGAGTTGCCGTCGACCGGTCTGCTCCAGAGCAAGCTCCAGAGAACAGAGGCCTTTACCCTAACTTCTTTCATGGTCTTGCCACCACCAAAATCGCGACGAAGAGCCGTAGCTATCCTTCATTGTGACGTCAGAGGCGGGCATTGAAGCAGGAATATAATGGAGCGTTAGACACTCCAGTTGGAGACGCGTTCTATACATGCTACTATATGTGCGTAGTATCTTGCAGGTTAAGGATGGCAGGACAAGCTTCCACCCACAAAACCGTTCACTCTTTACATTTTTACACCTTACACCTTAACGCTGGAGGGGAGGCGAGTGAAGAGGAGGAAACCACCAAAATGGTGAGCAGAGAGCTTTGTGGGACCGGCTTGTCCTGCCATCCTAAGCCTGCAACAAACAATAGCCATGGTGATAGCTTAAGCGTTGTCGGACCATTAACCTTTGACACGAGTTGACACAGCAACGCGCACCCCCGAACCCATATCACGTATAGCTCAGGCTGAAACTCACAAGCTGTGGTCATAGTCAGAATCGAATCCTTTAGTAAAATTCGAAGGTTTAAAAGCGCCGGAAAAACAGAACCGGGACGAGGAGAAACCAGCACAAGGCGCTACTTGCAACTGAAGATTTTTTTGTTTAATATATAGGCCATAAAAAAAATTGCTAGTCATGATGATGTCGGTTCAAACCCTTTTTCTATATAATCGTACTCCTTCCCTGACGCTCTCCACGTTCGCGCGCCTCCCGCATTATGTCAACACAAGGGGGGATTCTGAGCACTATTTTTGCTCGTACCCGCGTGTATCTTTAGACCCGAAAGACAGCCGCCGCAAATACTGTATATCACTGAATGTTGTCTACCGCTTAGTCTGCTCGGTCCTGAAGAACAGACGCGCAGTTGGGAAGAATTGCGTCGTTCACCGTGTTCTTCACCAAGCAGTACAACTTCGGCTATTTTATAATCTCGTAAACCGAACGTTAAATGGTCTCCCAATACATCAGCCCTTATAAGCAATCTAAGAATAAACAAATTGCAGTTGCATGAAGGTTTATTTTTAGATAATATGGCGTGTGGATCTCGGAGTGGTTTGTTATATATCGTACTACTGGGAAATTCATTCGCTAAATTTATTTTGAGCTGAATTTAACGGGAAAATGTCGCCGATGAACGTCAGGGTGCCCCGTGACGTGCCACCATGACGGCCCATAATACTGAGACGTCACGCGAAACTACGGCGTCACGCGACACTCCTACGTCATGTCACATCATGATGACACGTGGTACCATGCCATGATATCTTGATGTTATGGCACATGATCCCGTTACGTCACAACGTGCATTGTAATGTCGCGGCAGGGGATACCATTCCATTATGGGACACTTTGACATAACGTGACATGGCGGTTAGTGTAGAGTGTGATTACCTGTAGTCTGCGTGGATGAGTAGAGTATGCAGCAGATCTGACTATAGCAATGTTGGCGGTAACGCGTAACAAGTAACAGCGTCACTGCAGGTAATACGACGCGTTCTTTCGGTAACGTGGTAACGTACTCGTAACATATTGAAGACTGTAACGTATAACTTACGTTACTTATTTCGAGTAACAGGTAACGTAGTTACGTTACTCGTTTCTTCTTCCTGAAACATAAAAAAATTTACTAAAAAGTTTCTGTTTTTTTTTTTTTTTTTTTAGTTTTTAGGCGCGTAAGAGGCTGTGCAAAGACATTGGCTAGGAATATTTCTTACCTTACACCGGCTTCCTGGCACTGGTGGGACCCAAGAATACTCGAACGCAACACCACTGACCAAGATTGATTGATTGGAATCTTGTCTTTATCGATGAGAAAGGTTCGCCTGCCTATGGTCTGGTGAACCTAAGGCAGGAGGTAGGGGGTTGGGAGGGTTGTATGGAGAGGGGATTATGATGATGATGATTAGGCTAGATGAATTGATGGACCCCGGATGTCCTGATAAAACGTATCAGTGAATCCAGGATTTGCTTTCTGTGTTGTGCCTGTCCTTTTGGGTGGGTCCAGGCTTCTAAATTCCTTGGTTTCGCCTCACTCGTTAGCGAGGCCCATGCGTCTTGTCTGAATTTCTCTAGGCTCTTCTCTCTCTAGACTCTGACCACGAAGTGTCTTCGTCGCGGCGGAATTAAAAGGATGAAAGCGGAGCTTTTCTTTCAGTCTCTCCTTCCAATGCCGCCTTTTGCTTCTTCGCAAAATTTGATGACGGAGCTGTGGGGACAATGGCAACAGTACGATCCCCGGGAATGCGTCATCGAGCTTTGCGGTGACGATATTCAAATGCTGCTCACACAGTGGACGTGAAGACTGCGTACGCATTCGATCTGGGCTCGTGACAATCGATGCCTCGATATGCATTCGGGTAGTGGCCCGTGTCCAATCGCTGCAACGACGAGCCGAGCCATAACAATGTCTGGCCGAGCCATAACAATGTCTGAAACTCAGCGCGTGTCCTGTGCTTTGCCAACCCCAGCGCGTGGCTATGATCAAGATTGGCGGCATATAATCGGCTCCAGATCACGTTGCCGCTTGTTCTGGCTGCGAATTGAGGGGGTGAACGGTGCTCGTTTTTCTTTCATTTTTTTTCTGGAACTTCTCTTGCGTGGGGTGAAAAACGAACGCGTGTTTCATAGGTCATTAACGTCAGGTATCCGTTTTAAGCGGTATTTGCGCAAAGTACAAAAATTGTTGCATCGCCCTTTTAACACGTATGCATTCTTGCGCTCATCCCACATATACATTGAACTTCTTTGCCTCTCATTTCCCCACGCAAACACTCCCACTTTAAAAAAGAGACACCATAATGTTTCTTAAAATGTTCCGTTTATGCATACCTGCAACATCAAAACATACAAAACTTTTAATTCATAAAGTAACGCAGAGTGACGAGCGTTACTTTTTTTTTTCGGTAACGGAAACGCGTTTCTTTTGATGTAACGTATACGCTGGTAACGCGTTCCTTTTAAAGCATAAAATGCTTTTTAACGAAATCCCCAAGTTCTGCCCGTCCGTGCATTTCTCGCTAAATGTAGCGAGAAAACTAAATTGGTGTTTAGGTCGCTTGGCGTCTCTTGATGTCACGTGACCTGGCGTCAAGTGGCCTATACACCGGCCAATTCACATTCCCCGCTGAATGTGGCGGGAAATTTTATATCACGTGATTAAATGCCACGATACTTATACTCCAATCTAGTTTCCCCGCTAAATTTAGCACAAAAAAGTTGACGCCATTTGACCTATATCACCCGATTTCCCCGCTCGATAAACCGGGAAAATTTCATAAACATAAAGGTTCTTCTTCGCTTCGTGAAACGATGGTTTAAATGTCTTCTAATTAATTTAAACCACCGCACCATAAATACTGCATTTTGTGCCTTATAGAACGAGGTGAAGATAAAGTCTACAACATTGGTACACAGCCGCCCATCGGCTGGCGCCGTATAGTTCATTTGCCGCACACAGCAAGGAACCAGCAATATGCTTTCGGTATGGATCAACACGCGGCGCTGACATCAGGCTGCAGCGGCGGCGCTGCTATCGGCGGGGCGCACACGCGCAGATGGAGACTTTTTAGTGTTGTGCCGTTTAAGGGGTATTCACACGAGGGAGAAATCCCGGGGATTTGTCCCCGGCACGCGCGCATCACGAGATAAAAACGCGAGGCTTTTGCACATCGCAAAGCCTGACGTTTTCGTCGTGGGATGCGCGTGCCGGGGAGAAATCCCCGGGATTTCTCCCTCGTGTGAATACCCCTTTACCCGCAGTCTCGGGGTTTTTTCAACCATGTGCAGATGGTCCCCTTCGCGCGAATCTGGTTCCTGCGCATGCGCAGTGCGCACACGTCGTGCGGAAACTGCGCGTTGGCCTGTATGCCCGGCCTGCAGTCCGCTTCAACGACACGGACGTCTTCCGTTGCTTCCAGGCGTGAATCCAGACATCCACCAGAGCGTGCTAAGGACGTGGTAACTCGGCGTGTTGAGTCGCTGCACTGGCTGTGCATGCACGTACGGGCGATCCTATCTTGGTGTTCGTTCTAGCTTATCGACTTACAAGAGACATCGAGTCAGTTGACTCCACTGCTTCCGGGGGGGAGGGGTAATTCTAGCCGCCAAGCTCCGTGCTCAATCTTGGGTTACTTCTGCAGCAAGGCAGAGAACTTGAGAAGGAAAATAAAAGCAAAACGCAGCGTCCTTTCATGCTTCGTCCCTGTCCTCTCTGTGTTTCATCCTCTCTGTGTTTTACTCGTCTGTGTTTCGTCCTCTCTGTGTTTTATTCTTTCTGTTTTCAATTTCATATACGCAACTTTTTTTTTTTGAACTTTAAAGAGCGTTTGCAGAGGAGAAGCGCATCATTCGCACTTGCGGTTGAACCGTATTCGCGAAGCTGTTACGAATGCGGTTCTTTATTTGATAATGAAAACGGGTGGGTCTGCGTTGCGTCGGCGATTGGAACGTTAGTGTGAATGCAGCATTAGACCGGCAGTTGTTTGGTATTTTATCAGACTACTGCTTTGCAGTTTTCCTGGAGTCATCCGTTGCACGCAAATATAGGGGTGCTGTAGTGAGTAGTATGAACAACAGCTGAGACAGCCCTAGCCGCTGCTTGCTAAACAATATATAAAATATGTTAAGGGCTTTTTAATGAGCAAGAGTTTTCCGAGGTTATCGCAAATACAATATAGATATATAATTTGTTCACTGTGATATTTAGTAACAGTAGCCAGAAGTACTGTTACAATGGCGTTTAGCTTTCTCTCAATAAACACGTTCAGTCAGCGCCATATTGTTTTAAATAATATAGGTAGTACGCCGTGAATGAAACGGCATGTGGACTTTTTAGTAGCTCGCGTAGGAGACAAAATATTGGTTTGTAGCGTCCACTGACGCTTTTCGAGCGTATACCAACACCCCACTTGAAAGAAGACAAGTAAAGCTCATAGAAAGCACTGTGTCTGCTGCGGCAATACAACTGACAAAAAAAAAATTCGTCGAAGTTGGGTGTCCAGGCTCTGCGCGCGACTAAAGCCCCTTCATATTTCAAAAGTAGCGCAAGGTTCGTCGATGCACGATGCACGTGCAACATGCAGCCCTTGGGAAGATCATGGCGGCACAGCGCAGCACTGAGCTAGATATCAGACGCCATGTTCTTCCCAGAAGTGGCGCGCGGCACGAGCCTCGAGCATTTCTCCAACAATGAATGGCGCCACTTTTCGGGCGACGAGACGCGCGCATTCGAGATATCCTTCCGAGAATTCACCGGTCGGAGACGCGAGGATCCTTTGCTTGCTATTGGCCGACAGCGGTCCTGGTTTCGGAACGTGTTCCCCCCATCGCCCGAGGTAGACCTCGGTGTGCTGCGATCTTTGATTGTGTTCTTTTTTTCTTTTTTTTTATAAGGAAATCGACCACGTATGGTCATGGTACTTTGGGCATTTCTAGGATGCTTAGAGCCAGCAGAGCCAGTGAACGCCATATTTAGGTGGTCTCAGAAACATCCTCGAGGCCCCATCAAAGCCCCTCAGAGGGGCTTTAGCGTTGATGAAGCCATTTATCGGAAATGGCCCGGAGCCTTCTTCAGAGTGAGCACGGGATTGCCCTGCGCGTTCCAGCAATTGCGTTCAACGACGGGGCCGAGAATCAAACGTTCAAACACGCTGAACGATACGTTATATCGTAAAGTAATCTTCCAGACCGTCGAATTACGTGCGAAGAGATAGGAAAACAAAATAACGTCTCCGCTGCAAATAAATATATATATATATATTTTTTTTTTTTTATTGTACAAATTTTCGGCCTTCACACTAAAAATGTTTACGCCCTTAAGCATGTAAATCAGCTTTTCCCAGGGTTAACACCCTAAGGGTGTTACTGTAACACTCTTGGGATGCCGATGAACACCCTCTAAAAGCGACAAGCAGCACATGCAGTTATCAGGTACATAGAAAAGGCAAATACAGGTGCTAGGAAGCACCCTGTGTATACACTCGACAATTCTGTAAGGCGCCCATTTGCGAGTTATCGCGTCTCCGCGATTCCAAGACTACAAGTATGCAGACTTATACGGCACTCATCACAAGTAATAAAATTTCATGTAACCGACTACTTTTTGGAGTAATCTTGTAATCATTTGAAGACATTTATTATGAACTAATCGCAAGAGTAATCTCATTACTTTTCAAAGTATTAAAATTATTTGCAACCGTTACCCTTTTTCCCTCCACTTTCTAATGGCGCCCTCTGTTTAAGTTTCCTGCCAAAAATATGTTCGAACCGAGTTTTCGTCAGGAAGATGGTTTACCGAAATTCGTGGATGAATCAAAGCATAAGCAGTTTGTAATTCGCTGATTCTCATCCAATAATGAACAGTACAAAAATCCAGTTTTCAAACAGAATCTGCCGTATTTGAAAATCTAAAGCAATCGGGAAACTAACGCTATGCTTTCTTAAAAAACGGACAATTACTTTTCTTCTCGAGTAATCGAGAAATCTAATAAATGTCATCGTAATATATTACTTTTTTTCGAGTACGTGTGCAGACAAGACTGCAATTATGTTGCTTTGTTCTCACCGATATTGTACGTGAAGCATAATACATCTAAGTTCAAAGAGTGCATCTCCAAATAAAAAGCATTAGGACGGGCAATAAATTCTTGAACGTGCGCAATAAAACAACCCCCGCTAAAGCTGTTTCAAGCGGGTGTCGCTGCGGCGAACGACCTTCAAAAAGGGATCTACTCTCCAGCCAGGACGTTCGCTGCTTATCGTACAATGTTGCCAAGCGTCTTTTGCTAAAGCATACACAACAAAGCGCAGAAATAGATATTATATATATATATATATATATATATATATATATATATAGGAGGTCTATTGCACCCTTCTTATTGGCGACGTTCAAGCGTGACGTCAAACGTTTTGGTTCCTCCCCTCGTTTGCCTCCCTGCCAAGTAATCGCGCACGCTGGAATGCCCTTTCTCAAAAGGGCTTCTGATGTACAACGGCACGTGAACTTAAATAAAGGTTGGTTCGCGGCGAGAAAACGACAACAAAAGATCGGCAGACGTATGTGCGGGGCCCGATGAGTTATCTCCCCAAGTATAAAAACGAAACTACAGTCATAAAAAGAAAATGCATCTTAGTGTTCCAGAGAGTGATCACCTTTCGACTCTATACAAGTTGTGTTTCATTTCTGGTTTCAAAAAGGTTGTTCCTCGAGCATGGAGTACCGTTTTCTATCCCCGAAGAGAATGCGGAAAGCGCAAGGTTTCCTTTCTTGGTTACCCGAACATTATCCGGACACATCGGGGACTTTTCGTAGATCGTAAGCTGCGGAATGGGGGCCCCTGCGGACACCTGCGTCCGGAATGGCGCCTACGCAGGCTGCCACAGCCCACCGAGCAGAAAACCTATACCACCCAGGGCAGTCGGGCAGCACTGACGTACACAATCAAGGACGCGCGCTGTGAATCGCCTGGTGCGATACTGCCGCTGGAAAAGGTCTTTAGGCCTTTCCGGAAATTCCCAGGAGACCTAGCGGCGAGGGGCACTTGTGGGGCTGTTTCGGTGTACGCTCGTGCCGACTTTAACGCTTCGTATATCCTAAAAAGCGGCACAATTGATTCTCTTTTATTCAAAGCTCAAAACGCAAAAAAAAAAAATAATAAAAACCGATCACAAAAGAAGGTCATCACATACTCCCTCCGCGTTCTTACATCACTTATGCAATGTTAAACCAACGCCAACTTCGTCTTCTATTTCTGGATAATCACACGTGCCGTACATCGGAACGTACGTCACAATGCGCATATGTCAGACGAATGTCGTCGTAATACTAAATTTTTCTGTCAGCTTACGAAACCAAATTATTAAAAAAACGCCGTTTTCTTTTTAGTTTTTTTTATATATTCTTTGATCTGACGTCACGATGTCTTCGTGGTGTAACTCGACATCATAAAGTCACGTGACACCAATTTCCCCGAAATATTTCGCGAGAAAATGCACGGAAAACCGGAGGGACGAACGGGCAATTTTCTGCGAAAGTGGACTCTGTGAAAAAGCATTCCATTCTTTCATAAACAGCCCTCTAGTCGCAACTTTTCTGAACAGCGACCTAAATGTCGCTTAGCCGCTCTCCGAGCCGGCCGGGCGCGAAGCCACCGGAAGTCCGACTCTCGTACCGGAAGTCGGTCGTCTGCTGCGCTTCTCAGTATATGCACTTTGTTTTGGTTAGATCCAGGTTTTCATGCATTTTTAAAGGATACTCCTCAACGTTAGATCACGAGAATGTGGCATTTGAACGTGGGACGCGTAAAGCTGATCCACTATAGAACCTCAAGATACCTGAGAAACAGAAGACCAAGCAGCCTTCAATTTCGTTTATTCGGTTATTAAATGATTTTATTTACTTTCAACATACTGCCAGCCGTGAGGCCAGAGCGGGTGGATAGGACAAGTAATTAAGAGCACACCCTTGAGTATTAAAAATATTATCGCATAAAGCAGACACATTTGAAAAATCTTCAACATTCGACCAAAAAAAAAAGAAAACTTGATTTCTCGATACGTTTCACGAAGTTCTGAGTCCGTATTCAAGTCTCCGGCGAAATATTGACGGCACCGATGATTTTAAAACTTTTCCTACGCACTAAATATCGACCCCGAGTACACCTACAAAATATCTCATCGATATAATCAATTTCTTTCGCGAAAACTCATTCTGAAGTTTACGCGTACACCTCCGAATCGCTGGCTGCCGCTATACTGGCAACAACGAGCAAGGGCTCTCGTGACGTCAAATGTCGTATCCGAGAGCAGACGACGTTCCTTCGTCCAGGGCGTTGTGCGGCGTTGTAGTAGACACTGAGCGTCTGGGGTTTTGCGGATAGTGTCTGGTTTAGTCTATGTGCGGCATGCGATGGAGGATGGGGAGAATTGATGATGTGCTGTTGGGGGTTGCAATAAAACCATGAAAAAATGCAGCAGAGTGACATCTCATCGGTTTCCGACCGAGAAGCCTCCGCGACGGAAGTGCGTCCGAGGAGTTCGAAGCGAATGCTGGCTTTTAGCTTTCGAGTGATGCTTGAAAACACTTCACACCGTTCTAGCACACAAAAACCTTCCATGCCATACTGCTTCTGAAGCGGCATCGGGGTCCACGTGTAGGCGGATCGCGAAGGCAGCCGCCACGGGTGGTCCCCTCGGAGACGATATGCCGGCGGATCGAATGCCAACGGCGAATCATCGGAAATTTTGTGCTGGAAATCTTACAGCATGTGCTGACCATGCTTGACTCAGAAAAGCTTGATGAGTCGTTGTCTGTTATTTCCCACCGACGATAGCGACGGCCTTCTGACCGCTTCTGACGCTGGGCGAAGCAGGCACAAACTGCCCACGTGTTATTCAACGTCTGACGTCACAACAAGATGGCGAATCGGTAAAGTTGAAGGTTAGTTTCGGCTTCGGTGTTACCGTATTTTTTACGATTAAAAATTATTAGAAATATCATTTGGGAAACTTACACTTGCTGCTCTAGGCTCAGGTTCTTGCGCTCTTTCAGAAAATATGTTTAGCTGAAAACGTTCAAATAGAAAGAAGTTGAAAAATCATTTCATGGACAGATTAAAGTGGAGCTCGTCCCCTCTAAAAGGTACCATGAGGTGATTTTTCTACTTCTTTTTGTTCTTAGCTTTCCTCGTCAATTCAAAACCGAAGTGAGAAATCAAGTCGTGGCGTGGCACAGGATGCGTCCGAAAAACATTTACAGGGTTTGTTTTCACCGCAAAAACTAAAATACGCATCGTCGAACGCCAGTGGCATATTCAGGGTGGAGGCTTAGGGGGCTTCACCCCCCCCCCCCCCTCCCCCCCGAAATCAAGCCGGCCATATAATATACACATGCATATTAACCCTCCCTCCTCCCTCCCTCCCCCCCCCCCCCCCCCCCCAAAAAAAAAAAAATAACTCCTGGCTTTGCCACTGTCAAACGCTCATTCTCCGCCCAAAGGTACACTCGAAGAAAACAGGAGGAAAAAGGTGGCAAGGGCGCGGTTTTTTCCCGTCTACAGACGCGCTCCCAGGCGGGCACGAGAAGAAGAGGGGAACGAGAGGTCTTTCTGTTCCTGGCAGACAGGAGAAAAGTTCCGCCCTCCTGCCCCATCTTCTTTCGGTTTCATTTTTCTATCATGACGCACGCGTTGAATTATAAACGTTGCTCAGTTAATTAAAGACTTGAGCGTGTTGGTGATCTACATTGACTTAAAACGAAAGAAACACATAAGAGGACGAAACAGACGACACGTCTGTTTCGTCCTCTTATGTGTTTCTTTCGTTTTAAGTCAATGTTGCTCAGTTGATTGAGCTTCTGCAGAAGCGAAGGCCGCCGGCAATTCCTGCTCCCAGTCCAAACGTGCAGAACATCTCGGTTGCATCGACGTTTTTACCACTAATTTTGTAAAACCAACAAACGACGCCGTTAGAAGCAGCGAAGTTCCGTAGCAGTGCCAGCAGAGCTACGTACACTTGGACAACATGGCCGCCTCCGGATTGCGGAACGACGGGTCGTCGTTGACGACGTTATGGAAACCGCGGAAATAGCGTCCAAGACAGGCAGGCTTTGCTGTCGGGTGCCTGCGTGTCTCCTGCGCTGAGTTGGGCTCAGTTTTCTGATGCCAAGTGCCAACCGGCAATCAACGTGGTTTTGTATTTCTGCGTGTCAACAACATAAAAGCTACATCGCGATGGCAGTGTTGTGCGCTGCATGCGAACGAAGAGACGAAGACTGGAATAGGCCACTTTCAAAAATCCTCCCATGCAACGCTGCGCGCGTTGCACGCTGGAAACCAGTTGGCCACGGAGCAGAGTGGCATGGTTTCGGTTTCGATCAGACAGCCGCTGTCTGTACTCCTGCAGCCAAGCACGTGAAATTCCAAGCCTGTAGAACTTTTTTCAAGCGCATGCGAACGTCCTTGCGCGACAGGGCCACCAGCAGGGACGTTTTAATCCGTCGTTCTACATTTGCCTACCTTTGACCAAAATACGGCACATCGGGAACAACAAAAACAGTGCCAAGTGTGTGTGTGTGCGTGTGTGCGTGTGTGTGCTTTTTTTTATGGTATTTCTCGGCGACGCCCACAGTATTGTACAGTTGTAGAAAGTCGCAGCAATGAAAACGAAAGCGGCGTGTTCCGTCACGACACGATGACCATGACAAAATCTGTGACTGAAACCAAAACTCAGTGGCCATCATTGCCTGCCACCAGGGGCACTTCGATTCGGGAAAAAGATCTATTGTCGCCCATGTGACCGTCTGTTCGCGTATCAGTGGTGTAACAGCACGATGAGATGGCGTGAACTGTCGGGCACTGATGCCGCTGGTCGGGTTGTGAACTCAGGGGGCACGGTGTCGCAGGCTTACATTTTGCTTTTCATTAAAGAGCTTAAGACAGCTTGAGGGATTACGGTGCGTTCCATCAACCTGCGGATGTAGTCATGTTTGAACGGTGGTCTGAAACTATCGTATACGGTGGCCAATGTGACTTTCGTCAGCGATGTCCAGCTGTCCCCTCCTAGAGGGCGATTGAGCTCTGGGGGAAGGACTGGACAGTCTTAAAAAAATGGCTGAAAGCACGTATAGTTTGGACTTTTAGCTAAGGGAGGTCGGTAGGTAAAATCAACGAGAAAGCTATCCTTTCTTTTGCTGTTTAAATGTAGTACGGTTACTGGAGAAACTTCCCTCCAAGTGGCGCGCTGCGATGAGCGCTAGACGTCTTCGAGCTCACCACGACGTAGCTCCGTACACTGAACACCTGCCGCAAGTCCGGGTGACTGCATTCACGTTGATCGAAAAGCGATTTTTCTGCCCGTGAACCATCGCTTCCAGCTGGGTGAATCCCCCCTCTACAGGAATAAACTCAAGGCGACAATTACAGCCGCACGCGAAAAGCACGAATGAAAAAACAAATACTACGAGAGAAAAACCGGTTACGTTGTGCTGTGCGGGGAAGCAAAGACATGGCTTGGAACCGCATTGGAGCGGCTTCTTTTGGCTTTCAGATAATTACGGCTTGCATGAGCGTTTACTTTTTACAAAGAGATTCATCCCTGAGCTGTTCAAGATAATATTTCAGAGGCATGATATTATTTTTAAAAAATCAACATGCTGGCAATATTTTTATTGCTTCGGTGTTCACCGAGGAAATCCGTACTTTCAAAACGACGAGTATAAAAGGCGGAAGCTCAGAGCTCGGAAGTAGTAATCAGGTTAGTGTGCTGCTGCGTTGATGTTTGTGTGTACCCTATATGTGTATGCGCTCGTTGTACAGGGGTGCGGCCGTAAAAACTTTCACATTTGGCACGCCTAGCAAAAATCGAATTTCAAACATACATACCTGAAATTGGGCACACGAACGTCGATTATTCCAAAGTTTTTTGCCTATTTTTTTCAGACATCAAGTCTGGAGTAGCGAATTATTAGAAAGATAACAAAAATGGCAGACGTGCATTCCCTATGGCCTATACCCGCCCGTTCGCCGTCTGCTATCTGGTTCGCGACGCCGCTCCCAGGTGGCGCACTGAACGCAAAAACTCGGGAAACCCGCTCGAAAGGCTGGTGTCGGGCGAGATAATCGCGATAAAAAGTGATTTGAACCAAATATATGAAGAATTGTTGAAATTACCTGTTTCAAGTGAAGTTCTGACAGATCGTCATGCAAGCAAGAAGACACCATGATGCGACGAGATCATTTATTTACAGCTGCTCGTCTTGCTGACAATTGCGGGTCGCTCTCGAAGACAGCAAGCACCGCTTCAATGAGCTCCTCATTTTTCAGTAGGCTCTCACGTTCACTGACTGGATTCTTCTTTTTACAGTCTTCTCCACTCACAAAACGATCCGCCCAACTCAAAACAGTTGGGCGTGAAGGCGGGCGTTTATGAAATGCAGTGCGAAATTTTCGTTGTGCTGTGGCCACCGAGTTCCGCTCCACGTACCACTTGACTGCCTGGGCACACTCACTTGCCGAGTATTGTGGCATCGCAGGGCGGCGGGGGAAATATTTTGATAATAACTGCAGAAGACAGTGCAACAAAAGCAATAAATAGGAACAATCAAGATGCCTCAGCAGCGGCACTCTTGATTCCAAAGTTGAGCTTTCACCGGGAACGGACCCGTCAACAGATAAGCAGACGACAAATGAAGACACACGTTCGTCTGCTTTAGAACATATTTTTATGAAACGAGGGCGTCCGCCAATTTCTAAATTTCAAGTAAAAGGGCATAATCGTTCACATATTTCGGTAAAATCACTTTTTATCGTGATTATCTCGCCCGACACCAGCCTTTCGTGCGGCGTTTCCCGCGTTTTTGCGTTCAGTACGCCATCTGGGAGCGGCGTCGCGAATTAGATAGCAGACGGCGAACGGGCGGGTATAGGCCATAGGAAATGCACGCCTGCCATTTTTGTTTTCTTTCTAATAATTCGCTACTCCAGAGTTGACGCTTGAAAAAAATAGGCAAAAAATCTTTGGAATAAACGACGTTCGTGTGCCCAATTTCAGGTATGTACGTTTGAAATTCGTTTTTTGCTAGGCGTGCCAAATGTGAAAGTTTTTACGGCCGCACCCTGTATATGTTCAGCTGATGCATGTGGTACGCGTAATGTATCTAGATGCGTGTATAATAAAGGTGCCCGAAGCGCAATCGTGACGTGAGCAAATAAATTTGTTTTGTAGCACATAAATTGGGCGGCAATCGGCATTACCCTGCCATCTGGTGGCGAGCGATTTACCCTTTTTTTCTCGCTTCGCGATGCGATATTTTCTAATTACTGTGCAACGATGAGCCAAGTAGGTTGCCTCGAATTTGCTTTTTTGAGAGCGGCTTTTGGTTTCGCCAAAGGGTTCGCCACTCTCCGTGATGTGTGGTGCTGACGACGGCTTGTGTTTGTGGCTCGAGGAATAGCCAAGGTAAGACGTGTAAAGTGCGTGAAGTAACAGGGTATCGGTTGTGTCCGTCTAACATGACAGCGCTGACGGCAAGAAGACAGAGTGACTGCTTTCGAAACGCAGGTTTCTTTACCTGCGGGGAGAATCTGCAGCTACAGAAATAAATACAGTTCGTGCAAAGATCGTGTTACGCTTTAATATGCTTCTCCTCTCGCCCCGTAAAATAGACATAGCGTCCTCGTTAAGCCTTACTGAGCTCGATTTGCTCGATTCGGGGCCGCCATAACGAGATGTAGACGATGGAGGAACTTGCTCCCCAGCTATCAGGGAAGTTTCTCCCTTTCTGAAGCAGCATATGTGCGTCAAGAGCGTTTCTCCCTTTAGGGAGGACCATATCGACCCTCTTTTCTAAGAGTGTAGTGCTAGAGGTCTGACCCAGATGCCAACGTGTCAGCCCGAACCGATATAGTATTCAAAATTTATAAGTGATTTTCTGAAAATTTCAACGGGAAAATAGCGGTCGACGGAGTTCTCGAATACATGGAGCTCTATAGAACATTTTTAAGCACATGTGCTTAAAAAGCACGGTGGAAGCGTGGAGTAATCTATGGTGCACCATGGAAATTGTAATTCGCAAGGGATGATAAGTGCCGTCACGGCACTCATTGGCCACGAGCGCAAATCCGAATTTCCGTGGACGGATTGATGGTCGACGAGCGCACACTACCGAGTGATGCAGTGCTCTTGTCCAATACGTCAGCTGGGCTTGGCCGACATGCTGGGGCACCGCGGATGCATCCCGGTGAAAAGGCGGAGCTTTTCGAAGGAGGTAAGAAACAGACCGCTATTTATGCTCAAACGTTCGCACCGAAAAGCGGGCTTTTTTGCTCTCTACCCTCTTAGTACTTTTTCTCTGCTGGCCCCCTAAACGAGACGTCCTTGGTAAAATTCCAATCTAAAACGATTTATCACAGCCCAAAATTCCTTTCGTGATTCCTTTAGGAAATGCCACAGGTGGCGAGTATTCGGCACATTTGTGTCGCTCTACAGAGCCGATAAGAAGCATAAACATGAGCCGATAAGAAGCATAAAGCTTGAGCCGATAAGAGCTGAGCCGATAAGAAGCATAAACATGATTAGGCCACCCCTGGAGTTCATTAAGATGCCCCTACTATACAAGGTCGTCGAGATAAATCCGGAAAATTCACCATATAGAGGAAAACACGCAGAGGCGAAAATAAAATGAACATCGACAATTTTCTGCGCCTTGTTCGGTCTGCCGCATCTTCCTGGCTGACAGACTATCTGGACGTCTTGACAATGCTATAAACTTGTCTTCTCGAAGCCATACCACGCAATGGTTTGCTTCGGCGACTTTGTGGAGCGAAGCTATTCGAGTATTCCTCACCCCCGTTCGTATTCCTAGCTACTTTTCGAGCAAATCGCGAATTTTTAATCCTGCGATGGTCCGCTGTCGAATCACGTGGCTACAGAAGCGCAGTGTACGGCCGGTTACCTTCGCTGTATTGTTAAGAGACAAAATATATATATATAAAAAAACGGATTTTTCTTGACAATTCTGTAGAGTGGAGATCAGTTACCGGGAGGCGGCCGGCGCCGTAGCAGCATCCTAATATAACCCCGCGGTTGTATTATAATGCGAACTAAATATAATCCGCTCCTTTCAACGTTCGCAAGCGCATGCTTGCAAACGTTGCGTTGCGTTCGAAAGAAAGCAAAATATGGCATCAGAAGAGTGAGAACTATACGAAGACTTAACTTTTAAACCAACTCCGCAAGCAAGCTGTGCAGCCTCGTTTTTCTCTGTTTCTTTTTTGAGGAAACAAAAAAAGATATATGCGGCAATAAATAATATATATATATATATATATATATATATATATATATATATATATATATATATATATATATATATATATATATATATATATATTGCCGCATATATAGTAGTTAAATATTTTTTGGAAACTTCGTTAAAGATTTCGAGTGCTGATAGTTCATTTTGTTGAGTGCTATATAATATATTGAATGTTTGTGCTATTTCAGCCCCCTTATTTTAAGTGAATGTCGCTGAATGTGTACTGTATTGTAGTCCTGATGTTGTATGTTTCAGTGCTCTTCTATACCCCACACCTGTTAAAGCCCCATACTTGGGGTGAACAGTATTCATAAATAAATAAATAAATATATATATATATATTCGCATAATTTACGGGACGTTTACGAGTTAGGGTTAGTTTATTTTTACTTGGCATAATCAGGGCTGTGAGGTACGCACGCGCTGAAGACTCCCGGCTAGCGGTCATACTCTATTCGACGAATCTGACATTTTGTTTGTGCCCTTGCGTTTGACCTCGGAAGGGTTGTCTTGTAGCGCGAAATAACTCGGGACCTTTAGAGAGTACGAATCCATTGTATCGGACAATTTGCCGACGCTAGGTATTTCGCTGTTGGTATTTGCAAGCTAACCATCGACCGCAACAGCGATATGCGTTACCGTGTGACCGAAAGGGCAAGACTACATAGACACGTTTTGACCTCAAAAACCGCAATAAAAAAAAAAGAAAAAAAAAAAGACCGTCTTCTTGAGGAGCATTACTAATTTCCCCCTTTCACGTGTATAGTTAACATATATGTAGGTGCACTTTAGATTAGACACGTGTTATCTTATCAAGACGTACATAGATGTTTCAAACGGCAAAAACGTTGCTTCTTCCTCCTACAACCAAATCTTGTAAGAGCTATTTCGCGCGGCGTATGATCAATGCGCAATACTTGCGTTGTTCTCGAGTTGAAAACAAGTGTACATATTCGGAACTCATCGTTACTCCCGCGTTGAACTTTAACTCGAGATTGATACTAAACCGTACAATTCATGGGGGCACCAAACAAACGGAAAGGTTATAACATGAAACCCGTGTCGAAAAAAAAACACAGTGGCTTTTTGATCTTCGCGAAGAGTACCGGGTCGCATTAAGGCCGGCTCTCACATGCAGTGGAGCGCCGATGTAGCACTGCTCACGTGTCGTCAGCTACTTATCGTCTGCCATGAGCAACAGTTTTGACGGTGTGATGTAAAGCTGGTGAACGCTCCCGTCAGCACGCGCTTAGCGCGAGGTAAGCGCTATGCTTGTAGCGCTCCGCTACATGTGTGAACAGGCCTTTAGAAAGCGTGCAGAAAATACCAAACTTGTAGCATCCCCTGTATAGTTCGCTTGAATGTGTGTGTGTGTGTGTGCGTGTGTGTGTGTGTGTGTGTGTGTAAGTGTGCGCGCGCGCGTGCGCGTGCGTGCGCGTGCGCGTGCATGTATATCTGTGTATGTGCGTGTTTGTTGTTTGTGTGTGTACGTGGGCAAGCTTGCGTGTGCCTGCGTGTGTACCTGTGTACATGGCAGATTTTTAGCGCTCATTGAAGCTCGAGGACTTCAAACGGTTTCCGCACTGTGTATCAAATGTATCACTTTTTTTCGTTTTATATATATATATGTGTGTGTATATATATATATATATATAAACATACACAATAACACGGCACACAATGAAGATTAGTGATAACCAACTAGCACTCGAGTACTGATAAAATGTACAAAAAATGCTCATAATCCGTATTTTCGAACGTAATCCAGGACTTTTAGAACCCTTCAGGGAGGTGTGCATGGGCGCAGCCATAACAGACCTTCCGTTTTTGTTTTCCTCTTGTTCCGTTCGCTCCACTTCATCATTACCACGGCAGGACAGATTCTTGCCACTTTAGGTGCTCCTGTGTCCTCTCCGGCATACAGCCCTTTCTGGAGGCTCGTCAACGACCTCTTCAATGGCTCGGCATCTCGATAACACAAGAGAAGGTCGACAATGGCGGCTCAATCTGGAGCGTGTTTAAAATGTCTAATATCTCAGTATTTTTGCGCGAGTATTTTACTGCAGATCTTGGCCTAGTTAGATTCTGTATATCGAGAAGGAACCGTTTTCTGATAATATCCGATAAATTTAAGACCACTGCTACATCGAATTTGAACGATACACGATTGGCTGACACTGGGATGCTCGAGGTACACCTAAGCACTTCTTATGAGTTGTGAATGCGAAAGCATGAACGTCGTTCTTGCGCGCGTCCTCGTGAATTGGCCACGCCGCGCGCTCCAGAGCGGCGGCACGGCCGATTCCTTTACCGCGCGCTGGCGGTCTGCCCGAGCGCGCCAGCCGATTCCTTGTACCGGAGCACTGGCGGCGCGGGCACGCAGCGCCATGGGGTGGCCCTCCTTGAAACTGATGCGCAACGGCCAATGGGACAGAAGCCAAAATCCATCAAATTTCGGCTTCACTGAGCTCCATTATGAGCGGGGAAACTAGGTGCCGTTTGGCTAGGCTTTTCGCGCAGCTTCACAGCTGGGAGCCATTAAAGGACTTTAGGTTCCGTTTGGAGCGGCTTCAAAGCTGATTACGTCAGCTCGCTCCATAAAACTGTTAATGCTTCCGGATTCGGAGACCTTAGTTGAGCTACATCTCTATCTGGAAAGCTTTTTGTTTTTCAGTAGAAGACAACGTACATTGCCCGACACTGTTAGCGCGAACACGACACTGGCTTTTTTTAACGCGATAGCGTTGAGAAGCTCGTGTCGCACAAAAGCCGGCGTCGGCTGCATTGTCGCGGGAAAATCCTGATTGGTCGATAGGGTCACGACGTCAGAGCCACATGATCTCGCGCGGGAATTTCATACAACCCACGACGCTCACGTAAAACGGGACGTCATGCGTTGATTGAAAGCGATGAAAAGACATGACATGTAATGCGAATTAAAGGTGGTCGCGCATGTCTCAAATGATTCCACTTTATAAAGTAATTAATTTACCTCGAAGAAAACTTTGAGGTGTTTTGGGCGGGATTCAAACCCACGACCCTTCGGCTGCGAGTCAGGTACGCACAGACTAGGCCACAGCACACATTTTCTTTTCTTTATTGCCGGACTTGGACAGTACACAGTAACTAAAGTCACAGACAGTACGCATAAAAGAGGTAATGCTAAAATTGCCAGCCGGCTTGCGGCTAGCAGTGCGGGGTTAAAATTTGCTCATGTTCACCAGCTTTTCAATGCAAGGCCGCCACTCAGGCGCGCATTTCTGAGCCTTATGAACTTCAATAAATGAAATAATACTTTCACGGAAATACTCGTTAGCTTCACGCATATCACGGTCTGCATGGCGGACAGCCATCCGAGACCTCCAGATACCATGCAGGCCCAGCAACATAACAAGATCGAATGGGGCGCCACCCTCATTTTCTACCGGCAGGTACCTAATCCCGTGAGAGTCAAGTGGAAAGTCTTTCTTCAAGGTGCGCTGTAGGACATTCCAAAGAAAGACGCCATCCGAACACTTCAAGAAGACATGTTCAATAGTCTCTGGTTTTTTACATAGGAAACAATGAACACTTCACGGGACAAACAAGCCCCTCTCTTCCATCCACGTTTTAACCGGTAATGTACCGGTATGCAATTTAAAGAAAAAAGACTTGACCCCGGGTGGAACTAACATCTTTTTCACACGTTTCAAGACGCCCTGTCCTGGGCCTGTAGAGTACATGGTCCTGTACAATGGAACAGGAAAAACAGCATCGCAAACATCCTTATACAACCGCTTACGGGTTACTACGCTCAAATATTCCAAAGAGAAACGGGCCGCCAAAAAGCGACATGACGCGACTACTTCTTTGAGGTACCCATGAATACCGCCGGGCACACTGGACGAGGAAACAACAAACTCAGGCAAACATCGACCTAATCTTACTTGACAAACCGTACGCAAAAACGGATCACTAACATCACAAAAATAACAGTAACGGTTTACTAATTGGCGCAAAAACAGGTGCGATAAGCCTAGTCCTCCCTGGCGAACTCTTCGGAAAAGGTTCATTCTGCTTGTTCGCTCCCAAGACGAGCCCCAGATGAACACCGCAAAAACACGATGCAGTTTCTGTACGTTAACACGCGAACAGTGTAACACCTGCAAAACGTACCACAGTTTACTCACAAGAAATAAATTGCAAACTGTGGCACGCGCAAACATCGAAAACCCATTACCCCTCCATTTTTCGGCTTTCTCGCGAAGGACTACTGATTGACTGCGCCAATATTCCTCACTCACACGATAATACTCAAGGGGCACCCCTAAGTACTTTACAGGAGTGGTGACCCATTTAACACTGGCAAACGCACTTGGGGTAACACTCCACTCTCCATGCCAGAAGCCCAGACATTTATGCCAGTCGACCGCACTACCACTTACACGACAAAAATGTTTGACTATATTGACAACACTGATGATACTCTCGTGAATCGTACAGAAAATAGCGATGTCGTCCGCATACGCAAGGACACGAACTTCAGATGAAAATAATTTAAACCCACTGACAATGTCATGCCTTATAATACTTAAACAGAGCGATTCCAAATAAAGGCAAAAAAGAAGAGGTGACAAGGGACACCCTTGACGAACAGAGCGCTGCACTTGAATGCGCTTGCCTACGGAATGATTTATTACAAGGCGCGTTGTACAGCCGCTATAAGCCATGCGTACTCCTTCGCGGATCACTGACCCAATATTAACATGATCAAGAACAGCCAATAACACGTCGTGCGGTACCCGATCAAACGCTTTCTCTAGATCTATTTGGAGCATTGCCACGCCACTCTGCATGGCGTCGCAACACTCCAACACACTCCGTGCTTTATGAAAATTCGTGAAGATAGTCCTACCTTTAATACCGCATGTTTGGTGGGGGCCAACTATATCCGTAATTACAGTCTGTAACCGCCGGGCCAGTATCTTCATAAGTATTTTATAATCCACATTAGTTAAACTGATAGGTCTATACGAAGTTACCTGTCGCAGTTTGACAATGTCTTCAGTTTTCGGGATTAAAATGGTGTGGGACGACAAGAAGGATGGAGGTAGGACACCTAGTTCGAAAGCCTCATTGAAGACCTTAGCCAGTACTATTGAAAGCTCATGCTTCAGCGCCTTATAAAATGCAGCGCTGAGCCCGTCTGGCCCAGGGGACTTTCCCGGGTTCAGGGCTTCAACGGCAAACAAAACGTCCTCGGCCGTGATGGTCGCTTCCAAAACCTCTTTTGTTGCGTTGTCTGACCGCGGCATTAAAGGCAAAAAGTCACGCTTAAAGTTCCCCACATCGACTGGACTCGCCGCGAATAGGGTACAGTAATAATCAAAAAAGGCGCGCTCGATTTCCACCCTGTCGCTCGTGACTGCACCGTCACATTCGACCTCAGTTATCTCATTACGACGAGCGTATCTTTTTTCCATGCTCAGTGCTCGTTTAGTCGGCGCCTCCCCCGTTATGAACCGTTCCGCTCTCGCCCTGACAAGTGCGCCACGATAACGCTCTTTATCTAAAATCTCGTTTTTCCTTCACAGAACAAATGTCGTCTTTACATGCTCCCGGCATTCTGCATTCCTCTTTGACCAACATTTCCAAGTTCAAACGCAACACTTTTTCAATTTTTTTTCTTCATTTTTAATTATACTAGCTCGTTCTAATGCCTTCATCTTTATCTCCTGCTTAAAATGTTCCCAGCTTAGCCTATACCCACATGCCTTTACATCCCTTAATTTTTCTATTGCGGCCTCGACATCAGCTCTAAAAATGTCGTCATCCAGCAGCTTACAATTTAGTTTCCATAAGTCCCAACTAAATATTTTTCTATTTCCCGATTTTTTTCCAACGCAGAACTTGACCAGACAGTGGTCGCTGAAGGAAATAGGACACACCGTGTAGTCGAAACAAAATGGTACCACCTCCAGCGATACATACGCTCTGTCTAGACGGGAATGACTGATCCCTTGAAAATGGGTAAACTGAACGCCCCTCCCACTATTGACACATTCTCCCACGTCTTCGAGGCCGTAGTCGTTAACTATGTCGCTTAAAAGCACGGTGCTCGAGTCTTGGTACGGAGTAGAGCTTGTTTTATCGTGTGCAGAGCACACACAGTTAAAGTCCCCCAGCAAACAAACAACCCGTTCAGTATCACAGTAGTGCCGAACACTTTCGAAAGATATGCGTCTTTCCAGAACCTTAGTTGGCGCGTATACACAGATGATGCGCCACTCTCGATCCTCGAAAGAAAAATCGCAAACGACCAGTCTCCCCAACTCACATGTGGCCACTGAATGGATAACAGCCCCTAAACATTTGCGAACAAAAAGAACACATCCCGCCGACTTCCCAACCGCGTGACTAACACAGGCGTCAGAACGCGCCGTAAAAGGTCTCACCATGCGCTCCGTCTGGTCTTCGCCCTCAACTTTCGTTTCCTGGATCGCGACAACATCCAAGTCCTGCTCTGTCACGAGGCGATACAGCTGGTTCTGCCGCCTCCCAGCAGCCAGCCCTCGTACATTTAGGGTCGCAATTCGCAGTAACCTATCTAGAGACACGATGGTAGAATGGTTCAGACGGAGCACTCGGTGCTTACCCCCTCAGTTTTACGAGGCGCAGTGTTCCATGCCCGCAGGCGTTCCGGCCGCCGTCTTGTCACCGCGTGGAAGCGACGACGACCGCCCTTGACTGGCGACTCGCATCTTCTTTCCCCTTCCGCCGACAACTTTCCACTCCTTTTCAAGCTGACTAAGCCGACGCTCCTGCGATGCCTCAAGGCAGGCCACAGCACACAGAGGCTCTTTGTTTTCTTCTTTATTGTAGGCCACACAGAGACGCTTGCACGCGGTTAGGGAACGAGCGGAAGTTCATATGTTTAGCTATCGCACTCCACACTTTAAGAAGAGGTCTAAAAAAACATTGTAAAAAAATGTTGTTGTTTTTTTGTTTTGTTTTTAGTGATTGCGCCCCGTCATTGCGCCTCGAAAGGCAAGCTTTTAAGTTATGCAGTGCACCTGGCCTACGAAAGGAATTTTTTTTTGCGTCGCATTTTAATTCTGAGTCATGACGCTCACCTAACTTGCTTGCGGATGCCATGTGAAAAAATTAAAACAGTAAAAATAGAAAGAGTGCATATTTATTTTGTTGATTTTTTTTAGTTCTCTGGGTCGCTTATTATGCACATCGGTAGACGCTGACACACGCTTGTATTGGACCGTGGCTCGAGCATGATGGAACGCTAGAACGCCGCTTTCATGGTTGCGTCTTCTGAGCGTTGCAGACGTTTTTAGACGGGGACGGAAGAACAGACGGGCAGAGGCAAAAACGGACGCCGACGCCCACCTATCGTGTCCGCGTCTCACGTCACTGCAGACGACGATAGACGGCGATGAAATAGCAGACGATTCCGGAGGTTGCCGCTCGTCTGCTCGCATAACGGGTGTATCGCGAAACAACCCATTCTGATTTGAACCCTTCTCGTTTGAACCCATTTGTAAAACTACCTTTGCGTTTTAACCTTTCGCGTTTAAACCCTTTCTCATTTATACCCGTCTCATTTCAACCCATTCTCATTTTAACCCTTCTCGTTTGAACCCATTCGCAAAACCCTCTTCGCGTTTTAACCTTTCGCGTTTCGACCCTTTCTCATTTGGACCCGTTTCATTTGAACCCGTTCTCATTTGAACATTGTATTTCAAACCAATCGCCTAACGCTCTTTGCTCTTTACCCTTTTCTTATGTATTCCCCTCTCTGTTGCACCCGGTCCCATTTAAATCCTTACTGTTTAATTACACTCCGTCTCAAAACACGTACTTGGCGTTTCAACCCGTATCGTTTAAACATTGAGTTTGACAATTTGCGTGTCATAGTTTTTAAAGTGCTCTTGGAATTTCAATTAGTATCTCTCTTCCTGTGTTATCAATAAAATATTGGAAATGTTTGCACTGTTAATAACAGCGCCGGCTGCTCCATAGCAATTGTTATTTGATAAGAAAAATACTTAGATCTAAAACAAAACAAGCACACAAACAAACAAAAATCCCGCCAGAGTTGCCATTGTACATATTATTATAATTCAAACATGTTCGTCGATTTAATTTCGTGGTCTACCTGCGCAAATGTGCACCGAGGCCAAAACGTAATGTCATGTTCCACACCAAGGCTAACTGGCGATCGCTTACCGCCCGCACCGACAGCATCGCAAAGCAGCAGCCGAGGCGCGTCTCTCGCCCTACTGTGCACCTTGTCGCTCACAAAGCGCCGCCGCAACCACTCAAGAGCACCAGCAGCAGGGAGCGGCCAACGATCCTGTGCCCACCCCCGCATGGATCATTTTAACCCTTCTGTATAGGATCCATTGCATTCGAAATATGTTCGCAGAAATGTTTTGTTTTCCATAACGTCACGTTATAAGCGATTCACAAAGCATTATGCCATTCAAACCGCGTGGCTAAAGGCCCGTTCACACTCTTGCGACCGAGTACGACTGAGAGAGACGAGATCTCTTACTTCTTAAATGTTTTTAGAATGAGGGAACACACTGGGCATTGTGGCGCCATCTATGCGGTGACCCTAGAACTGCATTTCACAAAAGCGAAGGTTTTGCGGGATTTCCGAGGTCAAATGTGCGTAATACCCATAGAAAGGCTCGTTTATAACATCGGCAAAAGTTTTTCGAGCCAAGAAAGAAAGGATAATGCGCGAGAAATAAAAAAAAATATGCCGGACCGCCAAGTTTACACTGCTTCCCAATAGATGGCGCCAGTGTGTTCTCTGGTTTAAGAAGTTTTAAGGAACCCAGGTTTAAGAGGTCGCAAGCAGTCGCAAGAGTGTGAACGGGCCTTAATCGTTAAGGCGCGTTCACACTCTTGCAACCGAGTACGACCGAGAAAGACTTCTTGGGACCGGATGCACTGAGCGGAGCTGGTCCTAAGAGATCGCAAGAGGCTTAAAAACCGGTTTGGTCTCTCTCGGTCGCACTCGGTTGCAAGAGTGTGAACGGGCCTTTAGGCTGCTGAACGGCTCTTCTCGAGACGGATAGTACAAAACATTTTTTTGCCGCAGAATGAGTCATCGCACCTCAATGCGATCCCATGCTCGGTAAAGCTTTATTCTGGAGCTTTTTTTCTCACGAGCATTATCAACGCAGGTGATTGGTCAAACTATTTAAGATTACCGCAGCAACAAAACACGGACCATTAAAAGAATGCCTTCGTCTTCAGAAAGTCACAAAGGAAGATTGCGCCATTGGCAAGTTAGCCCTGCGGCGTGTTTTATTTATTTTTTTATTTGTTTTTGTCGAAATGTGCGGGTGCGATGCTGCGTGCCTTGAGGGCTTTCTTACCGGGCACTGATTTGTTTCTTCATTTCAGCCGTGAATCATCGGATGCAAATTATGCTCACCTGGCATGCCCTGTGAGGATATCGAATCATTTACAACCGGTGTCGGAGTGGTCGTACAGATCTACGATCATTGTATATTTGCCTATGTGACGTCCGTCATGCCGTGGATTGGCATGCCCTCTAGATGTCACTCTCCAAGAAGCATTTGAAGGCGTAATAAAGCTTCAGGTGCCTGGACTTCATAATGTCATTGGTACCCTTCATTTCGGTTTCCCGTCAGTGTATGCTGAAATTATTGCTTTTCCCTAGCCTGATCATGTACACGGTTAAAATCAGAAAAGTCGTTTTGAGAACGGTTAAAACCAGAAAGTATGTTTCTAGTAAGTTTGAAATGAGAAAGTTTAAAATGAGAAGAAAAGTCTTTTTGAGAACGGTCAAAACCAGAAAGTTTGAAAGGAGAAAGGTTAAAATGATAAAAGTGATTTTGAGAATGGTCAAAACCCGAAAGTTTGTTTTGAGAACGGTTTAAGTGAGAAAGGGAGAAAAGTGAAAGTTGTTTTGCGATGGGTTGAAATGAGAAGGTGAAAGCGAGAAGCTAGAAATGTTAACGGGTTCAAATGAGAACCACCCCGCACACGACTAGTCAGCGGTGTTAGATTTCCAGACTAGACGCACCAAGCGACGCGATAGGGAGGCACTACGCTTGTTACCCTGTTCGGTCGAGCAGCCAAGCCAGTACAGTAGTAATGGGTGGAGTCATTACTACTGTGACATCCACCTAAATTGCGTCTAACTGCCTAAATATTGCGCCATTTCTTTTTTCGTGTAAACATTATTTGAAACATACGTGTCCCAAAAATGCTCTTTAAAAAAAATACTTTTTTTTCCTTCAAGGGTTTCTTGTTTTACTTTGAAAGTGTCTGGATGACATTAAATTTGACCACTTAGGTTAACATGCACCCCCAAGGAACACTTCCCACCACACTAGCAATTTTCATAATAGCCCTTTGATTCTGAAAGAGAGATCTTATCGGTATTCGATTGGGGGACAAACACGTGTATCGATCAAGAAGGTATTATCTCGATTTTTACCAATATAAACCTTTCCGAAGCATTAAAGGAAATCATAAAAGTGGTTTTCAAGGTTGACCGGTACGTTTGCCTATAGGAAATCGCTGAACAAGAGCGTGACGAAACGCGCGGAAGACGTTAACGTAATTTTTCAATATTCTACGCCCGTAATGACGTGTTTGTCACGTGCGCAGCATTTCCAGCTATCATGGCGACGAACAATGTATCTGCCTCTGGCTGTGGAGCAGCGGTGCGTAACGAAATTTCTGCTGAAGGAAAAAAGTTAAACTAGCTGAAATGTGAAGACAATTGTAGGCACAGCATGTATAGGGAACAAACGATGTAGCAGACAAGAGTTTACGAATAATGTCAAAAAGTTTGGCCAACGCACTAAAAAATAGGGGTGTTGCCCTTACACCTCCTGTCACATGTACGACACCCCAAAACATCAGTTGGACGTAAAGCGCACTAACGTTGAACCGACGCTACTAACTTTCACGAGCGCCTTGATAACCGAGTTGTGAAACTTATTAAGATAGCTGAAGTGAATGTGACTGACGACAAACAAAGTAATCGGAGTTTTCTCGACCCTACTGCAAAACCTCAGTGTTTGTTTTCTGTGGTCTTTGATGCGTACTTTAGTTGTTTAATATGTTACATCGCACCGTTCATCAAGCCTCTTTTAAAAGTTGGGGCCGTCAGTTTAACGTCAGAGCACTGTACGTCGAACAGAAGTTGTGGGGTGTCGTATAAGTGACAAGGGGTGTAAGGGCTACACTCTTTTTCTTTAGAGTCAAAGACGACAGCAGGGGACAGATAAACCGCACGAGCATGCTTGTACGACCACAGTTGTGCAGCCCAATGCATAGTTTCCTGCTCGTTCAATTTTGCATTTCCTACGTAGTAATAAAAGTGACCGTCAATCATGAACGACTCTTGTTATCATGCTCCACATTTCTGCAATGCATCAGAGAACGATATCTCGATAATTTTTCGCAAAAGCATTTTCTATCCAAAACGCTTCTTTTTTTTTTTTTTTTTTTTTTTTGTAGTTATGTATATAGCTCTGCATCAGGGTAACACGAAGAATAAGAATGAACGAGCAACGTTTTGCAGCAACCCGGCCATTCGGGACAGGGTTTCGGTCGTTAAAACGTTATGATGGTACGAACCTCGCGGTACGAACAAGATGAACGAGATTAAGTCACGTCAGCCAGGGTCCAACTTTTATGCGCCTTTCGTGTTTTGTTTTGACGGTCCAAATTGTCCATTTACATTTAAAAGCTATTCATTCGAAGGAAGAGTTTCGTAACTGACGCTAGGCGGTCGTTCCGAGATATTTTAATGGCTCGCCTTCACACACACGGAGTTACGACTTTACAACGGAAGATGCCATAATCTCATCTAGAAACATTGCAGTGTGTGTTACAAAATAAAATAAAATAAATTGGATTCATAATCAAGAAGAGTTCTTTGGATTCCAGTTGTCCTCTGTGAGATAAAAATGGGGAAAGCGTTCAGTTGAACCTTAGTTGCCTAAAGCCCCATTACGCTTTCAAACGACATTCAATGCACTACACGTGTGCCACCTTTTGACGCCTTGTCTTGCACTGACAAGGTCACGTCGTAGGGTTGAGCTCTAGAATAAAAATTATTCATCGCATCACCTTTTCGCTTTGCACAATATCAAGAAGCCGACGAAATAGGCCCTGGGCGCTCAGGGACCAGGGCCGATGAACAGTTGGATGGATCAATGGTAGTAGTACCCTTTGCCTTCGAATGGTGGCTTACGCCACATCGGCACCAATGGGGAACAATGTTTCCCTACCATGTGTTATAATTTGTTTCACCTTCTGTGCGAGCGAACCCAATGCTACAAGCCCGAGCATGTGGCCTGAAATGATGTTGGCACTGCACGAGCGCGCGTGTTTGGCAGAGACGCTGAAAACCTCGAGCTCGCCCTCGTAGACTCTGCGACGATTAAAGTGAAACGAAGTATGTGTGGCTTGCACTGACTTCAGACGTCACACTAGTGGGATTTGTGATGGCCTTGCTGCTGAGCGTGTACCTTTTGGAGATAACGCTTTGTACTATCGAGTTCGTTTTTTTCGTGGCAAGAACGAGTAAACGACCACCGTCCTAACGCTATGACGTCAGGTGGAAGCCATGTATATAGGGTATCCCAAGCGGACTTTCCGCTCTAAAACAAGTCGGGAAAATCGGCGCCTGAACATGGAAATCTCAAACTTTCACTAAATATGCACTAAGCAGCTAGGTCAGGTTTACCGTGTGAAATTTCAGGGAGTAGTTCTCTTCCTATAAAAAAAAATAATAGCAAAAAGCTTGCCAAAGTCAATGTTAGGCGCGTCCGCCAGCGACTGAGTTAGCCACGCTATTTACCTCTGGCGCCATCTACCGGGAGGCGCAGCGAACAGACGATGCACTCTGTTGTCCGTTTGCTGCGCTTATCGAGAGGTGGCACCACAATTAAATAGCGCCGCTAACTCGGTTGCCTGCGAACGCGCCCAACCCTGACTTTGGCGAGTTTGTTGTCATTTTTTTACAGGAACAGAACTGCGCCTTGACATTTCAGACGGTAAACCTGACCTGCTCAGTGCACATTCGGTGGAAGCTTTCTATTAGCAGGCGTCGATTTTTCCGACTCGTTTTTTATAACGGAAAGTTTGCTTGGGTCGCCATGATTATAGGATGAACCATCTTATGCATTTATTTATATTTAGTCATTTGTTTTCCGTTTGACAGAGAAATGGACTAAGATCGAAATTGAGATGCCTGACGCGGTATCGCCTCCTTTACAGTTCCACAAAAGCGCACTAACATCGTGTCTACAAAAAAAAAAAAAAAAAGATTTCACATATCAGGAGAAGAATATAAAGCTGTACAACTACGCAAGAAAAAAACAGTAATTTAGAGAGGCAAAGTATTTAAGAAAAAAAAAATACTAACACGTGGAAACCTAAAAATCAAGCACAAAAAAGTGACTTTTTTAAAGATAAAGATCAAAAACCAATATGTCATTGCCCATTAAAAGCGTCTTCAGTGTATTTTGATGACCTTCAGTGTTTTTAAGGATTTAGGCGGCTTGAAAGTTTTTCATTTTCTTTTCATAATGTGCGCGCGCATATTTGTGAATGCAGCCATATATAGTCCTTACAGCTGAATAAACGCGGGGTGTGGCAAATCCCGAACATCTCATTAACGCTCGGCAGCCAATCAGGTCGCGGCATTGGTCGATAAGAACGCCGAGAACCAATCGCGAAGCCGCCAGCCAGTCAGAACACGAAGCTGTGAAAGCATCTGAAAACGCCTTGAAAATAGCCAATATAGCTTAGAAAAACACAAATTAATTGGAAAATATATTTCTTCGTCCCGTTGAAAACGCGTCATACATGTTTATAGTACCCGGGGCTTATTTGCAAAATATAATTTATTGCGTATTTTCAATAGATACAAGTATAAACTCTCTTTAAAGTTAGAAAATAAAAGAAATGAGAATACCTTAACAAAGCTTTCTGGGCAAAAACAAATCATGTACTAACCTATCCAACTCGTTCCGCGGAATATTGGACTGTGCCGTTTCGTCATAATTATTTCATGCAACCACAAAAATACACACTCCGCACTTCACTTAATCCGCTAGTGAAGTATACTATAGAGGTAATGTTTACTAGAGTGCAAGATTTTATAAAATTACAATAAATGAACGTTTTGTTTTTACATGTGAAGTTGTATTATGTATCATATATACAGGTATATGTATATATATATATATATATATATATATATATATATATATATATATATATATATATATATATATATATTGTTACGGTGTTGTCGTTGAAGGAGTAGACAGTCTCTGGCGGTGGGCTTTTATTTGGAACTGCCGGGCTCAGCTCGAGCTGTCGCGCGCCCTAGCCATATGTCTGGTGCGCTCTTTTTCTTCATCTATATAACATTACACCCCCTTTTGTTTTGCGGTCGTCCCGACCGCTATTAACAAAATATATATGTATGCTTTTTTTTTCTTTTCTTTTTTTTTTAACGAAGGTGGTGGTGGTTTATGGGGTGGGTCGGGGGGTGTAGGGCTTCATGCGGGCGACGTGGACTACATCGGAGGCTGCTCGGCGTCGGTCAGTAGTGTCTTGCTGTTGCTGCACGTGGTATGAAAGGTCGGAGAGCTTGCGCACGACTACGTACGGGCCGATGTAGCGGTGGAGGAACTTGGTCGCCAAGCCCTGGTGACGCTGAGGTGTCCAGAGTAACACAAGGTCACCTATTTCATATGAAACGGGGCGGTGAGTCTTGTTATACCGTCGGCATTGGCCTTGCTGGGATGTACGTGTGCGTAGCCGGGCAAGTTGGCGCGCTTCTTCAGCACGACACACGAGATGTGCTACAGTGTCGGGAAGTTCGTCATTTTGACGGTAAGGTAAGAGCGTGTCCAAGAATGTGGTTGGAGGGCGATTATGGAGAAGATAAAATGGTGAATAGCCGTGAGTGTCTTGAACGGCGGTGTTGTATGCGTAAGTAACGAACGGAAGAACAGCATCCCATTGGCGTTGGTCAGACTGGACATACATGGAAATCATATCAGCAATGGTGCGATTGAAACGTTCCACCAAGCCATTTGTTTGTGGATGATATGCTGTTGTGGGTCTATGAATGGTTCCACAAAGATGTAATAGTTTTTGTATCACCTGGGAAAGAAATACTGTTCCTCGATCGCTCAGTATGTGACGAGGGGGGCCGTGTCGCAAAATGATATTGTGTAAGAGAAATGTGGCGACTTCGTCTGAGTTTGCTGACTGTAAGGCAGCGGTCTCTGCATAACGTGACAAATGGTCCATGGCAACAATGACCCAGCGGTTACCGTTGTGTGTAAGAGGGAGGGGCCCCAACAGGTCGACACCGATGCGTTCAAATGGGCAGTGAGGTGGATCGAGAGGATGTAGAAGTCCAGCTCGTGCGGTTGTTGGCCGTTTTCGTCGCTGACATTGGACGCATGATGCTACGTATTTGGAGATGTCGCGGTACATGCCGTGCCAGTAGAAGGTATTGCGCACACGCATATAAGTTTTAATGAAGCCCAGGTGTCCAGCTGTGGGGTCATCATGTAGAGCACCTAAGATATCAGGTCGGAGATGTCTTGGAACGACAAAGAGCAGAGTAGGACCATGTGGGTCATAGTTGCGACGATACAGTACGTCATTCTGCATTGTGTAGGGGTCAACAAGCCGTTGTTCGTGGCGAGTGAGGTGGGGTTTGTTCATACAATGGAAAATCTGTTGTAAGTGTGGGTCTCTCCTTTGTTCCACAGCAAAATCCAAACTAGAGGTCAAAGCTATTGCGGCAACGGCAGCTGAGGGAGTTTCTGGGGAGGGTGAGATGGGACTCCGAGATAAGCAGTCAGGCGCGTCGTGTTGTTTTCCGGACTTATAGAATATGGAGACGTCGTATTCTTGGAGTTTCAGTGCCCATCGTCCCAGACGTCCAGAAGGATCTTTCAAGTTTGATAACCAGCACAGAGCGTGGTGGTCAGTAACCACTTTAAACGGACGCCCAAATATATAAGGTCTAAACTTGCTGACTGCCCAAATTACGGCAAGGCATTCTTTTTCAGTGATTGTGTAATTCATCTCTGCGTTGGACAAAGTTCGGCTTGCATATGCGATGACATGTTCGTGAGCGTCTTGCTTTTGCATCAGTACCGCACCAAGTCCATAACCGCTAGCATCGGTGTGAAGTTCGATATCAAGAGCAGGGTGAAAATGTGACAAGACTGGCTTGGTGGTCAATGCGGTCTTCAGTGTTGCGAATGCATCCTCTTGATCTTGGGACCATACGAACGGTGAGCTGTTTGAAGGGCGCCTGGCTGAGCACCTTCTGGAAACGGTGGTAGTACTGGATCAGCTGCATCAAGGCTGCCTGCAAGATGTTGGTTCCATTCTTGAAATTTGTAAATGTCTGCATAATATCATGGTTGATGTCGTCTATTGCCTTTTTCCAGCCCGTATTGAAGGACCTCACGAGCATGGTGACCTTTTTCTCTTCCCTTTGCATCACATCAGCTTGGCCTCTTTCTTGAAGGAGCTCGCACTCCTTAACAAAGCTGATCATGCCTCCAAAGTGCGGAGCTAAAATCTCTTCGACGTATTCCTGAGTGCGAGCGTTGAGCAGCTCCTTGAAGCTCTCCGTTTCCTTAGAGTCCTCCTTGGTTCTCTCCAGTAGCACGCTCAACATCATGTCGTAGTTGTTGATCAGAAAGATGAGCTGCTCTTTCCTCCCCTGGAATTCAGCCGCCATTTTGAGAATGAAGTTCTCCACCTCTCCTTGTAACGCGGCGAGCAGGGAGGCCACGCGTTCGCTTGGGAAATTCTCGTTGATGCTCACAACAGCTGCAGAGAACTCGGCATACCGCCTTGTAATATAGTGAGGACGCATGTCAATGCTTCCCAGTTTCTGCGGGTCACAATCCCTGATGCTCTGAATGTTCAGCCTCAGGATGTACTCAAACCTTGGGTATAAAAACTGCAGCAGAGATTCCCAATATCTGTCAAGGGCTGGCACCGACCTCTCGTGCATCAGCAACTGAAATCGGTGAATAATGTGGATGCACAAAAAGAGAGCAATGGAATCGTAGCAGTCTTGAACGTACAGCTCCACATGTTTCAGAAACATGGTCAAGGTTTTGCTCATGATCAAGTTGAACAAGTCTTGAGCGGCGCTGCCAGAACACATGAAGAACTCGGTGACAAAGAGGTACTCCCTGCAGGCATTGTCAAGCAGGGCATACTGCTGACTCCTGAACAGGCTCTCAAAGGGGTACCTTGCGTCATTCTTCTGAGCAGCGTGCGGCACGATGATGGGACTCTCCAGTTCTGTGGTCAGAATGTTGTTTCTGGTTCCCACGGTGAAAACCGTCGACCGGTTCTTCAGGGACGGCTTTGAACTGAAGAGACTTCTCTTGGTGGTGTCCTCGACGCCCATCAGGTCTTCTTTCTCGGCCACTTCTTCGAACTGCAGTTTCATAAGCCGGTTGGTGTAACTCTTGAAGTAGGAGAAGAGGATCTTGCCCATGGTGTCCACATACTCGTCCCGAATCTCCCGTGCAATCTCCCGCTCGTGCGTCATCAGGAACTGGTAGCAGAACTTGTGCTTGAGCATGGCATTCTGGGGCACCTGGTAGTTGGTGGTGGGCTTGCGGAACGAGTACACCTTCTGCAGCAGGTACTCCCGGATCTTGGCAATCGCTTTGAACTTGAGCTTCTCTAGTATGTCTCTGACATCCTGGCACGACCTTGAGTCTTTGAAGGACTGCTCTTTCACGAATGAAATCTTGTGGTCCAAGACATAAAGTTGCTCCAGAAACTCCTTTTCCGTCACTGGCATCTCCAAAATGTTGTTAATCATAGCCTCAGGAACAATGATGTCATCTACAAACTGGCTAAGCTCTCCTCGCACAGCCTGCCGATTCTTCAGTCGCACATTCATGGACACGGACTGCTGCTGCAGAGTCAGGATTTCATGGCTAATGCTTCCCAAATCTTCTTGGAACGTCTTCAGCATGTTCTCCATGCGCTCGAGAATTTCGTCACATGCGGCAATCTGGTTGTGCAGGCTCGCAATGTTGACGCTTTCTTCAATATAATCTTGAATCGAAGCGTTTTCAACTTCCTTCAGATCCTTTTCCACTTGCAACGAGTACTGTCGCAAGTCCATGCCCGATTGTAAGGCTTCTTTGATGAATTCATCTTCGAGGTTCTCTTGGATGTGCACATCGACTTCATCGAACGTTGGATCATCCAGATCAAACGGAACCTCATAGATATTCCTGGCATCTCCATTGCCCTCCTCAAGAGGCTGTTTCACAAATTCCATCGTGTTGTCATCTGCGCTCTAGAAAAGGATCCTAGCCCTCCCAGCGACAATCAACTGAGAAATGTAGCAAATCGAGCAGCGACCGCCCACCATAACTTGCTTGCTTTGGGCTTTCTGTAGAGCCAAAGAAAGAAAATTTACCTTAAGTACAAAGTAATGACCTGTCAAATTTGACCGAAAAGCGACCGGAGTGACGAGTTTGACATGTGCTTTAGAAAACAATCAAATTCCTAAAAATATTTGAATACATCAAGGTATCTTTATAACATCTATTAAATGAGGGGGAAAAGTTAAAAGGGTGTAGAGAAAACAATAGCGTCAGCAGACGGTGTCAAACACGCGACCTGCGACGGCAGGCAAAAACACTAGTTTCTGCCACTGCGGCTTCTACGGCTCGTAACTCGAGAACAACAAATCGGGAAAACATGCGGTTTGCGCCCTCCTTCATTTGAGAAATACCCCCAAAACATATATTTTTTTCGTGAAAATTAAAAATTAGACCCTTTTAGCCTGCCCGATTTGAGATGAAATCACCCATATATATTATTGTTGCTATGCTCTATTTTTTACGCATATGGAGCTACACGGGAGCAAAGGCCTTCGTCAAGCTGTTTTCCAGCATTGTCTCCATTTCTCCGAGATTCATGTATTGCGAAAATAAAATAAAGTTTATTATTATTATTTATTAATTTATTATTATTTTTAAGTAATAATGCGCATCTTTTTTAGCCGTGGATATGTTGCTGGAGCGATTCTCAGAATACACTCCTATACGTTCAGGATAGCATATGCTTTTATTATAAGACGACTGAAAGAGTCCATTGTACAAACACCAAATCTTATCCACGGTGGACTTCAAAAAATGTACGCGCGTCGTTCCGCGCCTCATTTCCTAGCTTCTTTCAGGTGCGTGTCGCCATAGCCGGCAATATCTAATACCTGCCAACGCAGATTAGCACTCCTTTCTCGACGCTTTCGGCGCTTTCATTTTTATCGGCCTCCATTTTTTCGACCCACCCTTGTACTATCGGGAAAGGCAAGAGCACACCTCGGGGTAACGAACTACGATAAGCGCCGGATATGTGTGCGCTTTCTTATCGATGTAGGCAATATAAGTCCGAGCGTTGCAGCAGCTTTACAGCTCTGTAGAAACTGCAATGCCACCCACTCCAATTTCTGAGTGGGGGGGGTGCGGGGGGGGGGGGGGGGGGGGAAGGGGGGGGCTCGGTGGCCGCGTGTGTGTCAATGCATCGCAGCTCGCTCCGCTGTAAAACCAAGGGGCCCTGGGCTCAATCCCCATCCCTGCCCGATTCAATTTGAAGGAGCGTCGTGTAGGCGTGAGGTCGCGTATCACTTTTGTGCGATGTACGTTAAAAACCTCAGGCTAGCAGCGGTACTACGATCTCTAAATACCCCATTTACAGCGCAGACAGCAGACGCACACTGGGACTGACTAACGGACCGCTGTCCGAACACCCGACGCAGTTATTTCTGATAGCAGCGAGAATTGCCCCTCAACGCAGCGAGGTGCAGGCCAAAGTTCGGCGGCGCTTAAACACCCTTCGAACTCGAAAACGAAAGACCGCACCTTCTCGGACTGGAACGAGAACCCGTTACAAGTTCGAGTGGTTCCATAGGAGGAACGAACTGCCTTTGCAATTTCAAGGATCGAAAGCATCGATACCAAAACATCTGCGTTACTAAAACAAAACAAAAAAAAGTAACGAAGTGTTTACTATTTTTGGGAAACTTATATATGGATGTGTACAATAGACATATATGAGAACATATAAGATCATGTGAGAACTTATATACGCCTGATATGTGCCTTATGTCATTTATATAAGTTTTCATCCGTATATTGGACAAATCATATATGAAAACCTTCCTTATTCAAATGGACATTACTTAGTTGCCGTTTAAAAAGTAATTAACTTCGTCACTCGTTACCGAGTCTCAAAACAAACGCCTCACTTTACCCTAACAGTAACGCGTCAGATTCTAGACAGAGCAACTAATGGTCCGCGTGAGGCTATAAAATGCAGATGCGGTACAAAAAAGCGACACAAACTGATGAATGGTCAATCACACAAACACCAATTGCTTTGCTTGCTTCCAGGTTTGCAAGATGCAATAAAAAAAAGTGGGCTTGACTCACAATAATTGCCGTTATACGGTGCATCCGACCATATACCTATACTCGTCAAATATTTCTGTTTTCTTCTTTTGGCGCTTATAAATTGTGGCATAAGCCGTGAGGAGAGGAGAAGACAAAGCTGGTGTTCTGCGCCACCTTCCTCGGAAAAGTAAACGAACATCGTTTCTTGTTACTGAATTTGGAAAAAAAAATACTGAATATGTTACTTGCTCCTTCACTCAAAAAGTAACGAATTCCTTCGTGGAAAAAAAAAAAGTAACTATAGTTATAAGCAGCGCATTACTTGCAACGTGTTCGATAACCGTAGCGTCACTTTCATTCATTTGTAAGTAAACATTTCTTCGAAACAGCTTGAGATCAAAGAAGAATAAACCGAAGAAATATTGGACTTTAAAGTATTAAAGAGGCTATTACTTTAAAAAAACAATTGTAACTCCAAATTGGAGTGCAAAAATTAATTTGACTGAACCTTTAACAAATAACTGCTGCTTCATATAGACCGACACGCTGTTTCCAAACAAGCCCGCGTTCGCCCACGCCAGGTGTGGGCACTGCGCACGCGCAGAAACCAAATTCGAGTGAACTGAAGCGTCTGCACATGCGCAATGCCGTGGATGGCGCCACCGCAGCTGCGTGACGTCAGGGATGCGTGTTGGTCAATAAAATGCTGCTTCGCAGATGTGGTTAGAGTAATTGCATCAATAACAAACAGTCAAATAAATAATAATTTGTAAACAATCCAACATATTTGTTTCGTCTATGCAATAAGTAACGCAGTTGTCTTTTCTCACCCTTAAAAAAACGTGTTTCGTTAAATATTACAATTACTGTTGTGTAAAAACCAGTACCGCAGATTTAATTACACTCAGAAGGACAAAAACATAATAAACATGCATAACTGTCTTACACACAAAATTTAACTCAACATTCCACTAAACCGACCACTCACAATAGAAACATACGCTATATCATTCCTTGGTATAGCTTCCTTCTGTTTGCTACTTTTCAAGACGCAGTCGTTTTATTGCTGTGAACTTGACAGTTTTTGTTTTTACGATTCCTGTTTTATTTTATCTTTGTGATCTGATTTCTGAAGCCTGTAATGCCAAACGGCCACCGTAGATTCCAAACAAATAATTAGAATTTAAAGTTGTGACCCGCTTCTCAAAAGAACACCGTCGAATACAGCTCTAGGTAAGATATGTAAAGATAAGCAGGTTATTGCATATAACAAGTGCTTGTCAGGAAGGCTTTGTAAATGGGCATACCTTTAAAGCGTACAGCTTGAGACGTCTTAAAACATTTATGAAGCGAATTCGTTGTGCAATCGCTAACCTGTACTAAAGATATACCCTCCGTATTTAATTTGCAAGAAAAGAATACAAGCTTTTGTACACACGCTTAGGTGTTTGAAGAAGTTCCTCTTTTCTTAGGTGTTTTGTTTCATCCGACGCGAACGAATGCTCATATGTTTTCGAGGTGTCAGTCACAATAACGATAGTCTTTTGTTGTTTAACTAACAAAGGCAGGATTATCTTTTCACGGTCATAATCCGTTCGGTCAGACTTGCTAAATTAGGAAGAAGAGGTACACTCCCATAGCGTTGTAGAGCCTCAAGTCTCAAGAAAATTCAAAACAAATTCAAAGAAGTGCCGCCAATAGCCACTTCCCGAAATGGAACTGTCACCGGTACTCCCGCGCAACGCAGTATCGCTGGATAATAGGTATTGTTGGGTGTCCCACCGCAAGGCTCTGTTTGGGATTCCCTCCACGAATGGCAGCGTGTTTGTAAAGAAACCTGGCAGCAAGTAAATTGTGGAATAAAATTCTGCTGTGTTTGGAAATTCGCGTTCCTCTAGACGCAAAATGTCTAGCACGTACCTAGTTGGTCTCACCCATTAACCATAAATCAATTTCGGTACAATCAGACGTCCTGGATTGTACCAGGATCCCAGATTCCAGGATCCTGGAGTAGGAATTTTGGGTAGAGCCCAATATTTCTGGATTTTACTCGAAATCGTAATTCCTCGTTGAATTAACCAGAAACATCAATCTTTCTCTGGTTGATCTTACCGGTATCGATTACTTTACTAAGATACTGGATCTTGGTAAAATTCAAGATACCTAGTGGACTGCTGAAACTTAACAGGATGGTAAGTTCCAGCAATCCTGCTATTGCTAGATAATGATACCATCCTGTTAAGAACTTACCAGAATGGCACACCTCCATCCTTCTGCGTCGAAATGAAGATTATTTCTATTATTATTTTTAATCCTGGTTCTTTGTAATACAGACTTTCCAAACATTTAATGTATACGAAGAGACTATTAATTATTTTTAACTTCTCATGTAATACATCATTCAGATGTACTTGAAAGCAATTACTTGAACTTGAACCAGAAACTCGGGCTGATTCGTGGTTGCACATGCTGCTACCCTGTATATAGTAAGATCAACTAGAAACAAAAATTGGTTCCCGATAGATTTGACCAAGAACTTGGGTTCATCGTAAAGTTAGCCAGAAATAACGATTTCCTCCCGGTTGACTTTACCTGAAAAGGATCGTGGATTCTGGACAGATCCAGCATTCCTGACTGTTAGTGGGAATCCTGTTTGCCAGAAAGCAACCAGAAACAAAAAAAAAAAAAAGAATGTTTCCTGGTAACAAGCAGAAATCAATCCTGGATCTGAATTGGTCCACCGGGAATCCGGGTTCCTGGTAAAAATCGCCCGGGAACATAATCCTGAAGAAACGAACACCACTAAGCAGTCACACCATTTCAGGCTGATTCCCACACTTGCGACCGACTCCGACACGAGCTGTTGTTCTTAAGCCTCTCGTAAGTGCTTACGACAGGGATGGCGGTCGTAAGTGGCTTAAAATCTGGTTGCGTCGGTCGCCACACTCTCGAACGCAAATGCATAAACCAGCCTTTAAGCGTTCACTAAAAAGTTTCCGGTTTTGTTTTTCATAACGCTATTTTCATCTGCAGGGGTTGCCTAGACTAAAATTTCACATATTTCCAGACTGACCGGCGCTCCGCTTCTATGTCAAAATCGCAATTAAATATTTAAACCTCTCTCTTTTTGGAGAAAAGGAGTGTTTCCGCCAAGGGAGTTACGGAGAAAGAAATAGAAACGAGGCGATTATACACTGTAAGAAATGCCTGCGCGTCTGCTTACCCGCAAAACACTCGAAGAGCCTATCTCTGCGATCTACGAAATCAGCTCAGCGAATGATGAGGCGGAACATCTGTTTAGACTTAAAAATTAAGTCTGCGCTGTGTCATTACGCAACGCAAGCATGACGCTTTGCATTGCGTAATGCCACAGCGCAGACTTCATTTTTAGGTTTAAACGGATGTTCCGGCCCATCATTCGCTGAGCTGATTTCGTAGATCGGAGAGGTTGGCTGTTTGAATGTTTTGCGGGTAAGTAGGCGTGCAGGCAGTTCTTAGAGTGTGTATTACGTGGAAGAACCATATAATGTCACCATAAAGGCGCTCAGTGAACGTGCCTGTAACAATGATGTGGACGGTGCCGGCCGATTTTTCCCTACCCTTTTCAGTCGAATGATTTGCCTTTCGCTATTGTCTGAAAGAATGTTTCATCGTGTGAGAAGTTGGGGTTGGTGTTTCATACACAAACCCTATTTTTTGCGAGTCGCAGAAATGTCAATTCTAACTCCTCGTAAATTGTTTTTCTTTTTTGTCAATTAGGCTGGCAACTGGAAATGAGACAATATAATCTTCAAAACCAAGACCGTCCTCGGCTTTATCGCAACGGCGTCCCCCACCACAAACATAGCAATGATATGACGTCCACCTCGAGCACGCGTCCTTTCCTACGATTCCCCGCTTGCTCGACAATCATCTTCAATCGCTCATTGCACGCCGCGATAACCAAAAATACCTTCGCAGGCCAACACGAGGGCGCCCCGGAGCAAACCGGAAGATTGACGTCACGGGTCTTGGCCATCACGTGACTTCCGCTTTTGCGCCCAGGCTCCTCCTTGTCCTTCACCCCTTTCTCCCAGCCACCGAAAATCGTGTGCTAACTTCTTTCGGGGGGACTCCATTTTGGGAGGACGGATGCCCCCGACCGGTCCTAACAGCAACAAAAAAAAAAGAGGGGGCAGGAAGGGAGGTAGAAAATAATCTCGAGGAATATGGCGAGGTTAATTGGATCGATATAAACGAGGAGTCCGTTCGCTTCGCCCAGCTGTTGGCGTGTCCCTGGAGTTGACAGGGTATTTTTTTGTTTTATTCCCTTTTCGCTTTTATCTGTTCAGTAGTTGTCACGCGCCATTTGGAATGTAGGTGTAGGGGCTGGGCAAAGTCTGACGCCGCTAACGCGGTCGAGCCGACAAGTGTTTCAGCGTGCAGCGGTGCGTTGGAGACCCAGGCGTGTTGGCCCTTAGCGCTTACGAACTCCCTTAATGACCTGCAGCGGCGTGTGTTTGCACTGCACGTGGCGCGATTTGCCGCGCGCGAATTAGACTAACAGCAGCGTCGCAGGATGTCGGCAGCAGACGCCTACACGTCTCGGTGTTGTCTTCGGCTGTTAGCTATACGGGCGATGGGTGGAAATTATATTTCGCTTCTTTTAAATCGCCGTTTTGATCTGGATATGAATTTTAAATATCCACGATTGTTTTTGTTCGTTTGTTCGAGTATTGTTTTCTATACGGAATATGTAAGGGGCTACGGTGCGATAAAAAAAATTACCACTAAGGTCGTAGCCAGGATGCGTAACTCTTAATTTGTGCCGCTAAATTTAGTGGGGAAACCTCTATCGGTGTAATTATACGCAAATTCAGTTGTTCCGTTAAATGTACCGCTAAAACGTAACAATGGGCAGGGCCAGATTTAAGAAGGGAGCGGGCGAACGTCCCCCTTAAACCGGGTAACTTTTTTATTTATTTTTAACGGCGTCCATTAGTTTTTTATTTAGGAAGAAACGTGTAGTTTTCGCCGAAATACCAAGTCTTAGGGACACGAAGTAAAACCGGGCAACGCTTCGTCCGCGACGTCGGACCTCTCGTTGTTTTTGTTAGATATTCTAGGCGGAGGACCTTTCGTTCTTACGAACAAATAAATTAGGTAAACATGATGAAAAACAGCCTCAGATAAACCGGGACGGAGAACGGGTAAAGAATACGACAGGATAACGGCTGTGATCCTGTCGTATTCTTTACCCGTTCTTCGTGCCTGTTTATCTGAGGTTGTTTTTCATCATGTTTAACTGTTACCAACTGGCCCAAATCACCACCCTACATAAATTAGGTAAACAAAGTCACCATCTCTATCTACAACATGAAGCTTCGTCGCGATCTCTCATGCCCTATAGTACCACTAGAGCGACATACAGAAACGACCGAAACCGACCAACATCAAGCTTGCGCAGCATGCACGTGAGGTATATCTAATAGAAAGAATTGTGTTGTGTGTATGCCTATGCAGCCAGAAAGCCGTCTCAGACCTCAATAAGCGACCCCACCTACAAACAACCAGAGGAAGATCGTAACTAAAAATTTACACCAGCACCCACTCCCGTTTTTTATTTTTTTATTTTTAGGAACTGCAGATACAATTGTAATGTATACTCAGGGAGAAATTCAATTCCACAACCCTATTAGTACAACGTACGTTGTTGGCCTGTTTATTTCGGAATGAAGAGAAAGGGTACAGTAGATCTGAGGCGCTGAAATCCGTGGCTTATTTCCCTCCTTTGTCGGTGGCGCCAGACAACGGGGATGGCGGTAACGCGTTTGCCACTATACACCCCTTAGTTACGCACTGTTGTCTCTTTCTTCTCTTTTTCATGGGGGTCCTTGAGCTTTGCCATAATCCCTAAGAAAAGACACCATCCACAAACAGCCACGGGGTATTTCAACTGACAATTCACATGAGTATTCCCTTTTAATATAGGTTCGGCCCATACGTGTCTCTTCTTTTCTTAGAAACTGGATATAATCGTAGTAGGTAGAAATTCAATTTCAAAACCCCATTAGTAAGCAAGATGTTTGTGTATTTTGAACTGAAGGGAAAAGTGTAAAACAGATATGAGGTACGGAAATCCGCGGCACGTAAACGGGTTCCCTCCTATGCAGGTGGCGCCATAAAACGAGGATGGTGGTCTCCCGCTATCATCTTTCAGCTAAGCGCACCACTCTCTTCTTTGGCGGGGAAAGGGAGACCAAAAGGGAAGGAGAGGGAAACAGCACCGGGGGGCTTCAAAACCACCTGGCGCCGACATAGACACACTCCGAGCGCGAAGGCGAAATCGATATTAATTCTCCGAGCCAAGGATATCGGGAAAAGTGTTCGGTCGCACTTTTCCCCGGTCCGCGTTCTTTCGAAACGAAAATTCCCGACGAACACTTTGCGGAGCATCGTCTGCGAGTGAGCTATATAGCAGGAGACACGGCTCCTAAGCGGTTTACAAGAATAGGCGCTTACTACGGGTGCGGGGCTCCTAATGCCGGGTTATTTTCTCTAGATCCCTTCTCCTTTCTTTTTTTACACGGAATGTGTAGGGATGAGTTTCATGGGAACAGCGACACGTCTTTTGTATATAAATATATATTCGATTTAACTGGTATTATTACGATAGTATTAGAAGCTCCGTCGTTCGCTGAGATACAATCGTCGCAATTTGTTGGTTCGTGCTCTGCAGGAAAGCAAGACTCCCAGACCTGTTGGCGAACTGGTCCGCCCGCGCTTGCGCACAAGCCGGATTCGCGTGAAGTGAACCGTCTGCGCATGCGTCGAGCCGACAGCAACGCCACAGCAGCACAGCAGCGGCTTGAAGTCAGTGTTGCGCGTTTGTGCATATCTTTTTAATTCCCCTCGGAACACGCGGAGAACCAACCGACCGTTTTGCAGCTATGGGGATAACAATGCGAAACGAACGACGCGGCACAGAGCACCTGTTTCCTGACACGGAAAGGCGATGTGTGCTGGATTGGGAAATGTCACGCAGTCACAAGATGGCACATCTTCACGCAACTGCGAGGGGCTACTTTTGTTTGTTGTTATGCTACAATACGGAGTTTTCAACTCTGAGTTCGCTGGACCTCAGAGGGCACTCTACTAGTTGGGCGCAAACGCTATTATCATCATCACACGGGGGTGCAATAACGGCTTCGCCCCCAAATCCAAATATTCGTATTGTAACATAAATATTGGGCAAAAAAAAACATTTTTTTTTTCGAGGAACATTTATTTTGGGGCGTGCCTGTCTTAGTCAGGTAGTTTTTGTTTCTATGTTTAGTGTTTTTTTTTTAGTTTAATTTAGCGGGAAGACTTCAAATGGTGTATTCCTTATGTACACCAATTCAGTTTTTTTCGCTAAAGTTATGGGCGGGAAAGCCTGAATTGGTGTAGATATAATTACACAGAGATTCACTTTCTCCGCTTCCGCTAATTTTAGCGCGCTCCATTTTTAAGTTACACTTTTAAAATAATCTTTTGCGTTACCCTTTTTTGGGGAGTCACTTTTGTATGCAATCTTAACCCAAAACGCGTTCTGCGTAAAAAAAAATTCAAAAGGAAGCACACATCGGAATTATGAGCACTAAGTTCAAGTCGTCGGAAACAGAACCGCATTCACACATTTTCAATGTCACCGCGAGCGGAAAAATAAGTCTTGCACATAGTTCTTTCGTCGCCCAAGCTATATATAGTTCTTGTCTTATGTTGTTCTCAGATGAAAACGTTTTTGTTTTTTTTTGTTTTTTTCGTTTTTAACGTACTTTCTTTTTTTTATCACAAATACTTGATTTCAAAGGGACCCTCAACTTTCGCCCCACAAGAAGAAAGGAAAAAAATTATTTTTAAATGCATGCAAAGGATATGTATATGTCACAAGATGAACGAACTTTCCTGGAACAAATATTTTTTACCGCAATTTTTACGTCGAGGACTAAGTAAGAATGATACCTCAACATGCTTCTGTTTCGGTTCCGACGTCTCGGAGCAGAAGCATCGTTCGGAATCGCTCCTAATTCAAAATTTGCTTCACGACGCAAATATTGCATTTATTCAAGCATAAAATGCGTTTTCAACAAAACCCCCAATCCCAAAATATTGTTCGTCCGTCCGTCCATCCCTCTGTGCATTTCCCGCTAAATTTAGCGGGGAAACTGAATTGGTGTTTTATGTCACGTGACGTCAAACGATGTCAGGAGACCTGACGTCACGTGGTTTATACACCAATTGAGTTTCCCCGCTAAATTTAGCGGGGAAATTGACGTCACGTGACTCGACGGTACTTGACATATCGATACAATTTCCCGACTAAATTAAGCGGGAAAATTGTCGTCTCGTGACGTATGTATACACAAATTTAAATTCCCCGCTAAATTTAGCGGGGAAATTGACGCCACGTGACCTGAGCACCCAGTTTTCCCCTCAATTAATGTGCCGTGGAAATCGATAAAAAATAACGGTTCTTCTTCACTAAGCTCAAAAAAAAGGTTTGGCATCATTCAAATAATTAAAACGATGAAATACTGCATTTCATGCATTTTATAGGACTTTGCAGATAAAGGTCGCTGCCGGTTGTTGTTGTTGTTGTTGTTGTTGTTGTTGTTGTTGCTGTTGTTGTTGTTGTTGTTGTTGTTGTTGTTGTTGTTGTTGTTGTTGTTGTTGTTGTTGTTGTTGTTGTTGTTGTTGTTTTCGGGGAACGTCCATTTGGTGACTTGTGTGTCTTACCCAAGGCACTTGAGCCTCTTCTGCGCTGTCCTCGCGCAGCGCAGCAGAGGCTGGTTGCACTATTTCTCCACGGGGCGCGGTGCCGTCGGGGTCGAGATGCGCTCCGATAGCAAACCGAAACTTAAAAACCCGTCGAATTTGTGCGGTCATTCAGAAAGCCATAAAATGCTACGTGTGCCTTCTATCGTTCTGCAATTTCTTGATTGAGCGTTTTTCGATGATGTTGAGCAATTTTCTAATTAAAACCATGCCCTTGAACGCAATATATAAAAAAATTAATTACGCAAAATATTTAACAACATAATTATCCCGGACTTTAATAATTTTTTTAAATAGACCCCTGGCCCAGGACCAAAACGACACAAGCCTTTTTTTTTTTTTGTTGCGACCTGTAGTTTTCGCAATATCAAATTTGTCCACTTTTCATGAAACACCATTATATATATATATATATATATATATATATATATATATATATATATATATATATATATATATATATATATATATATATATAACACTGGCACTTCACACCATCGTAAGTGGTCTCCGAGGAGGATATAAACAAATATGTGCAGATGAATGAACCGTACTTAATGCAATGAATCAAAGAATCAAAGTTTTCAGGAAACCGCCGAAAGCCGAAAATCCTGGCTCCGCCAATTTTTGGCTTTCGGCGGTTTCCTAAAAACTTTGATTCTTTGATTCATTGGATTAAGTACGGTTCGTTCATCTGCACATATTTGTTTATATATATATATATATATACGAATACCAGAAAACTTTGAAGCATAAGATGCTTTTTAATGAAACCCCCTCCAATCCCAATTTTTTTTTTTCGTACGCGCATTTCCCGCTAAATCCAGCGGGAAAATTGACGCCCCTTACCTATACATCATTTCAGTTTCCCCGCTAGATTTAGCGGGGAAATAGCTGCCACGTAACCCGACGTCACGAGATCTCCTACAGACCAATTCAGCATCCCCGCTAAGTTTCGCGGGGAAACTAACGTCACGTAATCCATACACCAATTCAGTTTCTCCGCTAAATTTGGCTGGGAAATTGATGTCATGTGACCTGACTGAATTAATAAAAATTACGGGTCCCGAAACGACTCTTTAATGCCTTCTAAGTTCAAACCGGTACTGTCTCATGTAATGTGGAAGTGGGTTGGAAATTCAATAACGAATTAGAATACGAACTTAAACGAAATTTACCTTCATGCAAATTTGAAATGGGATATTAAATGAGACTATGACTTTCGATTATGGCCTTACGGAACCGAACCTCCAATAAAATATAGAACTTAATACGAAGTTGAACAAAAAATATAACCACAGAGGTTGAGATTCAGTCCCCCGAGTCGAGCATTAAATTGAAAAGAAAGAACAAAAAAAAAAAAAAAACTAAAAGAGTGACTTCAATGCCAAAATCAATATGCAATGTGGATCGTAATAACGGATTGAAACTGACATCGAATGTAAATAGGAAGCATGGAATATGACACGCAGAATACTGACTTATTTAAAGCGAAACGCGAAACACGGGAGATGGAATATATATCACCTCAATTTACATTTTGATGACTTTTCGATCTAGCCCGTTTTAAACAACAAGATACTATCACTTTTTTCTTTTTCCCTCCAACTATACATAGAGGACCAGGACTGCTGTCAGTCTTGAACGATACTCATTACAAATAGTCAAATTACTTGTAATCTAGTCCTTTTTGGAGTAATTTTATAATCATTTGATTACTTCTATACTGGGAAGTACTACAGCAATTCGGTGAATCTAATCCAATAATGGACAGTACGAAAGGCTCGCTTTCAAAGGGGTTGATAAATCTGTCTTTTTGAAAATCGGAAGTAACCGGAAAAGTAAAGGTGACTTTTTTTTAAGTAATAAAATAACTTAATTTAGTACTTTTTAGTCAAGAGTAATTGTACGTACTGGCAATCGATTACTTTTTTCGAGTAACCTGTGAAAGACTGGCTGATGTAGGCACAGTACGTCATTTTTAGCTACCCAACCCAAAGAAAAGAACATTTTTAGTAAACCCTATCAACTCGCATAATATATATATATATATATATATATATATATATATATATATATTAGTTATCGGAACCTTTTCTTCTTTTTTTATCCTCTCTCTATCTCTCTCTAGATCTTCTAAATCATCAGCATAATGAAGTAAAATCTTAGATTCGAGTAACTCTCTTGGTGGGCTAGAATTTGTTAATGTCTGGGGAAATAAATAAACTGCGCAAAGGTCGAGGACAGAGGCAGAAACAAGTATACGACACACGCAGGGCAGATCAGCTCGGGACGATAAAAGGGAGATTAAACAAGACGATCCAAAAAAAAGCTATTTCTTCATCTGCTAGTGAAACTGATGGTATGCTTATGCAGTCGTGGCCTTTCTTTTTTAATGAAGTAGGCTTCCACGAGTTTTCTTTTTCGCTACTTTCCTTGGTCTTGCGAGAACACGCGTCCATCGCGAATCAGGGTAGCAACCGCACGTATTAGAATGCACTGGCCGATGGCCGCCTGAGTTGCTGCGGGGTACCCCCCAACACTTGGTCTCTGCTCTATGTGAGAGCCTTCTACAAAGGCTAAAAAGGCGGTTCCAAAGAGCAGAGGCAAAAAGAAACAAATGATCGTGCAAGTACTTCCGTACTATCATGGCCTGTCCCATAACCTAAAAAAAAGTGGCGGCCAGACACGGTGTCTCGCTCGTCTTTTCGGCGCCTTGCAAGCTCAGTAAAGTGTGCCCTATGATGAAGCTAGGTGTTACTTATGAAAGACATCTTTCTTGCGGGCAAGTGTACATTTGTCAGACTGGGCGATGTTTCAACTTGAGGGCCCGGGAACACTTTCTGTCGACAAAGAAACAGCTCAAGCAAGCATCTGCCAGTGCCTCGTAATAGGTGCGGTTATTCGCAAGAGCAAAGGAAGTATAACGTTAAAAAAAAAAACTCGTGGAAGCCTACTTCATTAAAAAGAAAGGTCACGACTGCCTTAACACGCAATCAGTTTCACTATCAGATAAAGAAATGGCTTTTTGTGGATGGTCGCGTTTAATCTCCCTTTTATCGTCGCGAGCTGATTATACTCCTACTTATACCGCAGAGTCTGCGCCAAATAAACAGTTGGAAGTCTGCGCTGCGTGTGTCGTATACTTGTTTCTGCCTCTGTCCTCGTCCTTTGTGCAGTATAAGTATTTCCCTGGCTTAGATATTTCTTCGAACGCAACGAAGGTGCCATAGCCCTTGACTGAATCTTTTAACGAGCAGCAATTTAAGATTCCTCTACGCCTACTACATTATTGCACTAATACGCGCATTCTAAAAAAAAAGAAGTGTAGCCTTACACCCTTTATCACATATGATATAATACACCCCAAAATATCAGTTCGACGTAGTACACCGCACTAACGTAGAACTGATGGCCCCAACTTTTAGGAGGGGCTTGAGAACGGTGGCGATAAAACATAATACACATCTAAAATACGTATCAAAAACTAAAGAAAAAAAAAAGAACAGAGGTTTGCAGTAAGGTTAAGGAAAACCCGATTCATTCTTTTGCAGTCAGTCACACGTGCATTAGCTATTGGAATAAGTTGTACCATTCGGCTATCAAGCCGCTCGTGAAAGTAGGTACCCTCGGTTCAACGTCAGTGCGCTGTACGTCGGACTGAAGTTTTGGGGTGTCGTATATGTGACAAGGGGTGGAAGAACATACTTTTTTTTTTTTCCTTAGAGTGCAGTCCCTACCCTACTATGTAGCCGTTCTTACTTCGTTGGAGGGGTTGGAAAAAAAGGGGGATAAAGAGAGGGGGGTGTTAGTGCACCGCCTGCACGCCCCCCCCCCCCCCCCTTTTTTTCCCCTTTTTTTTCCCGCGTGGCGCAACACCATTGGTCGTGCGCGCCATGACATCAAACCAACAGCCGCGCTCACTTGCTCACACTCCCTCCCATGATCTTGCTACCGTCTGATCAACGCCAACACCCGGAAAGTCCATGCGGGGTTCCCCTACAACACGTTGTTTTTAATAAAGAAGCCTGCGTTTGCCCGCACACCGAATGTGGGCGCTGCGCCTGTGTAAAAACCAGAAGCGCGTCTGCGCCGCGCCCACAGCAGCGCCACGGCAGCTGTGTTACCCTTCAAACCGCACGTCAATGTATAAAGTCATAGATTAAAAATAAAAATAAATGAAATTAGTCATATGTGCCTTTTCCAACCCGTTCAGTTTCGAGCGGCCGGGAAATGAAAGCTGATGAGCTTAAGCGTAAGCAACCTTGTAGAAACAACTCGCGGTCGCTTCTTTCCTCCTCGTGTGTGTCCATGATCGATGTGGCTGCGAGAATCTGAGCTAATTTGCATAGGACGCTCAAGTGATACGTGTACAGTACTCCTCCAGTCAGCCGTCGCCGCGAAAGTCGCATATATAGTGCATAAAGTCAGATGAAAACAAACAAAAAAAAAATGCACGAGATTGCCCCATGGGAAGGCAAAAGCCACGACCGCCGTCGCAATCGCCAGAGAACAACAGGGTCGAACCATGCCCGCTGTAAAATCGATCCAGAAACATCACTCCCCGCGCGCGTTCGTTGGATACGCACAGGTAGCGAGCTTTTAGAGATGGGGTGCTCCGACAGAACCAGCCAATCATCCAATACATTGTTAAAAATCAATAAAAAAGCGCGTTTTCTTTAATTTATTTATGATGCGTTTAGGGTTATAGGGCTGCTTGAGCGAATGAGAAAAAAGTAGTAAAGCAAAAGATTTGCTAAACATAGCGGCAAATGTTTCCCCGCTCAATTCAGCGGGGACAATAAAATTGTATATAATGAGGCATCAGGGGCCCTAATCTACACGGGGTGAACAAGGAACCGATTCCTCACCCCCTGCTGCTATTGGACGGCGGTGCTAGCCAATTGCAGCAGGTGGCGGTGACACGGTAAACACCCTCCCCCCCCCCCCCCTCCCCCAATCCGCTAAATTTAGCCTAACTCAGCTTGATTTCATATTTGGTTTCATTTTAACTTCGACTGCTTCATATAAAAATGATTTTTGACTTCCTTTATTTTTTTTTTACGCGTTGACTTTTCGTTGATTTTGACTACTTTGTTTTGATTTTCACCTCCTGTCGACATGGTCAACGAAAAGTTTGTGGATTTTGCGTTAAAATTTTTCCCATTATTTTTTTCAGCTTGCGTCAAAAGAAAAGCTGTTGACTTTCTATTAACTTCACGTCCATCTTTTTTTTTCCTGTCGACTTCATGTTGACCGTGTCATCAAAAGACTGCAGACGTTCTGTTCACTTCGTGTTGAAAATGTCCAGTTGACTCTCTGTAGCCAGTGCCAATAGAAAAGCCACGGACTTTCTGTTGAGTTTTTGTTCAGCATAGTATACCATCTTGACTAAACTCTGTCTCACTAAAACCGTGCAGTACAGCCAAAGCTATAGGGGAGAGAGTGTATTCCGATCTGTTCAAGAGGAGGGAAAAGAGGAAGGGGGGAATCTCAGCCCTTCTCTCCCGTTCGTCCGCTCCCTTCTCTTGAACAGGTTGGCATACGCTCTCTTCCCTGTAGGTTTGGCTCTACTGCAAGCTTTTAGTGAGACGGAGTATAGATGTCAACAGTAACCAAGTTCCTCCCCAGTCTTTGACAAGGTGGAAACGGTTAGTTGCCCCGCCTCCAGCGCGAGCCTTCTACCCTTGACAACGCGTTGGCGTCACGCGCGCCTCGTGCAGTCAAAGCACGGTGCAAGGCATGGAGCGCGTGCTGGAGGCAAAGTGAGACACTCCCTGCTGTTCTCACTTGAGACTATAATGACGTTATTGACCCTATTAAACTAGTCAGCTAGTAAATAAAACCAAAATGACGATTTCAAAGTAGAGAAACTGCCTTGACTCGCCTCGCCTTGAGTGGTGCTATGCAGAGAAGCGGTAATATTGCTTCCAGGAGCTGTTTTTGTGGATGTTGTTTTAGCTACTGCGCCGAACTATTACTAATTGTACCGATGCCTTCTAATAAGAGATAGAGTCCACGAACATCGGATCACTGTTTTCCCATTGACAGACTCCTCGAGAAGGCGATCGGATACTTGGAACATTAATAAATGCTGAGGTGGCCACCGGCCAAGGCTATATAAGGCTCTGGAGCAGTTAACGGGACTGTGATTTGGGTGTTCAGTGCTTCACAGTGTTTGTGCTCGTTTCCTATGTGCATTTGTGGGATGCATGTATTCCGTTCACCCATTAAAAACCCCTGAAAAGAAAAAAAAAATTTTTTTAACAGTCTGCTTGGGACACGCACGACACAAAAAAAAATAATCTTTACGCGAAAAAAAAATTAGAGCAATATTGACGGCGAGAGATTTATTTGAAATTCTGCGCGCAAAGTCCATGACGTCACGGAATGGTCATTCACTCAACGAGATGGCAATCCGCTCCTCCACTCGCCCGAAAGGCTGAGAAAGAAAAAAAGTGGAAAGGAGGTGACTAGACTAAATCCCGTCTCGCGCCGTCAATATTGCTCCAAACAAGTTTTTTTTTTTTTTTTTTTTTTTTTTTTTGCGTAAAGTTAATTCTTTGACACGCGTGCCCGAACCAGACTGCTTAGATTTTGTTTTTCTTTTCAGGAGCTTTTTAAAGTTGAGACTGCAGCCAATTCCAAAAGCACCAGAGTTCGAGGTCGCTGCTTTGAAGCATTCTTCCACAGAACGAGCGCTCGCGCTTGGAACTTTAGCTCGCAATCTAAAAAAATCACGCCTTTTTTTTTTTTTTTGGTTGTGCGGCAGTTAATTTGGAGCACAGTGAAAAGCCCTATGTAAGCCTCCAAAACCTTGTTCAATAAAAATCTGAGCCGTAAAGCTTTTTTTTTTAGACAGTTGTAGGTTCTCAAATGAAGAACTGTATATATATATAGCTTTTCAATTGAAAACCTACAGAGAAGGCATCTTGGAGGCAAAAGAAAGTCTATTGACTTTTTTTTAAATTAAAAAAGTGGGCCAATATTCAAGAGAAGTTCATCAGAAAACCTAGAGAAACTCAGATGAAAAGCTGTTGACATTTTAATATCCCAGCTCCGATTACTTTTTTTCAACAAGCTTTAAATTTTTTTTTTTTTTTTTTTTGCGGGTGATTGGTTTAGTTGTTGATAGGAAACCCAGAAGGACAACAAATGCCGTGACGATGCACTTGTTTTTCAAGCTCCTTGATCATCTTCTATCGTATCGAACGGAGTTTTCATTATCATTTCATCATAACAAAACGTTTTCTTTTTTTGTTTTTTCAATGTGCAGTTCTTTTGTGTAAAATACAATTTGGTACTGTATTTTGGTGGCGTTGCAAGCGCGATAATGCTTTTTTTTTTTTTTTTTGCAGTTTGTGGAGTTGCGGCGGAAAAAAACGCTATTTTCAAATTTTCTCGCGTACCGTGGCGCTAAAGCGCGAGCGCTAAATTTAGCGCTTGCGTACGCTAAAATTGCGCACGTTATTCTAAAACTCGTTAATGAGATGGTCGCGGTACACGCTAAACCCTGCGTTTAATCATTTAAGCTGACAATGATTATAAGTAAAACCAACAAAACAAAACGCAGCCTTTGGCAAAACAAGAACAAAACAATACGGTAACATCATCTTCATTCTGCACATTCATGAACCAAAATAATATGCATTGGAAAATACATTTAAATATATATATTTCGAGTTCATGAACGGTACCTTACAAATAGTTTGAAAGTGTCTTAGACCACTAAAACTTAAAGTACATTAAAAATGCATATCGAGATGCCCTTATCTCTTTTTACTTTCTTGTAAACTGAAAAAACAAAAACAAAATCCATCTACTTTTAAAAAAAAGTATCGCGTTTGTCCGAGAAAGAGTACCTGTCTCGCCACGCGATGTGCCCGGGGGACGTATATGTGGCCCTTAATACGTATATATCGTTGCTGACGTTATTGTAATTGTTGTTGTTTCTCGGAAGCAATTCGCAGTTTGTTTGTTCCGCGATATGTAGATTTGAGCTTTCGTGCTTACATAATTAAAGAGAAGGCAGCTCCATCTGCGAAAGGTTCTTTTACAGATGGTGGAGTAGTATTAAAATGTAAACACAATCGCATCACGTATACACCTACTGACACAAAACAAAACAAAAAAGGATTTTTTTTTTTGTTTTTTTTTTTAATAATACATGACACAAAACGCCAACAAATTTGAGTTAAAGTATATTTAGAAATTAATGAGCGAGCGCGGAGATAGCCAAGGAAAAACATTAGAGCTCTTCAACGTCTTGCATAGATACGCGTGTTCCTGCGCACTCTCTCCGTGCATAAGGATTAATTGTATTTTTTGTCTTTTTTTGCGGTTAATGGGGGAACAGAAGAGAAGAGATGCATACGTATTTTGAGAAGCGAGGCAGTGAATGTAATCGTGGTACATATTTTTTTTTTTTTTTCGTCAAGCGTTCGCCAGAACTCGAGGCTGCCGGGACAAAACTTGACTCCTAAAATCGACTTCAAAAGTTAGTACGCAATTCACGCTTAAAACCACGTTCAAAGTTGTTTTCTTTTTTTGCAAAATTATGACGTACGGTAACGCTTAAAACGTGTCTCTACAACGTTTTGTTCAATACATTTCATTGTTACAGCTGCTCACCTATTGGGGGTATTCACTGGACGCCATATTTGAGGGCGATGTTAGAGCGCATGCTCAGAACGAGCTCACATTACTAGGTTGCTAAGACCGGAAATCTAGATGGTGTGAAATGCATTTTGCAAAAGAACTGTGGAGGCTCGCCAGGACGTCCTCAGCACTAGCGCACACAGCTATGGACGCCAGTGGGTACTCCTTATATACACTCCGCTTCACCTTATGTTGAACCGCAGCGAAGGCTAGAAGCGCGAGCTCATTGCGTTGGCAGCTGCCCTTAGTGCACGAGAGTTTGTGAAGCCGAGGTGGGCCCTAGAGCTAGGAACTCGCACTTGTAGCCTTTCCTGCGGTACATCATAAGGTGAAATAGAGTATGGAATCTTTGCAGCAGCTGTGCATGGGTGCCGCCATAACCAACCTTCAGTTTTGGATTCATCTTATTCTGCTTACTTCACTTCCTCATTACTATAGCAGGCCAGGCTATTGCTATTTTGGATTCTAGTGTGTTCTTCTCATCAGCATATAGACTTTGTGGAGGCTTGTCAACGCCCGCTTCAGTGGCTCGGCATCTAAGACGAGAGAAGGTCGGCAATGGCGGCTCAAATCTGACGCGTGTTGAAAGCGTCCATAGACGTCTTTCGTTCCCGGTCACGTCGGTTTCGTAGCTGGTATGCAAAACAAAAAAATAAGAAAACATTTCAACCCGGAATATGCGAGAAAACATAGGTTAAGCGAAACAAGAGCGTGTGGCAACCACGCATTTTTTTTCTAAACACTTTCCAGCGGCGTGGAAAGCTCAAAACGACGTTTTAACGCATACCAGAATTGACGACATTCAAGATGGCTGCGCCCTTGTGGAAAAGTTGTATACTCGGCGTAAAACATCTTGAGCTACATTGTCAAGGCTAGCACAGCTTCCACACACTGCTGCAGCCTCGCAGCACGTGACTTCGTCTTGCGTTTTATACGCATGCCCTCGAGCGACATGCTTTGACAGAGTTAGAGCACTGCGGATGCCATAGCCAAAGCTACAATCGCGAGCTAGCCCGCGCTCTTGGCTTTGAGACGTGCATTTCTAGCGAGAGTGCTCGTCTTGCGTAAGAACGCTTCAGAGCAGCGACATCGAGCTATTTTCACAAAGTAGCACGAAGGAGTTGACGCAGAGGATAGTGACAAAAATAATATGAATATGTCCAATAAACGGGAAAATATATTATATATATATATATGAAAATATATGCCTTACATACTCTCACTATAATTTATATACTTCAATTTCTCGTTTCTTTATTAAACAGATCCTACACGAATATTTTTCTTTTTTCGATAAACATGCACCTTCGAAATTTTTATTCGAGTCTGCTTCTCCGCAGTACACCAAGGTTAATTTAGTCAATAGGGAGTTTTAGTTAACCGCTTTAACTTTAACTAACGCTCAATCTCAGAGTGGCCGCGCATGCGCACTGGAGGTTGTGCTTCTCCGCAGCGGGCGCACGAAAGCGGTCGACTAAAACTCGCTACTCACAATGATCTACGGTCTAAAATGCGGACTGGATGGGACACTGGGTATATGAGACAAAAGCAAATGAGGTATATTTTGCGGGGAGGATATGATTTACTGATGTAATCCTTTAATTATATTTTTTTTTTTAAAGCGTAAGTAATCTACTAATTACCTAATTACTGTACGACCGCAATTCTGTTTTAATACTTCGAGCAGATCCTAAAACAGCTTTGTAAATGCCTACGTAATCTTACGAAGAGAAGACCTTCTAAAGCTTACTGTAATTATGTGTTGGTAATGCTGTGAAACAGTCTTTTTTTAATTAGCCTGCGCCCTCCTAATAAATTATAGCGTAAAAAGAAAAGCTGTTGCTTCATGGGAGTAACTTTCGCTTCACGCGGCACTGAAAGGTAATGTCAATGGAATTTAAAACTATACAGTCGCCACCCTTTGTAATCAATATCTAATGGAATCAAATTAACACATTCCTTTATATATTGATATTATTTATAACGTAGATCAAGTATAAAATTAAGTGACTGGGTAGCCACTGCTACTCTTATTCGCGCTCGAAATAATTTGCAGGAAAGATTGAGAAAGCCTAACATCGCGACTTCGTCTGACAAACAAAATTTAAACAACATGTACAGAGGTCACTTTCACGCTGCAAAACGGACAGATTAAAACATTCAATGTTAAAAAAGAGAAATAAAAAAAATGCATGGTGTTTTCATAGTTGACGTTCACACGGCTTTTATGCCGTAATCGTTAGTGGTTCACCTGACTTTCCTCGCTTTAAGCAAGGATATATAGAATTTTTATACAAGTTCATTGCACAAACTATTTGGTGATTGATTAAAGGGATACTGAACCGAAATCTGAATTCCACAAAACACGGAGGCAAAAGCATGCAACGTGATGCTACAAACACCAAAACGTCACTCACACAGCGATATCTCGAACGGATAACAGTATTTTCTAAAAACAGGGGGGGGCATTTGAGATATGTTGACGTCTTGTTTCTCCGAGAAGAGTCGAGAAGGAGAGGGAACGGCCTCGCTTCTTCTCCTCCTCGCCGCCCTGAGGGGGTAAAGCGAAGAGGGGAGGAAACGAGATACGTTGACGTCACGCGCCTCGTCGGCCTCGTTCAATCTCAACCTCGTTTTCCAAAAATACGGCCGTCCATTAAAGATACCGCCTTACGAATAGTGTTGTAGAGATTGTAGCGTCCCGCGTGCAGATCCTTCATTGTTTTCTGAAATCCGAATTTCGGTTTACCATCCCTTTAACTGCCTATGGGCCTGACGCCTTATGAAGCTTCGTTTTGAATATTTTTTCCACTTCCCCCACCTGTTGTTGGAAACTGAACATTCCTATTATTATTATCATTATTATTATTATTATTATTATTATTATTATTATTATTATTAGTAGTAGTAGTAGTAGTAGTAGTAGTAGTAGTAGTAGTTGTAGTAGTATAGCTATTATAGCTATTTGTGCAACAGAAACGCATAAGTACGTGTAAACAATTCGACATCTTCGTTGTATAAGACATGCTCTGGTGTTCCTCAGGGATCGGTCCTAGGTCCCCTTTTGTTTTCAATTTTTGTAAATGATGTTTCCCGTGTTATTTCAAATCCCATGTTTCTTCAATACGCGGATGATATAAAAAATCTACAAGGAAATAGTGACGCCAGAGGATTGCACTAAGCTTCAGGTAGACGCATGTTCCTTCTTTCCATGGTGCTTGGATAATGATCTTTGTTTAAACCGTTCTAAAACTAAGGTCATGACTTTTTTCTCGTAAGACGCATAATACCTCTTGTTTATATAACATCCACGGAGAAATCCTGTCTCGTGTCGATTAAATGAAAGATCTCGGTGTCATCTTTGACTCAAGCCTGAAGTTCGACGGTCATGTAACCAAGGTGGTCAACTCGTCTCTATGCACTTTGGGTGCCGCATGTCGTGTAAAGAAAAGAGTTTAAAGACCCGCCTGCGTTTCTCACATTGTACTGCTGTCTTGCAAGGTCACAGCTGGAGTACGCCTCGGTTGTGTGGAATGGAATTTCCCAAACAATACTGTGGGGAATGAGCGAGTTCAAAAGAAGTTTATTTCTATTAAAAAGCATCGCTATCTTAAGGATGATGTACCTCGTAAGATATATGAAGATGTGCTAAAACTTTTCTTAAATTTCTTAGCCTGCACCGGCGTCGGGAGAAAGTAGATTTATTGTTTCTGTTTAAGGTCACGCACGGCCTGATTGATTCACCATACCTCTTGTCTCAAGTACGTCTTAGAGTTCCACGCGTACGTACACGTCTTTAAGCATCTTTTTATATCTCTCGAGCTTTTAATCGGCTAGTCCCAATCCTCAGGTTGGCTGAATGTTATAATCGTCACTCGGAAGTACTTGATATATTTGACTCGTGCTATTGGGCTTCAATCGTTTTAATGTTAACCTGTTCATGCTTGAGCAGCACTGAAAAGTGCTGAATGTCCGACCGTGGGAAATTTATTTTTACAATATGTGTGCGTTGCAGATGTCTCGATGCTTCACATTTCCTTTGCCCGCTTTAACTTTCCTTCCAAGAGATTATTCTTACCAGTAAGAATAATCTGTTGGAAATATTGTTACCCTTCTGCATTTGTTGGGTCTTCTGTAAAATTGTGTTTTTGTATTTTTAATAAGTTGGTAGTTTGAAGAGTGCCAGCACCAAAACCGCGAGGTTGTTCCTGAACACTCTAATAAACATTGATTGATTGATTGATTGATTGTTATTATTATTATCCCCTTCCAGGTTAAAAAAATTACAATTTGCGAACAAAAAGCTTTGAAAAAAGCTTAAAGGCTGACGCACAACCTCGGTTTTCTGTAGAGAAGATGGAACCTCTTAGAGCTCCCCTCTCCTAAACTGAGAGGGGAGCCAAGTTGGGGCAAGGTAAAAAGTGGAGAGGATATAGGAAAGGAAGGCTGCCGGCAAAAGTGGAAAGCACGAAGTGCACGTCAGCCTTTAAGTACAATGAACACCCCCCCCCCCCCCCCCGTCGACATTCCGACGTTTGCTCTACAAGTGACAGGAGAAACATAATTTGTCTACTGTTGATTTAACGTCATTATATCCACCCATATATATTTAGCACTAAAGCCCTGGTTTAAAAAAACAAACACAATAATCCCTGGAGAAGGGGACAAACACAAATCTCCAAACACAGCCAGATGACTGGTGTGCGACTGAAGAAATTCGCCTGGTCCTGGTATCGAACCAAGGACCATTTCCAATGGAGCGCTGTGCCGATTGAGCTAACCAGGAGTTAGACGTCAGTAGAGCAAACGAGATTTAACAGCTGTGCCACCACCAAGGGTGAACGGCCTGCATTTCAAGGTTATGATGACAATGCAAATAATACAAAGGTGCAAGTTTCGGAATTCGTGCTCGAATTCCGAAGTAGCACGTCGTTACTGAAAGCGAAATGTAAATCCACTATATACTTTATTTTTGTTCGTGGGAAATGTTCATGTGAGAGACAACCATGCGCCCAGTCCAAAAAGAAAAAAAAAATAGCAAAACAAATTAAAATTCGTTTCCAAAAAAAAAAAAAAAAAAAAAAAAAAAAAAACACCGAACTTAAGCCGCAGCGTAAAACACCAACCGTGCGACCAGCCACTTACTTTCTGAGAAGGAATTCGTGCTCGAATTCCGGAGTCGCACGACGTTACTGGAAGCAAAATGTAAATCCACCAAATACCCCCTCTTTTTTTTTTTTTTTTTTTTTTTTTTTTAGTTAAAGAAGTTTCAGAAAATTCTTACCAGAGAAATGCTTCTCCATTGAAGCTGACCGAAAAGGCACGGTTTAAGGTTACTACCTAAATATTTCCAAGTTTGCAATTTAATTACAAGTACAATTACAAGACCAGAGACAAGAATTTCTTGAGAACACAGGGGCACCTTGTACTGTGTAGAGCTTCTCGTATCTGCCCTTGTAATTGTCGACTCTTTTCAAACTCGAATGACGAACGAACCGGCCGAAACTAAACACGCAGTTAAATACCTTTTTTTGTTTCTTTTTTTTTTTTTTTTTTTCATAACACCCTGATACAAATAAATGGAGGTGTTGAAAACAGAGCATTGTGTTTCTCGTTCCATATATCATTCTTCATATTGAGGTGGGCAGAACTTGTCGGGTATCTCACGAATCACCCTTACCCTAGCGAAAAATCTTATATGTATAAGAAATTTCTTGGTCCAATAAAAGCATATGATCAAATAAGATCATAGAAGAACATATCCATACTCTACCATACCATACATACCATACAAGGGCATATAAGAAATTATAAGAAACTGATAAGAAGTTTCTTATAACCGCGTATGTCATCTTATATTGTTCTTATATGTTCTCATAAGGTTCATATATGCTCTTTTATGAGCTTATTCTATCACAGGCGTTTATTGGACCAAAACATTTCTTATGCATATAAGTTTTTTCACTAGGGTATTACTGATTCGATATTTTGTCACAAGATTTTCTTAGGTTGATATCCCTTCCTTGCGCGTAAATGCATGGTTTATGAAACTGGTTATTGTATGGCTAGTGCCACCAGGCGATAGAAGCATGAGTTGTTTAGTAAAGCTTGTGGGCATTTTGATATTTTATAAACTGCGTGCCAAAAAAGAAGTTGAAGCAGAGTACACAAAGCAACTGGTTATTATTTTTTTTTTTGTATTTCAAGAACGAAGAAAATAGAGAATTTATAAAAATGTACATCATATAAACATCACTTTAAAAAAATGATTTTAACACCGTGTTTTTTGGTGTAGCGTTTCGTTGCCGCGAAACCTGTATTTAATTAAACAAAATAATATAATTAAAATGGACTGCGTGTTACATAAGAAAATAAGAATAAAAGCTCGTGATTTTGTCCGAGAATCAAGGGATCATCAACCAAATGTCTCAAAGGTTACAACAGTTTATCACAAGCCGAATTCCAAAAATATAGTTCGAAAGTCTATTATATTTCCTTACAAAAGTACAAGTGCAGTGCGAGTACTACACGCCAGTGCACATTTCTTAAACGTAATTGGTGCGAAATACAAGCACGCCACAAAAATGTGCTTAAAGCACGATTTCAAGTGCTAATTAATTAGTACTTTTAGTAATTTACAATGTTGGTAAATGCTTTTTTTTTCTTTTTTTACTGTCAATATGAGTGCACGTTTGCTAAAATGCCCAGCACAAAACCGTAATCCGCTTTCTCGCTGATGTTACTTCTACAGAAAAACAAAAGGCACTCATCGCACGAGTTCACAGCGGCCTCCAGGCCAGCGTGGTGCACGCTTCACTGCCATGACCTTGACCTCGTTGTTAGAAAAAAAAAAAGTGCATAAAAACTCAGAGAAAAAAAAACAAAGAAAAACGTTACGTAAAAAAAGGTAAGAGCAATTCTCGCTGCATCACTCTCGCAAGCATTATATTTATGTTGCTGTTCATTTTTTTAAGCTTTTTTTTTTTTTTTAATTGAAATTGTAACACTTGGTCTTATCTGCAGAAATTTGAACAATGAATACTACTCCCAACGATTCTGTACTTTAACAAATGCGGAACAAAAAACCTGTTAGATAGATATTCTATTTTGTTTGTGAAAATAACGCAATTTGAAGTTTTAGGCACTGACCTTTCTGATCATTTACGTCATACGTATACCAAATGTTTATAATATCCCACTTACACTTTTGGATGCCATGCCACAACGTGTTATTTATGTAAAGCGTGCCTGTGTTTCCGTTGATAATGTATTTTTTCGCGAGACTTTCTACGCCGACGCATCGAGTTCAAGGAGAGAAAAGCGCAAGGAATGATGAGAGGAGAATCCACGAGCGCTTGCACGCACGCAGGTAGTAGCACTCCCTCCTTCTTTCTTTCTTTTCTTTTTTTTCCTCTGAGTCACCTAACGTCCGGCTTCCAGCGCAAACTGACAACGAAAAGGAAACTGGAAACAAAAACATATATAACAAGAACATATCGAAGAGTGTCGGCGCTGGACCCAGCTTGGATTACGATCCAAATATCCGTGACCACGCGAAGTGGGCCTCCAAGCCCCCAAGCTCTCAAAACCGCTCTCATCCCTCGGCACGCGTAGAGCTCGATCGAAGTTTTGCGACGCCGTGGAGCGTATTTGACGCACGAGATGTTTCCTCGGTCCAACGCAGTCCCCCGCGTCTGCGGGTGACATCTCCACTTCGCAGTCGAGGATTTGCTCGTCAACGCGTGTATTCGGCCGGCGTTTCCTTATTTTCTTATTTTTCTTTCTTCCAGAAACGTCCGTCTCAGTCGCGCCGAAACCGTAGCATACTACGAAGAGTCGCAGACGACGCCGCATGCACCATTCGCGGCGTCTGCTACGAGCCGCCCGCTTGTTGATGGAGTAGTTCTGGTTTGGGTTTGAGGATTTTTTTCCGTTTTCTTGGTCGAGTTTGGAGGGCGGCTTACCTGGTTGTATCCTGTGCATCCATAAAGAGCCTTCCCTCGTGGGCTGGCTTGGACGGCGCCGAAGGTTCGGCCATCGTTCGTTGAAGGGCTCGTCTTTCGACGCTGCTGACGCTATACTATAGTCCGCTGCCGCTCCGTCGTCGACGCAGCGAGAGCATTCAAGGCTCGCTAAGCGAGGTTCCCTCAGGAGCCGCGATGTGGCACCACCGTCCTCACTTTTGCCTTTTTCTTTTCCCCGTCTTTCGTGCCGCTTTTGAGCCTTGCTTTGTCGTCTGCTTCTGCAGCGACTCCGACTCTCGCTACTCTGAACGACTCGGTTTCCTCCGAGAGAACGGAGAGAACAGGGGACAGAGCTACGAACGATCACAATGTAGCAACTCTCGCTGTGCGTAAATTGCCTAGCGGCGCGTTACCAGCTGTCGGCTGCTAATGCTTTTTCGTTTGCACGCCTTGAGTGAATGTGCAGAGATCCCCATTCATCAACTGTCGTCGCCCCCGAACAGGGCCTAACGAAGTATCTCTGATTAGATTAAATGGAGATTGGTAACCTGATTCCACGTCGCTCGATTGTTACGACAGCCGGCAGATCTCGAAGGTCAACTCGGCAGAGTGATCTTTGAATCGCAGGCGATAGGGAATATATGCAATGTTGCTTGTCTCGAAATGGTGTTCAAAACAGCGCCCTATTTTCGGCGCTGATTTAATGTGCGAAGTTGTAACGCATTAGAAGGAATGGGCGTTTTCTGCGCTCAAAGTTGTAGGCTACGCTTGCGGAATAGTAATACCTTGCGGAGGCTTTCTTCACTCCGAGAACAGGGCGGTTGCGCAACAAGAAAGACGACCTCATTTCGTCGCGAATCGGTTCAAGGCAGGAGTTGTCCTCCTCCGCCGTCTAGAGCCAAAACAATTACTCAGAACAGAGCAATTAACCCTGACACAGCTTTACCTTACCAACCATTGGTTGTATTAACGCAGTTATATGTTTAAGAAAAAACTGAATAGAAAGGGCTGACCAGTGGACTTTCACAGTGAATCTGCTCGCGTGGGATTGTAATAAAGAAAACACTAAAACAATACAATTCGTTATAGAGCATTGTACACTGAATAAAACCAATGCCGCTGGACACATTTTTTTTTTAACGATTGCCTTATAACGCAAACCGTTACTCCCAGAAATTCGTTGTAAATCTGGGTGTCAAGTCGAGGTGTAATTTTACGTCACTACGGTGTCACGTTACGGCACGCTGCCTGACACCGTGATGCCACGTGATCGCCGAATTTAAATTCATTAAAGGGCTTTGGATTAAAGGTCACTGACAATTGTTTTTATAGCTGAGAAGCGAAGATTCAGAATGTGTAGATATTTCGTAGGGCCCGTGAATTGAAGCTGAATGCAGTCACCAGCATCATTCAGCTTGGTTAACCTCGTTCTCTTTCAAAGAAAACAATTCTTCTCACCTCAAGCGTCCTTACATTATCGTGAAGGTCATGTGACGCGTGCATTACGAAGTGGAGACTGGCTGCAGGCTCTTTTGTATTAATATTTTCATTGCATTTTGCTTATTTAGCTAATTGCAAACTGTTTCTATTTTGCCCCTCCGGCGTTTCTATTCTTCCTCCGGTGTCCAACAAAATGGATTGTCCATTTCAAGACGTAATCCGTCTTTTGTATGTTTCAATTCGCCAAGGGACGTCCTGGGCACATGTCATACACATTGATGTCCGTTCGATGCAAACAAAAATGTATAAATATAGGGCTTTTTTTTTTTTTTTTTTTGCTGCAAAAACTGCGCTCGAAATTTAAAAAAAAAAAACGGACAGGAAAATATGTGACCTTTTTTTTTTTCAACATTCTAGAAATTTGACAACGACTAACCCACAAACTCGAAAACAGCTTCGTATGTCTCGGGTTTTCACAATGGTGAAGGCTCATATATGCTCGCCTGTCCCTTCTATGTTATTTTCGTCCTTCCAGCTAACCCAGGCCTTTGTCCATATCCGTCAAGTTTATTGCCGTCGTCGCATTTTGGAAGTGTCTAAGACCAAGACGTTGTTTACAAACAAGTGTGCGTTTGCGTAGGCACTGCACTTGTGCAGGAACGAGATTCGCGTAAAGCGTCTGCGCTGAGTTGGCATCTTCTTGGTTGCTCAGTTTGAGGCTTTCACGAGTTCTTTGTCGTAACAGTTACCACCTGCTTGACGTGCGTTAAAAGTCTCAACATTACAGTTAGTCAAAGTTAACGCAAACAATGGTTTCCTGCCCCTTAGCATTCTCGTTGGGATGGGTGAATGGATGGCTATAGGGCTAAACCCTCTTAATCGGGCGGCGGCTTGCGCCACCTAGCCAAAGCTTTAGGAAGCAATGGACAGTGGTCTACCAGCGCCTCCTAAATATCAAAGGCCGTAGTGCTGGATTTGTGACGTCAGATACAGCAGGCAAGTGCGGTGCACATGGATTTGTGCTTCGTCACCGCTCGCTTGATAATCGCGTTCTCACCGATTCAGCCAGAGTCCCAGTCGAACACTGACGCTATGCTTGCGACCAATTTGTGGCCCGCTTTTGGCCGCTGCAGTAGCCGACGTAGTAAATCCAGCACTACTGCCTTTGTTTCTAAGAGGTGTTGGCCGGGCCCACGCAAGGATCCCGCAACAACAGTGATCCGAGACGAAGGCTATGCATACCCATACTCGTACATGGCGACGATTGCACAAAAATATGTAAATTACCACTGTCACCAATACCCACTCATAAAAGCTCCACCTTGAGTTCCAATCTATGCAGAGCTGGCATACACATATTGTCACGACTCACAATAGAAGATAAGATAACGCAAACAAAAAGGACAAAAAAAAAAAGTCGGTGACCTTTTTTTCACTTTTGATTTCCTACATAACAATACCGTGGTTTTGGATTTTCCACGTAATCTACCGCAGGCAAGTGCAGTAAGAAAAGGGGGGGGGGCTAGAGGCCCTTACTTTTTGTCGCTACGTTAGTCGGTCGGATAAGGGCTAATTTTAACGAACATACAAAAAACAGAAGTCCTTAGAAAGCTGAAATTTAGGAGCGGGAAATGCGAACCATCACCCTTCGTAATATGTTTTCTATTTTGCAATTAAAATTTTTGGAATAATTATTTAGGAGGCATTTGGCAGGTGAAGATTAATCAATAATAGAATTAAATTTAAGGGCTGCGCTTATAACTAAATCCGAAAAGTAAAATTGACACTGTAATTTCATGTTTTGATTAGTTATCTGCGGTTACTGAAACCACGATGGAATTGCTCTAGTTCGGCGTTAGGAAATCAACCGATGGTTATTATTTTCAGGACTTGTATGATATAGCTGAGCGGCTCTCAAACGGAGGTCCGCGGACCCTTTGGGGTCCGCGAAGGCATTCTAGGGGTCCGCGAAGCCCTGCACCATTAGTCAAGCCCGGCAACAATAAAAGTTGTCTTTTTCTCTGATTGAGAAGAAACGTTCCAATTTTCGGGTGAGTTTTCTCGTGTGTATACCAATGAGAGAAGTCTACTTCACACAGCCCATTATACATTAATTAAAGCATTATCATAATTAACCTATACATTTTCCTTCCCCTCACCATGAACAGGGTCCTCCATCGTCTCCGCCGATCCACAAGGGGGCCGCGAAACATCATTAACATCAACTTCAACATCAATTAACAACATCATCAGTGGTTCTCAACCATTAAAGGGGTACTCCGCCGATTTTTGAGCTACCTCAACTAACTATATTTTCTGACTCCCAGGCCTTTACCCTTTCTGGAATGCTATTTAATATCGTGAAATTCATAATAGTTATTGCGAAATCGGCAAATGAAAATGATGCAAAAACAGACATTCAAATATACCCGCCCTTTTCAGGGCCGTGACGTCAGTGGAAGTTCAGCTTGCCAGTCGGGCGAGCAGTCTAAAAAATAGAATATGCCAATGATTTGTTCCGTGCTGGAGCGCGGGGACTGGAGCGAGCTTCCAAGGCATTCATTTGACACCATGAAACTGCTTCAAATCAGTTGGGAACAAATTCTACAGTCCAAAGAGTGAACCCCTGCACTTCCAATGACGTCACTTTTTCATTGTTGCCAGTAGAGACTTTCAGTTTGAAAAACACGGTGAGGACCAAAATTGTAAATTCAATAACTTCGTGAAAAAAAAATTATTTTGACCTAATATTTGGGATACTATTTTCGCGATGTTGTTTGGCGAGTTTAGCAAAATTTCAAGCAAATCGGGGACCATGAAGAAATCGGCGGAGTACCCCTTTAATGGTTGAGAACCACTGATATAGCTTTTTGAGAAATCAATTCTGCCCATAGCCACTTTGGTTATTTAAGTTGATTTTTAACACGAAATTAGGAAGGTTGTAACTATTGTAATAAAAACAAAACACAAAACTTGTTAAAATGTTAAGCAATAGCAGTGCTGCGAAGTATACTGAAAGTACATTGTACTTAAAGCACTACTTTAAGTAGGGTTAGATAAGTTGTACTTTAGTTGAAGTGCATTCTCTGACTGTGTACTTGTACTTTACCTAAAATATTTTTTGCCGGTACTTTCCGAGGAAAGTACAACTCCCAACTTGAAAGTAAATTCCCCAAATTTCGTCTCGGTGAAACTAAGCTTGGCTTTCACAATAATGTACACAACTTCTAAGCTCAGGTATAGGAGTTAACGAACCTCTAACAAAAAAAACTTGTGTCTCGTTATGTGCAAACGCGCTATCGTCCTTCGAGATGCCATCGCAGATATAAGACTAATCGCAGTATCTGCGAGTAATCGCAGATATAAGACTGATACAAATAAGTGCCTCTTAAGTTGATTCTGTTAAAGAGTTCATCAGCGAAAGTAAAACAACTACTCTGTGTCCACCTGACTGTATTCAATATTTGCCGTCACTTTCAAAAACAACTGATTGACCTTTGATTACCCCTGGGGCAATGCATACCAATATAAAAAAACGCTGTATAGGCGAATGAAACGGCATCATTAAAGATTGTGTTAAAAGGTACTTGTACTTTAATTCGAAAGTGTATTGTATTTACTGTAATTACTTCCAGTACGTTGAACCCGGTGTACTTACCACAAATTACTTGAAATACATAACCTCGAGCTTACTTTGTAGTTTACTTCAAGTACCCTTTAGATGTACTTTACCCAACACTGAGCAGTAGTTATACACAATGAACAACGAAACACATATAGTAAAAAGTAATAAACTTGAATTCAGCGCTTCTAAAACACCATCGGAGCATCGGATACGGACTTTTTTACTCATATTTTATAGCGTTAATGTTGTTTCAAACTTACCTTTCATCATCCTTATATGGATCATTTCCAGGGTAAGAGCTGTTCATAAGCACGTAAAATGAATAAATAAATGAATAAATGATTGAATCAGTGCAAATGTATAATCAAAGGTAACAAATATCAGTGACAGGATACATGCATGCATGCCTCAGTAAAATAAGACATATTCTATTTGTACAAATATGGTATCCTAAAAATACACAAAGGAAAACATTACGTTTGCGGGAATGTGGATGATGGAAAAGAATTCCAGATTCTAGTGCCAGAAACATACATTGGTCGCTTGCCGTAAAGTAGCGCGATGTATTAACTAATGAAAAAAGCCTATATCGCTCAAGAATATATCTAGTTTCGCTGCGTCCCTTAGATCTGTTAACATTTAGCAATAGCCACATGTCGAAATATGTGGAAAGGAATTTCGTTGAGTCGACATTTACAATACTGTAAACGACTTAATTTTCGCGAGGACCTAGTTTTTCTCGAAATTCTCGAATCGCCTACAATACGCGAAAAACAGGTCCCGCGAACAATTCCGGTAAAATGTAAACGCATTGGAATCTATATTGAGATACCACCGCGTCGCGAAAATTAAAACCCGAGAATTATTCCGAAATTTCAGCTTTAACCTAAATCGTGAAATATTGAGCCCGCGAAAAATAAGTCATTTAGAGTATATATGGTATAGCAATAAAATGTCAATATCGTTGTAGAGGCTAGAAACTTAGGTCAAAGTCGCTCGTTGCGAAGTCCTTTCACTCGAAAACTTTTGTGACTGGCAGCACAAATATCTTATGCTTCGTCCATTTTTTTGTAACGAATACATGGCTTGCTCGTGACGCCATCATACCATGTTGGCGATCATTCTTCCTTTTCCTTCCCAAGGGAAACAAATTTGATGGTGCAAAATGTGTCTTCTAGACATAGGTCAACTTTCGAAATTAAAATATTTACACACACTTGCTTTTCAGAATGAAGTGTTAAGTTTCTGGTGACATCGCAAATATCAGGACAAATGTGGGCTAACGCGTCTCAGCTCGGAGCGTGGAGAGAAAGGTTGCGCTGCAGAACCTTCTGGGTTCGATACCCACCCCCGCCCGTTTCAATCTGGATGAGTTTCGTACCGGTACGCGTTCGTGTAATCACTACTGCGTGGTGCACGTTAAAGACCCCAGGTTAGCTGTTGTACTGTACTGGCTAAATTTCTCACCTACAGCTGAGAGACAAGTCACCCATCGAAGCGTACTAGTATTATGGTGCCTGGAGCGCGTCTCCGACTGGTGTGTTTAGCGTCCTATCCCGCCCATACATCAAAAGTGGTCCCAAAGTGGCAACAAATGACGTCACAGAAGCCGGAGTGTCATGTTGTAGCCTGTCGCGATCCTGGCGGTTGGCCGTAGAAATGCTGGCGAAAAGCACGATCGAACACGAGTGTCGCAGTCGTCACGGCGTCCCAGGCGTCTCAACTTCCTGCTGCTGTAGCTTCCGTGGACTGTCGAAGTGAAGAGCAACCTGCAGCAGAACAGGCGTCTGCCACATCCACCACAACTGCTGAGACACTACCAGGGTCGCGACCGGCGACAGCATGACACTTCTATGACGTCATCAGGCGGAAATCGAGGGACTACTTTCTCGGACGCGGTAAACAGAACAGTCGGAGACGCGTTCCAGGCACCATAGACCATACTAGTATCAAGGCTGTCTAAACATACAAGCATCACAATATTTTCTTTTTCATTTGTTTCGTTTTGTTGCGCGATTGCAGGAGCGAGCTTCCGAATAGGGTGACCACCCGTCCCGTGACTCGCGGGACTGTCCCGCATCGAGGACTCGTGTCCCGCAAGAAATATCAAAATCTTCAAAATGTCCCGCATTGCAGACTGCCGTAAAACTCACTACGCAGCTTATGGCGCTGCCGAACAACGGGGCACAGGGAAGCGCGGAGATCGCTGGTGAACCTGTTAATCGCGATGGTACGCCATTTTCTATCGAAGAATTGTGGGAAGTGACCGTCGTTCTTGCAGGAGATCTGATGCGCATGCGCCGTTGTGCCTCTCTTCCCTTGGTGGGAAAATATTGCAAGAGACGATTGCTCACCAAAAGTTGAAAATAAATTATTTGTTATGTTCAAATCGTGCTGCGTCAATGCGAAAAGATTGCCGTGGGAAGTTGTTTTATTATTTTATTTTAGTAAAGATGATCACACAAGGCAAGAAGACTGCAACTCACAACGGTCAAGAACAACACGAATCGACAGAAAACGAGAAGCCGGAAAAGATTTACTGCTTCTTCTATCGTTTTGATGCATTGAGTTCTGTTGCAGTCGATTTTATGTTTTCAACTCAGACAATGTCACTTGTGGTGAAAATTATTTGAGCTTAATTGCCGGAATACAATTTGCAGCTGCATGATATGCTTTCAGACAAGACAGTATATCAAATGTGTAAGCAGGGCCGCATTTCGTGGCGTGTGTTGGTAACTTTCCTCGTATAGTTATTTTTTCCATTATGTTTTTTTAACCTGAGACTGGGGCAGAAGGCGGAAAAACCATTTTCCTCCACCTGCCCCAGTCTCGGGTTAAAGGGCAGCATGGTAAATTTCTACCAGCCCGACTGCGCACTAAGTTCTTTTTTACAGTTGCCACAGCCGAAATGTCATACCGTTCTTCTCTTACAACCCCCCCCCCCCCCCCCCCCCCCCGCCTTCCCGAAGGTCAGCGTGTCCCGCATTTCGCTAGCAAGAAGGTGGTCACCGTGTTCCCAAAGCATTCATTTGACACCATGAAACTGTTTGGAATCAACTGGGAACGAAGCCTACAGTGCAAAGAGCGAACCCGTGCCTTCCCCTGGCGTCTCTTTAGGTTGTTGCCAGTAGCGACTTCCACTTTGAAAAAAACGCGGTGAGGACCAAGCTTGTGAATTCAGTAACCCGCAAAAAAAGGTATTTTGGCCCAACATTTGGGTTACTATTTCAGCGATGCTTGTTGGTGTGTTAGCGAACTTTGAGGCAAATCGGGGACTATGAAGAAAACGCCGGAGTAGTACACCTTTCAAATCATGGTTGTCAGTCATCTGAAGCTTTATCTGAAATCTCAGGAAACGGTTTTCCGTGCCCCAGATATGTAGTTCGCAACAAAGAAGAACGATATCCCCTGAGCTTTCTGAAAGCGCGTCTAAAACTGGGGAAGTCGCATTTGAAAAGGGTCTATAGACCCTTTAGATAAACTAGCCCCCGCCGCCATCTTGAATGATATCGACGGAGAGGGAGGCAAAAAGTCGAAACCAGATTTTTAGCCAAAAAGAGGGGGGGGGGGGGGGGGGGGGCGAATCAGAGGCGACATTTCAGCGGCGAAACGGAGCACGGGGAGTGCCGGGAAACGGGGAGATTTGAACCGTGTACGGTTCTCTTTTCCTCCAGATATCCAACAAAATTGCATCGAACTTCAAACGCCACCACATGTTTTCCTGTTTGCTTTTTTCTTTCGCAGTATTCGTTTTAGCAAACCGCCACGGGCGGTAAGGCGGCCCGCTGTCGGTGAACAGGAAACAGAAAGCATCCTCGAACCATCGAGAAACAAAATGTCAGCTCAACATTTTACCGTCCTTTTGACATTCTTATACTCCCGGATCTCTCCGTAACGATAGCCAACAGCAGTTACTACGACCGTCGTCAGGCAAACTCATAATGCTTCTGCGCGTGGAGTCTATACTCCGTTTTAAAGAAGCAGCGTCAAAAGTTCATCGTCATGGCGCTCGTCCTCTTTGCGCGTTTCCTATGACCAACTAAGCCAATCATGTAAACAGAAAATTGGAATGCGGCATGATCCTGCGTTTTTTTTTTTTTCTGCGCATGATTGATTTAGCCGGTGACAGCGAACGCGCGAAGCGACGAGAGCCATGACGGTGCACTTTTGGGGCTACTTGACTGGCACCGTCGGATCGTGGCGTATGGCTGCGGGTGGATTAAATGTGAAACGAAATCTGGATTGTTCCGCGAAAGACATGAATTCCCTGGCCTTGCAATGACATTATGGCAACTCGTATATTTCTTATGTCGACGCGGGGATTCCAGTGGGCATAATGCGCGTAAAGTAACGCTTTTCAGGCACTTTAGACGGGCCGCGAAAATCGGTTTTTCGGCATATCGCGCTGCGATTTACAACGGAAGTGCATGCGGGTGAAGGGAGTTTACGGTGAAAAAATAAAGGAACGAACTTACCTCGTTCAGAAAAAGAAGAAAAAAAAAATGAAGAAACCTGTCCTCGGCAATCTTCGGCGCCGCTTCGCGGAAGATGCACACGTAGTGAGAAGTGCTGCCGACAGATGGCGTACGCCGCGTCGAGGGCGCGCCGGCCGATCCAGGCAGACGATCACTGAAAAGAACCTGAATCGGCCGGCGCACCCTCGCCGCAGCGTACGCCATCCGTCGGCAGCACTTCTTACTACGCGTGCACCGTCTGCGAAGTGGCAACGTAAATTGCCCAAAACAGTCTTTTTTTTTTCAACAAGGTAAGCTTTTTTTTTTTTTTCAGTGTAAACTTTTATTATTTGCTTGCACCTCTGTAGTTAATTGCAGTGCGATACATCGAAAACCCGAGTTTTGCGGGCCGTCTAAAGTGCCCTAAAAGCGTTAGTTTAAATGAGGGGCTGGAGGAAGCAGCGCAGGGGGCAAGAAGTTAACCAATCAGCGGCTGAAGAAAATAAGCCAGGCACCAACGTCACGCCTCTGGGGTGGCGCCACCATCGGCACTGTGCGTGCGCAGGCCCTTTACCTCACGAGAATCGGGTTACTGCGAGAGCGGAGTGCTCACGCCCGTTGCGGGCAATCGGTGTCATAAATGGCGGGCGCTACGGTTGCGCAGGAACCTTCGTTCAGAGACATTCAGAGATGCAGGGGCGTGCGCCCTTACATCACAAGCGTGCGTTATCGATAGTCATACGATTGTGACAATTCGTGATTATTTCTAGTTATCCCTACCATAAATAAAAATAGATTTTATTTATATTTGCATCACTGGCGAATAAACGCAATAAAAAGATTGAAGGCGAACATATTGTCTACGACAATGTCAATAATGCCATTTCAGTTGTTTTTTTCACGCTTTGTAAATAAATTTTACGTGAAAAAATGTTTTTTTAGAGCAATATTGACGGCGAGAGATTTATTTGGAATTCTGCGTGCAAAGTCCATGACGTCACGAAATGGTCATTCGCTCAACGAGATGGTAATTCGCTCTTTCTACCTCAGCGTGAAGGCGAAGCCGATCTTCCTCTCCTCCACGCGCGGCCGCCTGAAATGCCGAGAGAGAAAACAAGTGGAAAGGAGGTGACTACCGACTAAATCGCGTCTCGCGCCGCCATAATTGCTCTAAAAAAAATTGTTTTTCGCGTAAAATAATGTTTTTGACACGCCTGTCCCAACCAGATTGTTAAAAAAAATATTTCTTTTTTTCTAGAGCGTTTTTCTTGTTTTTTCTTCTTCTTTTTTTTTTTTAAATTATAAGAACCCCAATCACAAAGCACCATTGTAGGTGTTTCGGCAACTTTAAAATGGGCCGTGCAACATCGATATCGGGTGGGAATGTTTCTCACTTCGTAATTTGTTACAATTAATGGATTACTTGTAATCCGTTACTTTTTTGAGTAATTATGTGATTGCCGCGTTACTTTTTTTGCGGCAGTAATTTGTAACGTAACTTCGTTACAAATATTGGTAACGGATTACTTTAATGACTCGTTACTTTTTACAAATATGAACATAATATAAACCGGAGCAATATGAGAAGGCAGTTCAGCAGCATAAATATAGAAAATTCAACGAAATAGAAAACATCGTGAATATAGGAGAATAACCAAAAAGAAAACGCGATTTTTTCGTATGACCGGTCACTAGAACAACTAGAAAAATCTGCAACAGATATAAAAATACGCGAAAGAGAAAGATAAAGAAAGATTTTTTCTGTGTATACCCTCGTCCCCAGCCAATTAATAGGCATATCCGGTATGGGCGATGAAAAAATACTAAAACGTTTCAACCTGTAACTAGTAAAAAAATAAGGGAAAGGCAAAACGATAATGTGTAACGGTTGCGCTTATATCCTAAGTGTCTTCTACTGGCGTGGCGACGGCAAAGCAATGCTTTCGCCCATACTGGAAGTGACGACAATTCAAGATGGCGGCGCCCTTGAAGAAAGGGTCTTGCAACCTAAGAACGAAGGGCAAGGGTTAGACGCGCCGGGGAGGAGGAAGCAGACGGAACGCTGGAGAAGAGAGGGGGAAACCTCCTTCTCTCTTTAGCGTTCCGTCTGCTCCCTCCTCCCCGGCCCATCGTAACCTCGCCCTTCGTTCTTAGGTTTATACACTCCGTGCGACGCGACCGGCGCGCCGCCGCACGGCCGGTACCGAAGGTAGGCAGTGAGAACCCCAGAGAAAACGAAACCGAAACCACGCCACGTACGTTGGTACGCATTGAAGTCGGAGCGGTGCGGTTGCGCCGGGTTTACAGCATGAAGTGCTGCCTGTGCTGCGTCATTAAGTGCTTCAATAGTTATGCGTCGTATCTCGTGGAGACAAAGTTTCACAGTTTTTCACCTCGCCGATGTTTTGTGGGACTGCGACAACGATGGAGCCGTGCCGTACGACGCGAGAAATTTGGACTCCCGATCATGTCTGCCACTGTTTCGGCACGGCTGATCTACACTGCCGCTTTGCGCTCTGCGTTTGTTTTCGTACCAGTAACGCCTACATGTGTTAGCGCCGATGGGACGAACTGCAATGCCATCCCACACTCGCGGGTATGCAGTGCCAATTTCGTTGGAGGAATGCCCTCCAAAGAAGTTTCGTCCCCATCGTACGTGTCGATGATATTTCCGGACAAGTATGGCACGCAATCTGTCCTTCATGAAGTAAGATTCGAACGGCAAAAAAGTGACAAATATAAATCTAAAGAAAACAACAATGAAACTCGGAATCACTGGAGAATCGAAGTTTGAGTATGGAAGTTTATGTGGTGTGCTTTCTTTCTTGATCAGCCTCCTTTTGGATGTGGAAACGCTGACACCCCGAGTTCTGTAGACAACAATTTTTTTTTCTCGGCTTTACAGCCACCTATGTCAAAGTGTTTCGAACTGGAAGTACCGTCCACTGGTCTCTTCCTATACCTGTAAAGTGTGCACCTCCCACGATGAGTGGTATTATCTGACAGCCTTTGACGGTCAACGCCAGTTCCCATTTAGTTACGCCGCCCAAACTAAATTTCCACATGGTTTCGCTATGCCAACTCTTTTTGTTATAATAAGTGTTGTGACAAGTGACGGTCATGTCAAAGTACCTGTGCGCCGAAAATCAGCTCCTCGCACAACCGGTTATTACACAACAGCTGACCGCAAAAGCCCTTGGCGGCCAAACCGTGTTTTGGCCGCGACAACTTTGTTTTCTGGGCTTTGGAACCACCTTTCTTAAAGTTGTTTCAATTGGAAGTACAGTCTACTAGTCCCTTCCTTCCTCTAATGTCTCCACCTCCCCCGACAGTGGTATTCTCTTGACAGCCTTTTCATGGTCAAAACCGGTTCCCATTGAGCTACGCCGCCCAAACCAAATTTTCACCTGGTTTCCCTATGCCACCTTTTTTTTTTTTTTTTTTGTATAATAAGTGCTGTGTCATGTTACTGTCAAGTCCAAGCACCTGTGTGCCCAAATCTGCACTTTGCACAGCCCGCTATAACACAACATTTTGGGTCCAATATTGGATATCCCGTACAGCTTTATTTCTTTATTCGTTAGAAACCTAACTTTCACACCTGCTGTCTTAAAGAAACTTGGCACTCTTTGTGCACAAACTTAGTGAGCATCTCACTCGCCTCCAAATATCATCGTTCCAGCAGTCCTAGGTTTACAGCGACGAGCGAAATAAATTTCCCAATCACAGCAATTAAGGTGGCGGCCGTCTTGTTTTTCAGAAAATTGCTCCAACTCCTTTTTTGGCTGCAACTAGAGAAATTAGCCCTAATAACGACTCAAACTCAATATATAAGAAGTGGAGAGCAGCTAAATGCCCTGCCCCAGCACTCATGCAACGTCACCCTCAACTTATCGGCTCAAAAAGCAAAAGTTTCGTCCGTGCGCGCTTCCGCCGCCACATTTTGGCATGCGAAAAGGCGCCGCAGGCTGCTGAACGCGCCTCACAGTCGAACGCCAGCTCCTCCGCTAGCGGCGCTGCGCGCGTTCTTCAAAGCGCCCCCTATAGTTCCCGCACGGAGTGTATAGAGGATGTAGACGCTGCTACTGAGCATGCGCACCGCTAGCTTTGCCTGCAGAACTCCAGGGATAATTTCAAGTCGCCGTGAGCTAGCGGGAGGGCGGGTGTGGTTGCAGCTTTTGCTTTTTTGTCAGCTTACAGGTGAACGGATGCTCCTATACTCTTTCTCTTGTTGCAGAACATGTTTGCAGACAATGTTTGAAAGCACCAAATTTCTTTCTACTGTTTTATTGATAAGTCTACGGGAGAAGTAACGTGAAAGTAATTTGTAACGTAACGAGCAAAGCAATACGTTTCTTTTTAGCGAAAGTAGTTTGCAACGGTAATCCATTACATTTGAGGCTCGGTAACTTGTAATTATAATCCATTACATTTTTGAAGTAACGGGGACTAGTCTGCTTTACGCAAGAGATCCAACACACTTACACAAAATATTACAGCCAACTTCTACGGGAATCTTATTCACATTTAAACGGCTCTTTCAGCTTCCTATTCAGTCTCAAAAGTTTTCAATATATTTTCTACAGACTTTTTGTCAATCGGCCATGAGTACGGACGCCATAAAGGCCATAGAATTTCTATCACCGCGCGTATCAATAGACTGTGTCGCCGTCTTTATATAAAAATTTCTATAAACTAGACTTGATAGAATAATAGGATGCAGTGCGGAGAAGCGATATAACACCCAGTTCGAACCTCCTTGTGGAGGCTGTTTTTCCGACCATGTCAAATAATTATCGCCTTCATCTAGTAACGCTATCATATTGGAGATACAGCTCACCAACCCTTAGAAACCACTCTTTGCATGATGTATTGACGAGGAAAAAAAGCAGCCTACATGCTAAACCTTTAATTAAACTTCTAGGGTGAACCTCGCTCGAATTATTGTCTTTCAAGTGTAGGGTGTATATGGCAGTGGAGCAGTCAACATGTCTGAATAACTGTTATGATTGCTCCGTGGCGTCATGTCTTCGCATGTACACAAGTCTTTCCAAGAATAAATGGTGGCAAACATAAAAATAATGGTCAGGATTTTTTTTTTTTTTTTGCCGCGAGAAGCTGTTAAATTGAGTATAGAAAAGGGATAGGAAACTTGTTAGAATGTTTTCTATACAGCTTATATCCAATCTCTATACACTAACTTCAATAGAAAGTCTACAAAAAAAAAAGTGGCCAAAGAGCTATGGACCGTGTATAGAAAATTGGATACATTTTTTAAAAATCGTTATAGCCTCTATAATCTTTATAAAGATTCCGTAGAATGTGGATAAATATGTTTTGTAAGGGTATACTAGCACGCAACGCCACTAACCAAGAGGCTTTTTGGTCACTGGGTAATTCCAAGAATAAAAGCGGGCGTTTGATGACGAAGTTGTAGAGGAGATTGCACTGTTGGCGTTGCAAACAACGCGATCTCCGAGGAGTTTATTATGATGCTTTGCGATCTCGCAGTGACGATGTTTATATGCCGCTCATACCAGTCTTGGGCAGCAACTAGTTACTAGTAAGGCGTTAGTAACTACATTTTTCAGTAACTTGCAACTGCAACTCGTTACTGCTTAGTGAAAGTAACTTGTAACTGTAACATGGTTGCTATGTTTCGAAAGAACTGTAAAGAGTAACGTCGTTACACTTACTTTTCAGATTTATGTGTAAAAATATTGCAAACACGACCACCAAATCATCTCGCAATTCGTGAGAGAGTCCCAAGTCCCGGTACGGGAAGGGCACAGCAAAAACTACTGCAGACCACGTCTGGAGCAAGAGGGGAAAAGATAAATAAAAATAATCTAAATTTTGGGTGACCCAGCCTGACCAAGCTGGTCCCGCCAACTAGGAGGATAGGGACGTTTGTGTCCCTACCCGCCGTGTGTGGCACATTACCCACAGCGCACGCAGATGTAACAAAGCGCAGCACCCCTAAAGCGTTTCTTTTTGCTGCGTCAGGCAAAGGGAGCGAGTGTTTTCCGCGTAGGACAATTTTTGGTGATTTGAAATAAGAGACATAACGCAGGCGAGCTGATGAACAATCATAATTAAAAAATAAAACCTTGAGACAAGGTAACAAAAAGAGGCATACACACCACCTTCTCAAAACCAGGACAGCATACAGCTGTCATTTGCTTCCACAAAGAAGACTGTTGTGGAAGTAAATGACAGCTGTATGCTGAGCTGCTTTTGAGACGGTGGTGTGTATCTCCATGTTTGTTTCCCTACCTCAAGGTTTTATTTCTTAATTATATTTTGGTGATTGTCGCCCCAAATGCCCGCAGGCTTACGGCACATCCGATTTTCGAACCTCGTCTCCTTGCCGCCAAGCACACGTTTCCTTCTCTAATTTGAATCGTCCAACTCCCAGTCCCAGATGCACTCTTGCGGGGTTTCGACTTTCGGCCCATTTTCTTTCCCTTCCTTTCTTGTACAACCCAATTACCGGCCTTGCCTCCCGTCACCCACTTCTTGTCCCTTCTCGGGTCCCGTCACTTGAGAAAGAGTATTCGCTCGAAACGTCTGTGTCGCTCAGCTTGCTTGTGTGTTTTATTGGAATTGAAAGACCGCCCTTAGCCGGGACCAGGGCCACTTGGCATCAGTTGATTTATAGATATTCACGTCGTGGGGTTTCCAGGTGGTCTCTCTTATTTCGGGTTGTGAGATGGAGGAGCACCAACGTGTTCGATTTGGTCAGCGAGTAGCCGAGGAAATATCGCAACAGCCGTTTGGGAACTCTACAAGCAGTGGTCGTTTGCACCTCGATCAGTGCTTATTTTGCACCGCTGCCGTGTTCAGTGGGTTTAACGGAGGAATGTTGCCGCAACATTGCTTTCCGTTTTTAAAAGAAGCTTCGTGTTTCATGAAATATTGTGCGCACGCCGTAGAAAACGATTCGACCAGATTCGACTGACGAGTGGATTGGAGTGGCATAAGAAAACATCTACAAACCTGATTGCAAGGTATCATTATATTGCAATAAATGCAAGTTATGATTTATATTATTGTTTACTTCACATTTCCACGATTTTTATTGCTTCCGTCCCATTTTGCCTCACCTAAAAAATCCAAAATTATAATCGACCGATTGCAAACTTGCACATTGATTGAATATACTCGAGATCTAGACGTGCGCTGTTGTATTCATGTATACCTTGTGGTGGTCGCGCTTATTTTAAAGCTCTTCGTGGATCATCAGCAGATATCTGCTACGTTAGCTGCGTTTCCTGCAAAAGACATTGCACACAAAAAAAAAAAAAAGAAAACACTAGCGCGTTTTATAGGTTACGAATGTCAATGAATAATTCTAAGCTGTGTTTACTAAAAGTACAAAAATTGTTCCGTCACCCCTTTAGATCGATTATTAATATTATTAGAAATTTCGAAATTTTGAGAAGGCGACCCTCGTTGGAAAAAATACTATTTGGATTTTACAGTAACTCGTATATGCTCCACGCTCCGCCAAGAACACAGTAGCTGTGCCTCCAGCATCCGCTTGTTACCTTCCGCAGGGCTTGGGCTTCACATGCGACGAGGCGTTAGCAAAGGCATGAAAGCTCGCTCTCAGCCTGTTCAGCACCCTTAATTCGAATAATGTGCACCCTTTTGAAGAGTAAAATAGGGTGATCTTGCATGAGCACCCTTCATTTTTGATTGTAGTAAAGAGGGTGCGGAAATGCTTGTTACAGCGGAGAAGGGGGGTGGGCGAGCTTACACCCGTTTAAAACAGCATTAGGAGGTTGTTTTAGGGCCATACGAACAATTATTGTCTATACTAGAGCTTTTGACTTGGAGATACATTCCTTTAGCTCTGAGGTATTATGCTTTACGTGAAATGTTCACGATAACGACCCAACATGTCTTGCAAGCTGTAGCCCCCCCCAAGTTGAGGGGTGTTCACCTGCAAACGAGTATCTTTAAACTGTCGAGTACCTGTAAAGCAGACAATAGGGGCGCGATTCCTCTCGTGCGCGATCTATCGAGTATTCCTAGCTTCTGCGCGGTTGCATGTGAAGCAAGTCGCTCGTAAAAATATTTCTCAGTTGCTTCTAGGCTCGTCGCAATCATATATTTTTAGGATGTTTGCTAGCACACTAAGGGGTGTTGCTCTAACACCCTTAAATGTTAGCTCCAGGAGAAGCGGGCTTACACCTTTTAGGGAGTGATTTCGCTTAGTGGGTGTCAAGCGGTGCAGAAGACGTTGAATATTTTGTTTTCGTCCTTGCGAGATAATCAACTGATATCAAAATGTAAACCAAAAAAAAAAAAAAAATGACACGGCTTACAACAACGGGTAACTGTCAATTACTTTTATTAGCAGAACTATTTCCACTTTTCATCCATATCTTGCAAACTTGCCAGGTCCCAGTCTGCCATATATTTTTAAAGACATCGCGAGGTGACAAAACGCGACAACACGCGAAATATGATTGCTCGTGAATATACGCTGCTCTCGAAACATATTTTATTATCTATTTTTTTTTTAACCGTTGGAAGCAGGAATATGGCAGTTTCTTTTTATTTGTTTCTATTAATCAAAAACGCGAAAGGCCGCTCGCGCTCCACAGATCCAGTTGCAACGGACGAAGCTTGCCCTCTAATCCGAACATGACGTAACGACAGGATACTCAATAAAAGAACAAACAAAACTATCCAGTGCCTCTACGGCGCACCGTCTGTTATAAACTATAACAACTAAAAACAAATGTATATGTACAAATCACACTAAAACAAGAACTCGTCTGCTTCTTGCACTAGTTATATAATCAACAAGCGTATATGGGCAGCTGCCCTAAAACGTCTCTCGTAGTTCCACAAACTTCGTGGAATAACGATTTTTTTCAAATTTTCATACTTCTTAAATAAACGAAAGAAAAAAAAAAAACACTTTGCCCCGGGCTATTAAACTACCAAACGCCGTGGATAGATTACACAAGGATAACTTGGGCAACACCTTCCAGATACAAAAAGCCCAAGTGCTAAATTTTTTTATCTGCGTCACTACGGTAGGCCACCGTAGGGAACAGATTGGACATTACCGAGTCAGGGGTCGGCAGGAACTGGTGTTCCCAATGACTGAACACGAGTTCCCTACGAACGGCCTTCTTTAGTGACGCAGGAAAACTCGGCACAAAGGCTTTCCTATCTAGGAGCTGTTGCCTTGGGCCGCTAGTCCGCCGTTATGAGACAGGGAGGTGGGAAGTTCCACAGATTGACCAGAGAAACCGGACACTCAATGAATTGCATGACACGCGAAACTACGAGACCGCATACAGTCGTTGGCCGCGCTTGTGGGCACCTCTACGGGAGAATGCATGCTGGACGTCGCCATTTTGAAGAATGGCGTTGAGCAGACGTCTGGACTATGACGTCGTTTTGGGGCATCGGGGGTAGATATTATTGCCCATGAAGCAACGAACGTCGGTCTCAAACAACATCAATCAGGTTTCATGCCTCTCCACACGCCTGCCTGAATGAACATTTTGTTGCAAGAATTTATACAAGTACGCTCGCTCTACTACAGGTCTTTGCAAACACACAGAAGCAGCTACGAAGCTAATCCAAGTCGTCTTATGTGATGATTCGACGTTCAGCTGTACGATTTAAGAACTAGCGCGATGTGGTAGAAATACAAATAAAGTACGCTATGTGAGAGTTCCGATGATTATCCCTTTCAAGCCCAAAACTTTACTTGAAATACTAGAGACCTACAAACCCTGACTTGGCATTCAAACACAGAAATCAAAATAACAGAAATCTGGTTTAAAAAGAAACTACACATCCTTTTCATGTTTTCGAAATATTGTCTGGGAGCAACATTGGGCATTTGCGGCGCTACTTCACATGAAACGGATGAAAACAGTTACATCTTTTTGAATTTTTCACAGTAGAGAAAGGTCTAAAAGAATTTGCAATATTTGCGCCGGTCTTTCTTCTCGCAGTTTTGAGGCCGGTGGTGCACGCCATCCTGCGTCACATCCACTGTCGGCTTTGGTTTTGAAAGATAAGTGGCCCGTTATGAAGATGCATTTTGATCCTCGACTGCTAGGACAGGTATCCTGGCCCACGCGACAGAGGGCGCTAAATTTATTGAGGAACATGTGGCCCGAGAAAATAAATCATTCTAGAGTTGTTGCTCCTGGGCAACGCTGGATATCGAAGGGTTACGTCAAATCTGCTCTACATTCTTCAGGGCCTTCTTTTTCGTGAAGCTGTAGGTTACCTTCGTCTGAACTTTTACTATGAAGGAATTCCATGAACTGTCTTATAACAGACCCTTTCCAGAATTCAGTGTGGCCACTTTGATGACCATCATCTAAAAAATGGCATGTTCTATACTAATGGTAGCCTTCTGTTTACTGATGAAGGAAGATGATGAAGATGCTCCTAAGCAGATGATTCGAGGCCTATACATACTAGACGTTAGCGCGACGTGAAGCAGTAATTGGATGCAAGAGCTGCGTAAGCATTCATTTCTAACTCGGGGCCCAGTCAATACGTTAGTAGCACACACTCGGCTTCAAAGCCCCTTCATGCATCGAATTTTATCAAGGAGTCTATGCGGGTTTCACCATCGACACTAAAAGAGATTGAAAAAGAACTGTACAGTGGAGCGCACATTTTCGTTTACCGTTGACTTGCGAAAGAGTAGGTGCCCCATAAAATACTGCAGACCACAGGTTCATTGCCGTCATTAGTACGGTAAAAGTTAAACTGCCAATTGAGTCACCAGATGGCACTGAATTCTGAAAAGGGTCTATTGCAGAAGATGTCTTATTTCTTCGCCTCCTGGAAACTGGAAAATGAAACACCGGGATACTCCATAAATGATAATCCAGATGAAGACTGTATGTTGGCTGCTCCACACTCCCTAAGTGTACTTTCCATAAAAACTAACAAACTTCTCATCTTCAACAGTTTGATAACTCTGGATATACTTTGTGTTGGCTGACACAAACTAACAGGAAACACTGCAATTAACAGGAAACACTCAGGTGCCAAGAAAAAATCAAGGATGATTGGGTTTTCCCTCTGGCCACACAGTATGAACACCCTGTAGGCCATTAATGTGGTAGCTACCCCATGACAAAGTAATGTTCAGGCCGGATGCATTGTAGAGGTTCTGAATGAACCAGACAAGTTCATTTCTAAAGCTATTATGCTGAGATTCGAGACAAGCAACCACACTGGTCCTGGGCGCCATGTCCATAAAGCTCGAAGGATGAGCCTATGCCTCTTTAGGATTCGGGAATGAAAAAAACTTTCTTGTTTGCAATGAAGGCTGTTGAGCTCAGCCTACCTAACGCCAAAGTCAAGATGAAAGAGTGGCTCTCTTCCATTTCCCGTCTTTTTTTTTAACTTTACTCTCGTCACTGAATTTTTTTTTTCATAACCCCAATAATATGGCAAACAAATGTTCTAAGAACATCACTTACGAAAGAAACAGTGACATATGTTTGGTTTCTACTCCCTGAAAGGTATACTGTTAGCTACTGTAGAGCCTGATGTTATAAAAAAACACTAAGAAAAACCAGTGAAGGCCAACAGTTAAATGATAACAATTAGACAAAGGCCATGGCTTTTACTCCTGCCTTTGAGCTTTCCAAATTGTAGACGGTGAAGAAGCTAAATTTGGGTAATTAAAATGCAACGTTAGTGCATAGTGCAATTGACTTTTCCCCCTAAACTTTGTAAAAGTTTGCTCATTCCCTCTCATACTGATGAAAGGAAAGTGAAGGAAATTATTTGCAGTGCTGTTGAAAAATATGTAGCTTCTGCTATCATAAAAAACCATTTAGTATGTATTTGTATGTTGAACCAACTAGTCCACCTTAATATACACAAGACCATTAACTCTTCATCGAAGTCAAGAAAAAGGTTATTGTGTTGGACACGCTTCAGTGTAATCAACTCATATTAAACAAATGTTTGATAACAAGCGGCGCCACTGAAGCATGGCTGGGTCAACCAATCAGTCTTTACCATGTCTGCAAAGCTAAGTTAACTAACTGTCTGCCTGGTTGGATTTCATGGTAACTGCAGATAGGAAAACTAGAGAGACAAATGGAGCAGCCTCCCGCCTTGAAGACAAGTAGGCCTAGCTGGAACACCACCCAGAAGAAAGCGTAATTCTCACATTTAACTTCAGGCCCAGCCTAAAGTAAGTTTTCCAAATTTCAAAATAAAAAGCCTACTGCTTCCATAAGCTTCCATACAAAAAAAGAAAATTTGGTGTGACAAGCTAAAAGAATGAACTTGAGTAAGACATTCACAAACTAACAATCCACCCGGCCGACCCGGTACTATGGGACAAAAACTTGTGCTTTCGACTGCAAGTCCACAGCACCAATCAGCGCAGTAAACATCTGGCTACGGACTGCGGCAATTTAGCTACAAAGTGCTCTTGTATTTTTGGCCCGTGTTTCCAGTGGCTTTACTATCCACGGCATTCGATAAAACAGACTGCCTTGGCGCAACCGCGCTATCGGACTACTCCATCTTTTGTCTTATCACAGACGGCTGCAAAAAACAACTCGATATACATAATCTTCCGACCAGCTACACGACGGTAGAAACAGCTCCACCAAATGCACTTGAAGTGGTCAACATGTTTGCGTGGATTAGTACTGCTGACTAACCCGGCACTTTGTAAAGCCCTCTCGACAACACCGTCCTTCTACGCACAGTAACGAACGCTGACTACAGCGTCAGCAAACCCCTAGCTTGCCAGGATAAAAAGAAAAAAAGAGATACGACGGTTTCTAAAATATAACATCACTAGATATGTCTCTGCAAACGTGTCTGAAACTTACGTCAAAGTAAAAAGGGAGTTTCCGCTGTTCACTCTTTTTTAAATAACTCGGTTTACGACATTCGTGCAGACATTCAAGGGTCAAATCATATGCCGCTCTGATCGATTGAAGAGATACAAAAACCTCCCGACACAACCATTTCATTTAACCGTAAACGCAACAGTAAAAAAAAAAAAAGAATCAATTTTGAGCTTTACTAAAATCAAAAACTTTCTAGAGGAGCGACTAAATAGCATGTCGTTGCAGACACGGACCAAAAAAAAAAAGAAAAACTCCCCAAAGTCTGCACAATCGCCTCGCTAAAAGAGAATGCCGAAGAAAAAAAAGAAGAAAACACTCAACAGGCCGCACTAAAGTAGGAGATTTTAGCACACAACTTTAGCACGCAAAAACCAAAACAAGACTAGAAGACACCGGCAAAGCATTGCCCTCCTCTCCTTTTGCCGGTTGTTGTCCGTGTGTGAGAGGGGTATGGGAGCTCAGAACAGTTCGCATTCGTTGTTGAACAGTCCCTTTTCGAAGGTCACCCCAAGGTCGTTTCAAGATCACACAGAAGTCACAGTCCAGAAAGCTTCCTTGTGGGTGGGCTGCTGTGCCTCAGCTCCTGCGTCCCCAGGGGAACACTGAAAATCAAAGTATTTGATACATTTAGCATGAGGTATACTCATATTTCTTCCTGGTTAGGTTAGTCTCAACGCCTGCTTTCAAGGTGAAGGCAAAAATTATTTGAATTCATGAAACTGCCATAGTGCCAGAGGTTGAACTATGTGTCAATTTGTCGCCACAATTCACTCACTGCAATCATGTCATGAGGTCTGCCCTATTGGTAGAACAAGCTCGCTCACACAACCATCGGATCATTAAAACTTAACATGTTTTCACACTAACACTCATAGATGGAAGCGAAAGCAAAGCTTTGACTCATACCCAACTCGTGCAAGTTTCCAGGGTTTACAACCTTACTAGGCAATTTGAGTGCAGGTGAGTGCTGAGAGCTGCACAACATTACAGTCATTCGTGATGCACCATCCAATATCCTTGGAACTGTCATCCTTCCACCACAGCAGCTAGCCAATAAAGAGAATGATTAGTGTAATTCATTAAAGTATTTCAGGTCACGCAGATGCAGCTTCGCTCCTCAAAACTCAAGAAAGCAAAAGCAGCATAAAGAGTTTGACGTGGTTCTACACACATTTAGAAACCACGGGAACAATTAAGTCGGCAATGTCTATCCCCACACTGCCTTCATCATATGCCCTATCGAAAGCAGACACAGAATTAAAAAGAAACACCATATAAACTTACTCATCTAACTTCACAAAAAATATTTTAAAAAATGTTTAAAAAAAAATGTCACCTGCTCAACAGTTGGCTTGTCTTGAGACATGTTAGGCAACAGACTGGCATCTTGCACAGTGATGTCCCGCATGATACCATCCCGCATGACGCCATTTCGCATGACGCCATTTCGCACGACTCCGTCCCGCATGACTCCGTCTCGCATGACTCCGTCCCGCATGACTCCGTCCCGCATGACGCCATTTCGCATACTGGAGGTCCGCAAGCTAGGAGCTTGTAACCCGGAAACTTGCAAACAGGAGACTTGCAAACCGGAGACTTGGGGTCCAGAGGCTCGTGGGGTGGTATCCTGGGGCTCCCCACGGCTCAACGAATTGGTGCGAACTGGTGCGGCTGGCAAACCGGGACTCCCGTCGCCGGCCGAAGGGGAGCAGCCGCCCGGCAGAACCGAGTAGCTGGTCGGAGGAGGGGGAAGAGCAGGAGGCGTACCAGCACGAACCGGAGACGAACCGGTTTCCCGCCGTCGAACGGGAGAACGTTCCAAGAGCTGCTCGTGGCTCCGGCTCGATGAGAGAGGTGGTGCACGGGAGAACCAGTGGCCGGAGGTTGTTGTTCCGAGCGCCGAACCGGAACCGATTTTACGGTCGTCGGGGTTCTGGCGCTGGTAGAAGAGTAGGTAGGCATCCCGTGCCATCAGGTCTTCCGGCGTTGCGGGGCGCACTCTGGCGTCGTCGAATAGGTACCAGTTCCCGTCCACTGGGTTTTTGCAGCACGCTGGAGCATGAAACAGAGAGACACCGACGAGCAGTCTAAGCTTTAACGTTCTTGCCTCTTTGTGGCCATTTTGCAAGAAAGTTTCTGGGTTGTTCACACTTCAAAGTGTGTGGAAGAAAATACAACGAAAAAAATCCCCGGCTTCTCGTCGTGTCCGGAAATGAACCGCGGCGGCAGCCGGGGCACTGCGCACCACTTTGTTTCAATTCTGCGGACTTATGTCCCACAGTATTTAGCAGACAGTGTTCAAGTGACACCTTGATGTTACAAGACACAATGATATCACGTGGCATGGTCACGTGACACTGAATTTCCGATGAATTTAGCGAAGAAATTGTCCCGCAAAATTTGGCAGAAAAATGGCAATGCAACGTCACAATTAGCCTGCCAAATATGGTGAGAAAATTTCTCTGCCAAATTTAGGGGGAAGCACCCTCCTCGACGCCACAGCTTTAAGTATAACGCGTGCGGGCTCCGCTGCAGAAACTCACCAGTAACGGCTGCGGCCTAAAAATAGCCTTGTCACATAATAGGCTCGGTGTATTGCTGTATTGAGAGTCCCCATTCGTAAAACGAGGACCTTGTCCAACGTGCATATGATGGCACAAAGCTGACAAAATGCAAGCCTCCCTTCTTTTCTATGCATCTTTCCTTTTCATCTCGGGAGGTGGGTGGAAAAGGTTTACAAGGAAGCCACGAGCCGGACTTGGATCCCCGAAAAACCGCACAAGGCTCACGAGCCGCGGTTTGGCCACCCCTGCTTTATAGCCAAAGGATTTTAAGCAGACGACGCGGAAACCTCCTCTTCCTACCGGAGCGCCCCAGGGTGTCGAACGCGCACGTCATGGGACAAAATCGTGATGTTTTTGGTCCTGACGTCAGCGGAGAAGAGAGAGCTGCCCCATTCCCCGGCAGCTCTATCTCCTCGGCCTCACCTCCTTTCCCCGTCTTTCTCTCCCTCCGTGGGCGTGGGAAAAGGGGGGAAAGAGGACCAAGGACGTCATGAAGGAGGTTATTTTTTGCTTGGTTTTGTAATTTTAATATGCCTATAACTTTTAAAATAAAGCGAATTTCGAGAAAAGAAAAAGTTCACCACGTTACTACGTTCAGTGCGCTCAGGTTTGGTGCAAATTAAAAAAACAGTAAGAAGTCGTTGCAGGATTCCTTTAAGGGTGCTTTAGGGAACCGCCTTGTTTCGTTAGAAGCCCAGTTTGAGAATCCAAGGTCGGTAGTCTGTACATCCATTTCCATCTCTGAAATAGCCATTACGGGCCGACACAACCAACGAGTGCAACGAGCAAAAACTAATTCGAGGTCCAGCTCCCCCGCCTCACCCGTGTAGTGCCCTCCCTGCAGGCCTGCCCCGTGGTGGCTGCACAGGGCGTACAGGTCGTACTTGGCCCCCCGAAGCCCGGACCCCTGCTGGCACAGGTGGGGCCCCAGGTCGAGGTCGTTCTGGGTCACCTCCACCCGCGTCGCCAGCTTGCCGTGGTGGCGTCCGCTCTGCGACGGAGACGAGCCTCTTGTTAAATTCGCACCGGGCCGACTGGCATTGGAGCCACTGAAGGAGCTATGCTTAGAGTACCACTAAGATTGTGACCTTCAACAGCAAGACATGCCGGCTCTCGAGATATAATCTGTTGCCATTTTGGTACACTGCTTTCGACGAACGGACAACACTGGGGAGGAGATCCTACCGTCGAGGCTTTAGCGGTGAACAACCACACCCATGGGGAGAGGTATGGGCAAAACACTTCCAAAAATGTATCGAAATACAAGTATAAAATACCTTAACAAAAATGTAGTTAATTACAAATCCAATTACACCTTTAAGAAAAGCATTTAAATACAAGATGCAAATACAAAGAAAGTGCTTAATTTCAAATACTTTTGCAAATACATTTTGGTCCCTTAGTCTCATGTGCTTTACTTAAATTTAACCACGAGTAAATAAAGAAAATGTGGCCATATAAAAAGTGAAGTCTATATATACCGAGCTCTTCAAATAATATTTGTTTGTCACAAGATAGGTGGGTAGAACGTCAGGAAACACACTATATTCAGCATGAGTTTAATCTCAAGAGTGCATCAATTTCTCCACTACCTTCATTTTTTTCCCTTTCTCAAGAGTTCAGTTTATACAGTGTAGACCGCATATAACGTATGTTGCGGGAGTCGCGGAAATCTGCACTATAAGCGGTACTGCGCTATAACCAAAACATCAATTTTTCAGGCCAACATACATGCCATGAGGTAACTTACCTTTGTAAAACAATTTATTTTATACTAGATGAAAAATAAAGCTTAGTTTGAGGAAAGTCGTTATTTCACCAGACTAGTACACTTCTCTCTCAAGTGTGTCACACATTTTGAAAGAAATGAGTGACTTTCGCCTGGCGCAGCCTTTTAACGGCGTCGCGGGTTGCGGACGGACGTTGTGAGCGTTCAGGATTGCTAACCCTAATCACTTTTCTCCGGTGATGAAAAGGCGTGAAAATTTGCATCCTTTATACGGTACGCACATGAAATGCTCTAAAAAAGGCATGAAATGCACGCATGAAATGCTCCAAATAAGAAATCCAGGTGATGTTCGAAAACACAAACGTTTAGAAAGCACCACTGTAGTCGAAGTAAACGAACACGGCGACACGGGCGTTTCTGCTGTCTTGAGAGTGCCGCCACGACATCGCCGCATGAGTAGGTGGATCTTCCCTTTTCGCACGTGCTGGGTTATCATAGCGACACACAACGAAAATTCACAGTCACGGATAGCGCTTTTACATGGAACGATAAACTTCCACTACGCCATCGACGTCTACGATCACCACCGACGCCATGTTTGCGGATAGAAGAAGCCGACCCGCGACCGGCATGCAACGCGCGCGAACGGCTGGTTGGGCTCGCCAACGCCTTGCGCCATGAACGACACGTGCGTGCGTCCCTCCGTCGCTATGGCAACTGAAGCCTCTCTCTTCGCTTTTTCGAAACCTCCTTGCCATCCTTGCCCCCGCGAGTGCCGCTTGCGGCTGGCGCCGTTATCTGTGTCACACAGGGAAGCGTGCTCGCTGCGCCGGTCGGCGCACTGCTCCAGAAACCGCACTATAAGCGGTGTTTCCCTTCGCGCGCCTGCATTTTAAGCGGTATGTAATTACATGGAGTTCTATGGGAGGCGAACCAGTGGTTTAAAAAAGCCGCGTTATACCCAGTCCTGCACTATAAGCGGTTACGTTGTAAGTGGTCTATACTGTACAAGAAAGCCTCTTCAAACACCTCGTTAATGCAAAGTCTCAAAAATTAAACCAGTGGACCAAAGATTTAATAATTGTACCCCTCCAGTTTACTCCCGATTCTACTCGTGTCACATCCAGCACTCGAATCTGATCCGTGCCAGACGATTGACCGAAGCAGACCATGTAAAGAAGGCAGTCCACAAGCCTCGCATTGGGCAAACGTAAAGCTCTATGGAAAACGAGGTAGACCGAGAACGCCCCCTATACTTGCAACCTCCTCACCAATGGGAGACGCCTAATGCGCCGGTCAAAGACCTTCCCCAGGCACCAGGCCCTCGCTTCCAGAGCTACAGGGCCCGTCCTGACCTGATGGAAGCGCTTGAGGTGGACCACCAGGATGTCTGGGCAAGAGGACAGTGCCAGCTGGGCCACACCCTGCTGCCTGCTCTCGCACTGCGGGCACAGCCATGCCTCGTCCGGTTCCAGCTGCGCAGAAACCGGAGGTACCGGTCAGGGCCAGTGCCGTGCCGATAGCGCTAACAGAGCTGAGCACGCTGATAGTGTTAACGAAGCTGGCACGTGATGATTCAGTTCAGCTTCTTCATTTTTCTAAGGAGGGAGGGGAGGGAACCTCGGAAAGGTCCTCGGTGCAAAGGGCGAAACCAGTCGGTCGCCTGACAGAGGCACAAGGGCCAGAAAAAATAGAAAGGAAGGAAACGAAACGTCTAGCGCTCGTGATAATTGAAACTAGGATAATTCATACTTCTGGTTAATTCAAACAAATGTGGATTTTTCGGTTGTTCCACTATGTTTTTAACATACTCATAAGTCGCCCAATTTGAACAGCATTTTTGTGTAATTCATACCTTTTGTTCTCGCGGCCCCATTGAGTGCGCCTCTCTTCGAGTGCCGGTGCACTGCAGAGAGGCGACACCCACGGAGCTTAATTCTGCGGGTGTTGCTTCTCCGTGGCGCACCGGTGCTCGGTGAGAAGCGCACTCAACGGGGCTCAAGCGGGCAAACGTGAGCTATGAAAACGGGCACCATGCGGAAATTTCCATAGCAACTTGCGCGGACGCTGTGACGTGGCGGCATGGCGTAGGTTAAAGTAACAGCATCTGGGCAAGTTGCTTTGAAAACTGCAGCGTGGTGCCCGTTTTCATGGCTCACGTGTTCCGTGCTTAACAGTTAATATCAGACAACTTTTTGGCTTGACGAACAAATTTAATTTTGCTTCGAGTTGTCACGTGCTGCCTAAACAGTCCATAATAAACAACATTTTTGAGGGATAAATAAACTTATCTCACACATTTCACAAATGTTTCATATGTGGCATACCTGCTTATGATCAGTAGGCCTAGTAGAGGAAATCATTAAATGTCTGCTTTGCATATGTAGCCATTAATATAATTTCAAACTTCTGATGATTCAAACATATTCGTGGCTTCCTGGAGACTGAATTATAAAAGTCTACTGTATGCAAAAAAAAAATATTGCTAGCAAAGTCAGTGCATGCTGATCACACTAACAAAACAAAGCATGCTGATCCTATCAACACAGCCAAGCATGCTGAGCATATCAACAAAGCCAGCACGTGCTGATCTTGCCAACAAAGTCAGTTCATGCTGATCACAGAAACAAAACTAAGCATGCTAATCACACTAACAAAACTGAATATGCTGATCACGCTAACAAAGCTAAGCATGCTGATTGCACTAACAAAAGCTAAGCATGGTGTTCACACTAACAAAGCTAAGCATACTGATCACACTAACAAAGCAAAGCATGCTGATCAGATCAACAAAGCCAGAAACCGACGCAAGACCTCACCTTCTCCTCGGTGAAATAGAAGTCGAGGCAATCGGAGAGGGACACTGAGGGCGCCGACTCCTGTTCCATGGACACGTCCGCACCTTCTTCGGCGATCGAATCCTCTGCGAGGAAGAGTCTGCAAAAGAACACGAAGAACTTCATATTCCTCCACAAGAAACACAAAGGAAAACTTGTTTGCATTCAAAGCGCAAGACAGAAAATAAGAGAGCATAAAAAAGCCACAGGGATGAGTAGAAGGAATACACAGACACGACACTGAGTAACATTATTGTCGTTGGTAAGGGCGGAGTCTGCATATTCCCTGAACTTATCCCAGTGTGTCTCTCTTGCATTGTCTTATTGATTGTAACATTAACCGACTTGTCCCAGATTAACTGTCCATGCTCCGCTTGCATCGCAACCGTCTTAAATTTTGGACTTCAAGTATAGTGGGAAAGCTACTGCTGCTCATGCAGGATATGCGACGGGTGCGACGACGTGAGATGGGGATTCACCGTGCACGCTCCGTCGTGCGTCTCCCAAGTCCCTCGGAAGCGTGCACGAGTGTGCGCTGTATCGTCGGTCATTGTTTTAGATAGATAGATAGATAATTTTATTAAGTGGCTGCCAACAGCCAAGTGGCCTGGGTGGCACTGCACTGTGAATACAGAAGATAAATGCATGTTTCTCAAATAATAAAATCAAACAAAAAAAAATGAAAGCCGTTTACAATTCCCTGTAACGCCGGTTAGAGCGCAGCTCTTGAGGAGGAAGATGGAAGCGCACTGAGGAATAGGAGACTCCTTGAGGTCACGTGACCTCAAGGGGGTCACGTGACTTCAGGGGCTCACGTTACTTTTGGGGTCACGTGACCTGAGGGGGTCACATGACCTCAGGGGGTCACGTGACCTCAGGGGGTCACGTGACCTCGGGGGTCACGTGACCTCGGGGGGTCACGTGACCTCGGGGGGGTCACGTGACCTAGGGGTGTTACGTGACCTCAAGGGGGTCACGTGACTTTAGGGGGTCATGTGACCTCAGAGGGTCACGTGACCTCGGGGTGTCACGTGACCTGGGTGGGTCACGTGATCCCCTTAAGGTCACGTGACCTCAAGGGGGTCACGTGACCTGGATGGGTCACGTGACCTCGGGGGAGGTCATGTGACCTCGCGGTTACGCCGACGGCGACGCCGCTCAAGCCGGAAACGGGCCCTTAAGAGCTGCACTCTAAAATGTCATAGTCTAAAAACAAGGCATTATAGGTTTGTTACAATCGTGTCGTCGGAGAGATTGATCACATGTTAGGATAAAAAGTGTCTCGGCAGCTGGATGACCGCCCAGGGGGCACACAAAATCTCAAGGCCATCAACAACTCTGAACAGTCAATAGCACCATGAACAACCTGATGTAACAAGTGCATATCTCTAGCAATTCCTCTATCATGCAGAGTTAAAAGGTTGAGGACCACCAAAAAAAAGTTGTAGCCATAAAAGCGGCTACAACTCTCTGCCTGCTTGTGCACACGGTCACCTTGAAATGGCACTTGAATTACCGTATAATTGCGTGTAAGGGCCGCACCCGTGTAAGGGCTGCACCCCTGTATTTATAGTGAAATATTAGCAAAAAAAGATTAAAAAAGTATTGGTGTATGAGCCGCACCCCCCTTCTTTTGAGGCTCGCTAGCCGCGCCGCGGCAGTCAGGTTCGTCTTCGCGGCGTGGTGAGCGCGGCTTGCTCCGCTTCCCCGCTTATCTTTGCTGCTGCCTTGTTGCTCTGCTCTTTCTCCGCTTACGCTCTTTCCACATTGCTTTGCTCTCCTCCTCGCAACGCAGCCACAGAACAACAGCGAACACGAGTAGACACGCACGGGAGGCGGATGTTTAGCAGTTCGAACGCTGCTGATTCACGCGGCGCAACCACGCTCCGCAGTTTTTCTTTCCAACGTTCCCTCCCCACAGCCGGAGTGCAATGGGTAAACACTTGAACAGTTATACGGCCGGCTTTAAACTGAAAGTCGTAGCCTATGCCCTTGACCACGGTAAACGTGCTGCTGGTCGTCAGTTCGAAGTTGATGAAAAGTGCGTGCGACACTGGTGTGACCAGAAGGACGCCTTGGCCAGCACGAGCAAGACCAGGCGCGCACTCCGTGGCAAGCCCTGCAAGTATCCAGAGTCGGAAAATGAATTATTTAACTATGTGGTGGAAGTGCGCAACAATGGATACGCTCTGTCGACGGACATGTTAAGAATGAAGGCGCTGGCACTGGCACGTGTGAAAAACATATTTTCAGACTTCAAAGCGAGTGCCGGTTGGATTCGGAGGCTTATGAAGTGGAAAGACCTCTCGATTCGTCGAAGAACGACCATGTGCCAACGGCTTCGCGCAGAATACGAGGACAAGCTGCTGAGCTTCCAAAAGTATGTCATTGAACTGCGCAAGGAACACGGATACATCCTGTCGCAAATCGGCAACGCCGATCAGACTCCCGTTTGGTTTGACTCGCCGGAAAACTGCACTGCGAATGCCAAAGGGCAAAAAAGCGTGCTCGTGCGTACGACTGGAGCAGAACGCCAGCGCTGCACCGTAATGCTTTGCATCACCGCGGATGGACGGAAGCTTCCGCCCTACGTGATTTTTAAAAGGAAGACCCTCCCTGCCAAAGAGTTTCCAAGCGGCGCCATAGTCCGTGTTCAAGAAAAGGGTTGGATGAACGACGAACTGGTGGTGGACTGGTTTAAGAATGTTTGGGAGAACCGCCCTGGTGGAATGCTGGTGAAGAAGTCCCCCCCTGTGCTGGACAGCTTCCGTGGGCATTTGACTCCCAAAGCGAGGGCAGAACTGCACGAAGCCCACACGCACTTGGCCGTCATACCGGGCAGACTTACTGGCATGCTGCAACCACTCGATGTCAGCGTAAATCGGCCCTTCAAGGTGGAGTTTCGCCATTGCTACACAGAGTGGATGGCCAGCGGAAACCATGAAAAGACGCCGACTGAACGGCTCAAAAGAGCACCTCTGGCGACTGTTGTCAAGTGGATCCTGGACGCCTGGAATGCTGTCTCCCCCGACACCGTGTCCAAAAGCTTTAAAGTGACGGGCATCTCGAACAATCTCGACGGTACAGAGGACGACTTCGTGTGGGAGCGCGCCTCCGAAGAGCCTGACCAGTCAGACACCGGCGCCGAGGACAGCACGAGTGACGATGATTGAGTCTCAAATAAAGTGTGCTTGAGACCAATACGTCAAACCACAAGTATATTAATTTTTTGATGTGCGTAAAACGTTTTTTTTTTTCATTCGTGTATGGGTTGCACCGCGAAAATCGACCCTTGAATATGAAAAAAAAATGTACGGCCCTTACACGAGTTTATACGGTATACGAGGAATGCAATTACACGTGTCCAAGTGGCACACACAATGTCCAAAGGTTCAAGAAGCTTACTGCTCAGCAGCCTTCACTCTAAGACCAGCATTTCACAAATGCAAAGCAAAAAATATGCCCCACCTTAAGAGGGCGCGGTACCTCTATTTATTCGTCCGTTTCAGCCACCAGATGGCGCGCGGCTCGAAACGTGGTTGAACGCGCAACTTCTAGATGGCGCCAGTATCGAGGTGTGAAAAGGCCCGCGTTATCCGCTGCGTGAAATAGATCCCGAAATCTGCCGTGTTCTCCCGGCGGAGGAAGTTTCTGCATCCCTCGCGCGCGCTTGGTATGTACGCGCGGTGACCGAGTCCGGCCTCTGCGCTGTGTGATGCAGTGGGTGGCGCTCGTTTCTGTTCGGAGGTAGGAATAAAAATGCCGGTCCCCTTTTTTACGACGCTCGTTTCTATAGCTTGTTTTTCTTTTTTTTTTTATCTCAAGTGACCTACAGTACCGCCTGTTCGAAATCGTCCTTTGCGGTGAGCGATTGAGAATCAGGTTAGCATTTTATTTGGGTCAGCACTACACGTTTAATGGAGACCTCGGGCGGCGATGTAAATATGCATTGCTTCCCAAAGTGTGTCCAAGGTGCGCAATGACAATTGGAAAGGGTATTGAAGGCGCGCGACCGTCGGTTGGTAAAATACGTGCGTTAGATTCACTTATTCAGTCTAATCATTTTTGCCAACGTCTTTTATCTGTTTCGACAAATGACATGGTCGAGTCTATTGATAACCTTAGCTAGATTGGACGTACGGAGTGTCCGGGCTTTAAATAAATTTGCTTCGTTTATGTGAATGAATAACTGTTTTCTCTTTTCCGTGCTTGGTGCTATGCAAAAATCGCTGAGATGTTATGGTAGCTCAGTGTGGCGGCGTTTTGCACGCTGACTCGCTATTGCATTCGCTGTGCACAATATGTGTTCAGATGGAATGTGCCAAATCGTATTTCCGATCGATATGATAGATTTACTTTGCTACAGTGTTAATTATATTTTCCTGATTTAAACTGGTTCGTCCCTGATCTGAGCCTAAGTTTAAATTCGAAGGGCAGACAGACTTAGCGTCGTAACAGCCGTAATGCGCAGAAAGAAATTAGTACCATGAAAGAAAAACAAAAGGATACGAGGTGGCTCAGTGTTATAGAAGTAATGAGTGTGCAAAGGATGGGATACGGTCCATTCGTCACATGCACACTCGTCACAGGACGATTGGTCACAGGACGATTCGTCACACAGGAACATTCGTCATAGGATGACTCGTCACGCGGCCAACCGGTCTCACAATAGTTCGTCCCCCCAAAAATGTATTGTTCAATTTGGTTCGGGCGGACAAAGGCGAAGAATTTGTAAGGAACGTTTTAGCTTCTGATTCGGTCCCGAACATTGAATGTTGGTTGGGCCTCAGAAAGTCGGTCACCTCTTATCTTAGCATGTCTTTCGCTTCTCGAGGTCAAAGAATTTGTAACAGACGTTCTAGCTATCTGGGTCCGTCCTGAACGGTGAATGCGGAGGCCATAGAAGAGCGACTATTTTTGAACTACATTCAAAAGGATGGAGGTGATCGCAACAGAGAGAGCCATGATGCTGCACGAGGGGTACTCATACACATTCGGCAGAAGGAATTCCGATACTTGTTGGTTTTGTCGGATAGGTGTATGCAAGGCAAAACTAAAAACTAATTTGGCTGCCAGTCGGATTATTGCTCGTTCAAGCCTGCAACTGAGATCAACCTGCTGAAGACCCGTAATATAATGAAAGGAAAAGCGGATGAGTATTGTAATATTAGTTTATATAACCATTGGTTTACGTGACAGTGGAAAATTGTGAAACTCCTCATCAGGGTATGTGGGCAGATGTTGAAATTTACAATTTACTATCGTCCCCTGCTCGATCAATGAGACCAGTTGCCCGCATGACGAGTCATCCTGTGACAAATGTTCCTATGTTACGAAGCATCCTGTGACCAATCGTCCTGTGACGAATGCGCATGTGACGAATCGTCCTCATCCCGCAAAGGATGCCATCGTACGTGTTTTTTTTTTTCTTTTTTTGTTTTTTTAACTCTCCGCATTGCTGGGAAACGCTCAAGGTACCAGCAAAGACAGCGAGCTGGCGTGAAATTTCCATCGAGCGGAAAACGAGTGTGACTTTTATTTCATCATGCGCTTTCATTTTGATATGGCTCAAAATGGGCGCGAAATAGTAACAGGTAAGGCAACAAAATTTAGATGTTAGGTCTGGAGCACCGCCATACTCAGCCGTGTTGGGGGCATCTCTCGCGAGTCAATACGGCAAAGGTATTGCGCGTCGAACTGTACGTGAGAGTTATCCATTTCAGCGAAACCTTGATTTCGCAAAACTATTGTGGCTCGAGTCGTGGCTTCCAGTACTTGAAAGCCACGAGCGAGAAATAAATGACAGTTGATTTTGAAGGACAATCGCGACGTGGAAACCCATAAAAGAGAGTTCCAATAAGACGAGAGCTTCCCCTTCTCTTCAAGTGCGTGGGTTACGCTCTCAATCCTGCACCTGTGGTAACACCGCAGGCTCCTAAAATGGCTTTGAAAACGTTCCTGATCGCAAAAACTTTTTTTTTTTTTTTTGTCGAGGCGCTATTTCATTTTTTTTACTTTTTGTCTACCTTGATATCCCATCAGCGCAAAAACTACCATAAACTAAAAAAAAAAAAAAATAGTGGGCATACAACGCCAACGCACCCACTGGGACCCGAGTCAAGGCAAGAACAACTAACTACTAAAAGGGGAAAAAAATCATGTTCGCATACACAGACAGAACGCCTCCATCGAAAGAAATGAATCATGCGCTTGTTCTGCCAGTCTCGTTGTGCGTCTGTCAAAAGCCACAAAGGAGGAAGACAATCAGCGCCTACACCACTCCCCTCCACTTCCCCCCCCCCCCCCCCCCCCCGCCCACCACCCCTAAAAAGGAGAAAAGAAAGGTTTCTTGGGCGCGCGCGCGGTCGCCCAAGCGATGACCTTGGAAGGGTATGCGATTGTAGCACGTTTGTCCCCCGGTTGTGCCCCTGTCTCAAATGCCACGGTCCGTTTCTCCCAAGTGCCCGTCTTATCTTCCCGAGTATCAACTCCGCAGTGATTCTGAATCATTCCGATGCTTTCCAACGTTGCAAAACTGTTAGACGAATATTTGCACTGTTCGCAGAACTATCTACGGCGCTAAAATTCAAAAGCGCCGAGTTGGATTCGGGAACTCGTGTAGGTTTAGCTCATCGTTGGAACATTCTTATTCGCTCGATGAACTCCACAAAACGTGTAAATATTAGAATGAACTTTCCAGAAAACGATAGTTGTTGTCGGGGTTCCAGGCGACCGGACAGGTCGCAATTATTGGCTGATTAAAAATTTTATTTCATAATCACAATCGTATCATCAAGGGCACGCCATTTCCTCATCACTTCTTCTACGAAAAGAGTTGCTGTATTCGTAGCACACACAGACGGAAACGGTTGAGACTGCCCAAATAATATCTTCTTTTGGCAGGTACTGCGCAGCGATTACACACAATGCCTCTAACATAAACATGCTGCTCCACATGTCTATTCACAAGATGCAATACATCGTTCTCCCAACTTTGTTGAAATGGGCATGAAAGCGCGTAACCGTCACTTTTTTGAAGTTCTACTTAGAGGTGAAGTGTTTACCGTAAAAAGTCGTTAATTATTTATTTTTTTTCCGTTTACTACAAAGCTCGATTCCCTTAAATTTTTGTTTTTATATCGTCTCTACAGCGCTTTTACGTCGGTACTTTCGTGTTAGAGGACATCACATAATGTGCGAAAAAAACAACAAAAAAACGGTAGGATCGATGCTGCATAGCCTTTTTTTTTTTTTGTGGACATCAAGAAAAAAAAAAAAGATAGTAGTTGTCTTCACTTCGCACTGCATGTTTTGGCACGGAAGTTCCTATTTGGTTATGATGTCTTTACTTTCTTAAAAATTATATACAGTAATTTAAATTACCGAATTACAAAAACGTCAAAATTGTATAATTGCTTTTCGTTGGGACGCCATGACGACAGCGACACTCGTGTTCCCTCGTGGCTTTCGCCAGCATTTCTACGATGAATTGCCACGATCGCGAGATGCAACAGCGTGACACTCCGTCTTCTGTGACGTCATTTGTTGCACTTCGGGACAACTTTTGATGTATGGCCAGCATAAGACGCTAACCACACCAGTTGGAGACGTGCTGCAGGTGCCATAGTACTGCTCGTAAAAGTAGCTGTCAAGTGCTTTGCTCCGCGACTGAGGGTTGCCAAATTACGGTGAAACGGAGTATAGACAAAACAGACTGGACGACATTTACCGGGCATCTTTAGAGCTGCGAAGCTCAAAATCACGCGTACTCATAAGATTTTTTTTTTCTCGCGTGTTTGTGATTTTTATGATGTCCTGCAAGCAAGAAAAAAATATATATGGTGAAGTCACTCCGAGGGAGTACCGATAACTGCGAGCCACGAACATGAAGGACTCGCTAACATCCGTCAGGAGTGTGAACGGTAAATAGTCACGCAAACATATTCTCACAAGCTGCAAATATTTATTTGGCTTAGCAAGTAGAATACTAGTATACTAACGACATGTGATTATTGTACACAAGATACCATCTCTCGGTTCTTCAAAACCATTTTCCAAGTCTGAACGGTCGCGCTACGGGCCGCGGCTAGCCGTGCCCTCGATAGACTACGGAGCTGCGTTGTGTCGTCTGCTACTGTACCGCCAACAGGAGAGCGATAGCTCTGTGTGTTCCACAGACGCGTGTTGCGGTATAACTCTGTACGTCTGTCCTAGAGGAAGACAAAGAGATAGGCTCTGTGACCCCCTCCTAAGCTAACAAAAACAAACAGAAGTATACTCGTTTGGACTGAAAGGTTTACAAAATAGTGACCAGACATTGGAAAAGCATATGTCACAGAACTTGGTTTATGAAATGGCATCATTGTTTCGAGCAAGAAATCACCTGCTCACCACTGGGACGATGAAATCGTCACTATTTATTGCGTCAGGTATATTTGCGCTCATGAAGAAAAATCTGAACACATCTTTCTCCCAAAGTCCTATGTCGAATAATAAACACTTTTTTAAACATCTATGCACAAATAACTCATTTTTTTCTACACTTGTATATGCACGTTAATTGACGTCAAACCGCATTTTTGATTAGATCTTGATGTCTACACCAACTACATTCATATTTTTTAGGGCTTTATTGAACGATAACTTCAACTATAGTTAATGGAACACGATGGCTCGATCTCGACAAAAACCTCAACGTGCGAAGCTTCCACAGACGGTCGCTAGCGAGTATTCTCAATGTGAGACTTCAGAAGCTTTCACTTGCCATAGGGAGCTTGCTTTCGACTACAGCACTGCACGGGCCCGGAAAGCGCTGCTGTGGGGAGAGGTTGACTTACAAGATGACGTGTTACGTGGTCACGTAAGATGGCGTCATTTCGTGCAGCGTGATCACGTAAGATGACGTCATTTCGTGTAACGAGATCATGTAAGATGACGTGTTTGTGTCACGTCATCACGTAAGATGACGTCAGTTCGTATGAACTGACGTCATCTTACGACAACGCCAACAACATTAGTGCCGTCCGGAACCATTGACCTTAGAAACGCGCTTCTTCGCTTGAAGAGCTGATATGCGTTGATTGTTATTTGTTTCTTTTGCCTACTACAGACCATTCAAGAACTCGCCTTCTGGGTGCCACCAACTTCGTCTACTGGGCTGTGAAGCGCGTTCGAGCGTGCGCAATACCTCTCTAGGCCGAAAGATTGTACACCGAGTATGCGTTCACAGCTCAATGACTTTGGCATTTTTCGTCAGGATAGATGCTCCCACGAGAAGAGCGTAATGGATATGTTAATAGAATTGGAAATTTGAAATGTTCTTGTCCAATCGCATTTTTCTTTGGTTATCAACGCTTTTTAGCGTCATCACAAGACGTTCAACCCATAATACACTGGTGATTAAAAAATAAGCACCGAAAAACATACACCGATTTTCGCTCAAAAATAAACACCGGAAAAAAACATACCGTAATCATTACCCATGTCACCTTTTTGGGTGATATGTGAATTTCCAGAAGAACAGCGAGTTATCACCCTCCCCTAGGAATACCCTGACTACAGAGCAGGCGACCCGTTTTTCCCCGCGTTAGATTGTGGTGACCACGAACCGTACGGAGGTCACAGGACGTCCGTGAAAAATAAAAAGGAGGCAAACAACGATCTACTCTGTGCACGCTTCATCCCCAATTTCCACGACCCCAAGGCCGAAGGACGTTTGTGTGAAGGATAACAATAAAATAAAACTTTGCGTCAAAAAAAAAAGCCCGTTTTTAAAAGAAAAAAAAAAAAGTAGAAACAAGCACAACGCGTTGACGGACTGCGAGGTTGTGGAACACCTCGCGGTCCGCTTGCCACAGGACGGTTGTCTTCGACCCATAGCTCCAAGGTGAATTTGCCACTTGCGAAAACACGGAGACCTACCCAGCGAGAACCAGGAAAGCAAGACACGCACACTGACGCCTCGGCGTGCAGAATGAAACAGGATACGGGCGCGGAATACGGCCGCGGAAGAACACCTCGCACAGTGCCGATCCGGCCGATCTCCGAACGGACGATTTCGCATTTCGTGGACAGCGAGCGCCACCGCACGGGAGAGAGAGGTACCTTAAAAACGACGAAAACAAGCACCGACACCTTGATTCTTTATATTTGCTGTAGTTACGGAACAAATCGACTTACATGAATAATTTGAATATTATTCGATTCCGTAATAAATTTAGAAGACATTAAGCGCAATTCTTCTTATGTTTGAATTTAGATAATTTTGTAAATTCGCTCCGAACGCAAGAGTGCCGAATTAGCCGATTTTGACCATTTTCATGATTTTTTAAAGAATATAATTAAATTTATGACGACACATCTGTTGCGTTTAGTGTCTCGATAATGACTCAATGTCTTTAAAGCCGAAATTTTCAAGAAGATCCGCGCAGCCGTTATTATGTGAGAATTTTTTTAATTTGGTGAAAAACCTCATGTATTCTCTATGGGGCTCTGAGGTGCGCCCCCTCTTAAACCCGGCACTCTGCAAGGCCGCTTCCCCGCAAGCGCCTTAGACATGTTTGGCACATGTGACCCCTTGTCCACCAACGAGAACTTGGCAGTGGAAGGAGGCGATGCTATGGCTCAGCCATTTAGTAACTCTAACTTGCCCAACTACAAACGCTGCCGAAGCACTAGAATATGGTTTCAGGACGTCCCCAAATTAGTTCTTCTCTACAAAGTCTAATAAATTCTGAGAAAAACAAAGGTAAGCCAAATCACAAGACCAGACGCACTGCGATGTCAGGCTCTGGTACACACACGGCTTGTTTTAATTCTCACGACTATGTATTTCGAGATTTTTTATTCAAACATTTTTTGGTGTTTCGATGGTAATAACAATTAGGATCCATGTATTCTATTGCTTATTCAAAAAAGGCTGGGCCTCAGACAGCTCACTGCTTCTAAATACTACAAGTGTAGGGTCAACATCATCACTTACACCTGAGTAAAACAAAGAGGCTGCCAAAAGCCGGATTTTGAGTCTGAAATAAACTGTCTCGATCGTTTAGCCCTCGCAGCTTGCATTTTTGTAAAAATCTAGGCACGCATAGATGTCCTGCCAGTGGCCCTATAATAACTGAGGGATTACGACACGGGGACACAAAGATTAGGAGAAAGTGATGCGCAACCAGCGACAAACAAAATGGCCTCTTCATCCCGGGCACATAACTGCAATCGAAGGGCTGTCTCACGATAAGAACTCAAGTCCCCCTGGCGCGCCAAAGAAAAGGGGCTCGCAGCTTTTGATTTTAAAACCAAGAACTAATGGAACTTCTAAGGAAACTAGATTAAACTTTAAAGCACATAAAAGGTTTAAACAAGGAGCTCTAGACACGTGGCATTTTCAAAGGAAAGGTTATAATCCTTGTTATAAGTGCAAAAAACGTATGAGGCCGTTGAAATTATAATATATTTTCCCGTCTCGATTACTTGGCTTTCTACAATCATACGACTCGTTCCAGCAAGCCTTCAGACGTCATCACATTACTGGGAGATGATCAGATCCGAAATGATTTTACTGCAGAAACCGTTAGTGCCCCTTTCGGGCGAAATCTGGCGGGATCTGTATGCAAAGAAACGTTGTCATGGGGAGAGTGGTAGCATTGCCAGGATTTTACCCTTCCCAGCGCCGTTGCCCTTGTTCCTTCATTAGCATTGAAAAACTTGGAGGACAACGCTGTTGCCTGCGCTGTTGCCATTGGGCTACTGCTCCCTCTTTTTCGACTCCATCTCGAGCTCTCACCGGCACCGCCACTTCGGGCTTCTCGGACGTTCTCCAGCACCTGTGCACGGCGCTCACTCACTTCCTTTTCCTGTCCCCTCTCAGACATGACAAGGCCATGGAAGATTCGCTTTCCGGGAATGGCACGAGTGGCGCACCGAGTAGAGCAGACGCAGGGCCGCAGCAGCAAGAGAGAACAGCAAAGGGTGAAGGACGCCGACTACAGTCGAACCCGGATACATTGATGTCAAAGGGGATCGTAAAATAGTTTGATATATCAATAATTTGATATACAAAAATATGTTAACTCAAGCTCCAGTTGGAGTTTCCGCGAATCTTTGCTAATATCGAAGGCTGCGACAAACAAAGACCTTACCAAATAGAGTCTGTAAATACAGCAGAGCTTAGTTGGTGAAGGTCACAAAAACCTCCGTGTTTACGCGACCTACGCGACAGTGTTTGCGATGGCTTACGCGGGCCACGACCTCCACACAGCTCCCGCAACAAAACACAAAAATAATTAAAAAAAAAAAAAAGCGAGCTGTGAAAAAAAAAAAAAAAACTCTCCATACACTAACTCATGTTTACAAACAAACCGGAGCGCCCCTAGCGGACGCCACAGGCGCCGCGCATGCGCAATGAAGTGTGGGCAATAAGTATCGCTGTCACCCATAAACAAACCATTGAAATGCAATGTCGGCGATGGCGTGAGTCCCCCTGCCCTTTTTCGCGTTCGAATTGTTGATTCCATGTCTTCCTGGCAATGTCTGACTACTTCAGGGGCCTCAGCGAAATTACCGAGGATCGTTACACCACAAAAGTTCGCGTGAATAATGTGACATGCGACGATTCATTCCGCGTGGATGCTGCAGAATGGACGCTAAAGCCCGATTCGCAAGATGAGATTTCGCTAGCAAATTTCAGTCGCGACGTCACTCAAGCTGCAAAAGCGTGAACCGTAGCTGAAATGGTCTACGTCGATACGGAAAATCGCAAGCAGAATCGGACACACCAAGTGAATCAGGCATAACAAGTCGGTGATGGCCACTGGTAACAATGATCAACATTTCCTTGTACTATCTACTGCTTACATCGAGCCTGCTTACCAACCTTAAAGGGATAATTCTACGAAATTTGAAATATTCCCGTCGTGTTAAAAATAGGTTGAATATGATCCACAATATCCATAAATGACAATCGCACGTTTGTATTTTGAGCCTGGTGACTGTATTTTTCGTTATAAACGGACCACTCTGGCAAGTGCTCAGAGAAGGCCCAGGGGAGACCACGTTACATCCAACGCAATCGTGACATAGGTCGTCTCAGGACGAGCAAAGCTACGGCAAGGCTGACGTCGAGAGGATGGCCTAGTCGTTCCAGCCACCGAAGCGGCTGCTTTTGTACGAATTTTGAGTGACGGGTTAATCTTCTATAATCTTATAGGGGGACAATAGCGACTTCTGCGACACACAAAAGGCATTCTCGGGAAGAGGGGAGTTCCTCCTTCCCCTCTTCTCTCGTTGTGGCCAGAGGTGAGACAACCTCCGTCACTAGCCGTCAAGGTTCCTAGACGGGCATTACAAGCGAGGCGTTAGCGACATCCACCAGGTGCTCTTTGCTAATCATTTTATTTGTTTTAAAATTCCTTTTCGTGACTTTTTTTAACAAGATATTGGTATGTTTGATGTAATGCTGCTCCTTTGAGCACATATAGACCAAAAAATGAGCGCCGAAATTTCGTTGTAGTATCACTTTAAAACTTAAGTCTTTTGAGGCCTGCACTTACTTCTTTGATGTCGGATAAGTGTTTGGTTGTTGCCGTTGCTCATAGATGGTGGCAACTTTTCGAGCATTTCCACTCTGGCTTGGCGACTTGCGGCCGGCCATTACTTCATACCCACCATAGTACAGCTTTGCTGGTCTTCTTTCTTCACCAAAGTGGAAAGGCTAAAAATGTTTTTTTTTTACAGCTGCCTTTTTTTTTTTTTTTACAACTGCTCTTTTGCTGCGTATCCCCGTGCGGATATGCTGCATCCCCGTGCGCGTGTGCTGGCTTGGCGGTCTGCCGGCCAGCCCCGCAACACGAGCTATGTGCTCACCGCTGGCGCAATCCGACTGCGGGAGAAGATAGGCCCTGCTTTATTCGCTATATCGAGTGTCCCCACCATGGGAGTTCGATACAAACGATAGTTCGAAATACCCAGGTGCGATAAAACCGGGCTAGACTGTATTGCGCATGAGAGGCAGCGCGTAGGCACCTTTTGCACATCTCCCAAAGCACATCTCCGATAAGTGTTCTGCTACTATCAAAGCTCCTAAAACAGATATGCCGAGGTACACAATTTAACGACGCAACGTCGCAAAATACTCTCTGCGGTCGTTTGCAACTTTTAACGCCGACTATGTTAGATGGCTGGCATCTAACTGTGTTTGATTAAGTGGGACGGAAGTCGAAGGCCGACTGCCGATTGAACGCCGACGCGGCGCCCGGCTCTTCCCTGGTGCCAGCTGAACCCAATCTTCGAGTGCCTCCGTGTTGCTCACAGATGGCGTGCTCAGACGCACACCAGCGCTCTCCTACGCGAAACGAGCGCAATTTGGGATTCCCCAGAGAAAGAGCGCGAGAGAAAGCGGCAGAAAAGAAGAAAAAAGAAAGCGGACGCTCGCTTTGCCGCAACGGGTTGAGGTACAGCTCGAGTGTCCGATTATTTCTTGCTGCGAGCTGGTGCGGTGGCTCTGCTCGGCGCTCCCGCTTCCCAACTGTTGCCTTTTCCACACGCTCCATCTTTTGCGTCTCACAACAAGCTCCGAGAAAATTGCATTTACGACGAAACTGCAGAAGGTGGCACCCACTAATAAGACGTCCATGGAGCGCTTGCGCTCTTGCTTCGTACGACACAGGACTGCTTCGTGCCATTCAGTCTCCAGATGTGCACATGGTTTCTCCACACTGACACATCACATTCTGCGTTAGCACTGTTTTTGCCACGCTGGTATGGCAAAGGGACGATTTTTTGTTTGTCTTCTTTAAGACAAAGACGGGAAACCACAGATTAAGAGAGACCTTTGTGGCACTCATCTATGTCTCCTTGCGACAGTGGGATCCAACGCAACACAGGGGCGGCATTATTCTAAGGGGTGTCCACACAGGGGAGCAACCCCCCGTGCAAAACACGTGCATCACGTGGCAACAACGTCGCGCCGCTGCGTGGAGGTGCGCCTACGCAGACGTCCGCGAGGGATGGGGGGAGCTTTTGCTCGTGACTGCACAATCACGTCTCTGCCTTAGCAGGGGGGATCTCTTTGCAATCGGTGGTATCCTGTTTGCGTGCACGGCAACTTTACGGGTCTCGCTCTGTTCTCGACTGCGGCGTGCCCGCGCTCTCGGTGACGTGCACCACGCTTCGCTTTCGAGGGTGGGTCTGCTAAATTGGTTCGCTAACTGTGACACTCCGGTCGGATTCCTGTTGTCCGTGTGAACGCCGAAACCGGAGAGGGTGTCCCGCTGGTCCCACACATTCCTCACTGAGGGCCTCTCCCTCTGAATACCCCTTCAAAGACGACATCATCCAAGACCCACCGGTCGGCTGCACGTGGTTCCCAGCGGAGCAGCAGTCGGAGCAGCGGCACCGGAGTCACGTCCCGGAAGGCCTCCAGAACATGGTCCACAAACTCCAGAAAGAGCGGGTGGTCCACGTCCGTTGGAAGCGTCCGCTGCGCGTCCCAGGCCAGCACCTCGAAGCCATTTTCCAGACCCTGCATACGCGGTGCCACCGCGGGGAGTCATTTTGGAGTCAACATCGCTGTGGCACGTGTAATTCCCAAGTGTTCAACGTGGATTTCACACATTTTTCTATCAAACCCAACAAAAGAAGCACAAGCTTGTTCAGATCTTTGTGCCAATCTCAGGTATCTGGTATTTATTTTTGATTAGTAGATAAATGCTTAAGGGGGGACACTGGCTAGAAGTCAAACTTTTGAAGTATTCAAGTGATCGGAACGAAATTTGCAGGGGAGATTTAGCTTCAGATGTAGGTGTACTGAGCAAACTTTCAGCTCTCTAGGACAAATTTACATACCTGCATAAGATGATGTGTCACTTTTCATAAAGAAATCTATGATATGCAAATGAAGCTATTAAGCATCATTTTGACTGCTTGAATATAAAGTGGGGGATAAGAAACCTTGCGCTATCTAGTTTTAATAACTTAAATGTAAATATTTCAGGAAGAGTTATTACCTCAAACTATGAGATACATATCTGTCCTATGTCAATTTTTGAAAACTTAGTTTTTTGTCACTGAGGACTTCAACTTAAAACAAAATAAAGTAGATAGCCTGATTGCTCAGTAAATTTTAGTTCGGAAATATCTTGATTGTGGTATCAGGATACTTTCACCTTCAAACAAAAGATTCCTTCGTATGAAATTTGCAGCGAAAAGCGGAACTGAGAAAAATGCATTCAACCATTGAACTCCTTTACTTTGTTAGTGCCTCACAATGTGTTGAAAATATTTTATATCAACGCAACTATTTTGCGTATGGTTATCAAATTTGGTGTAAGGGTGTATAATTAGTTTCTAAAACTGAAAACCTCAAAATTAAAAAAAAATGAATTTTTTAAAACAATGTTAATATTTAGGCCCATGTCCCCACTTAAAAAAATTGTATTTACCACATTTGCACGATTGTAAGCCAACTTGATTGTAAATCAAACCCTCCTTGCATGTCAAAAAAAAAAATCTGTAGAGGCATGTTTTATTGCGAACACGTGAGGACGGCAGGGCGTGCTCGATGCCTTCTGGCAAGCTTTGGCTGCACATGCATGCGCGAGGCGCCCGAGATTCCCGAGCGTTATCAAAGCAAGGAATCTCGCACTGGAGGTGGGACAACCGAACCTGCTCCCTGCCGTTCTCACACTGCCTAGGACTAGAGAATGCGATTCGTCCGCAATGGTGCTGTCGTTCCCGTCGTCATCACTGCCACGTTCTCAAAGCACATCGTCGGTGTCGTCCAACGAAATATGGCACTTTGCAAACAACAGCATCAACCGCATCTTCCGCGCTTGCTCAGTGATCGCGTCGCACATCATGTGTAGGAACCGATTGTGCGCTTCTGCGGCGTACGGCCAAGTCTGACCCCCAACTACAAAAGGCATCCAGACCTATCCAGACTTTGGCCAGTGGAAGCATCTCCATTTGCCATCGCCCTGACGGGTCGAATTTGCATCCAGCAATGCAGTGTTGGTTGCTTTTGGATGAAGAATGGCCATTAATGAGCACCGAAAACCTAAACTGCCCGGATCACGTGCGTCAATACGGAGAAAAGTACTTGGCACTCCAGCATGATCTCGACACTCGATCAAACCACATGCGACCGTGAATCGTGCGAAAAGGAACGGCGGGGAGTGAGGCAGTGTGCTGTTCCAGTGGCCATTCCAGAGTGGCTCTTACATTAAGTACCGCCACCTCTGGGAGTCGGACGCGCTGTGTGCTGTCCTCTGCCGTACATTCGGGATTATTTGCATATCGCTATCAATAGTGTTCGTTCGCACAGATTTAAAGATTATAGTAATAAACACTGGTAAAATGAGCGCACAGAATGTATGACAATGCTATAGATACAGCCGGCTAAGCTCATAACAAGCCAAAGTGCTCTGGAAATCACGATTGTTCCGTTTTTGTCGGCGGTGGAATGCTTTGGTCCAATTATAAGTCGATTTTCCCACTTCCGATTTTCAAAAATTTAAGACTGGGTCGACCTAGATTCCTGTAAATACAGCCTTTTTATTCCAAAAACAATAATGAAAAAACAAAAAATTTGTTTTATATATGGCTAGATACTACAAATTATGAAGAATACAATGTTGGAAGTACTTTTTAGATTGACTAATTATCAGTGATGTTACAGCATGTTGAAGTCCAGTGTTCAATGTGTAGCTACCAAGCAATAGTTCAGTTGAAGATTTTCTTAGACCTACTTACTATATTGAAAGAACTGCTTCCAACATTGTACGCTTAATACATCTAGCTATGTGTTGCCGAAAAATTTATATTTCTCTCTGCCTTAGACACTGAGATGGCCCTCCTGAAAATTTGCAGAGTCCAAAATTTGCGTTTCTGAGGAAGTGTTGTTTTAGCACCACCTTCGGCGCAATTTCAGCACACATAGATATTAAAAAGTGATATTATGGCTCAAACATTTATCTTGAAAATAAGACACTTGGCAAATCGTAATAAAGAATAGCGGTAGATTTCAAAAATCGCCACTTCCCAGCAAACAGGTTTTTAGGAATTTTTTTGGCTATCCCTTAAACTGGGTTCCCAAGGGTTTTCCGGAGCATGCTCTGGGATTCCATGACGTCCCGAAATTCCTCCGCCGTCCCGGCCCCCGAGAAATTTTCCAGCTCGAGCACTGTTTCAGAAAGTTTGAGCCATTCACTGCCATGCAACCATGCGCCAAACGCTCCCTCGTATGTACACGCATCGTTGCTCGCGAGGTCCGTAGGCTTCCGCGTAATTCGGAAAAAAAAAGAACCGGTTTTGTGCGTCACACATGGCGAATCGTGCTTGTAATTTGCTCGCCGCCGGTTCTCTCTAGATCGAATTAACTGATATTTATATTTCAAGATCAAAATATAGATGCACAAGGTCGAATTAAACAATAAGTCAAGTTGACGCAGGTGAACGTACCCTGCATGGTCAGCGACAGGTTAAAATTGCAGAGGAAGCTCCACCACCAGCGCGAGTTTTCTACTCTTGGTAACACTTCCGCGTAGTAGCCAGAGCCAGGCGGAAAACAACAAGCGCAGGCCGGAGGGAACATGTCACCAACTGTAGAGGGTTCCCCAAGCGCCTAAATCCTCCTGACCGTCCCTACCACACGAGAAGTGCTTTCCCAATTACAGCAGTGTCTTAGCGTGTCTCAGCCGTGCATGGCTGCACAGGTATGGGCTGAACACACCCTAGTGTGTGCATTACTGCTAACGTAGTCTGTAGGTCTCTTTACTGCCTATAAGTTAGGAATGCTTGAGCCTTCAAAGGTCCCTTGGCTGTCATTAAGGGCAAATAGCTGCTCCTCAATATCAGTAAGTTTGAGGAACCCCTCGTTTACACAGTCAGGACGAATGCTCATCCTACATGACTGGATCGGCACTCCTCCCGTCCGCATTTTTTTCGCTTGTCCCACGTTTTCGTTTGTGGGCCGTGCGGCTCTTCCGTAAGGAACAACCTCTTTTGGCACTGAAGCCAGCGCAGGGGCACCTCGTGGTGCAGTGTGGCATCGCAGACGAATGGGCTGGAAGAGTCCTTCGAGCTTCTTTGGCATACCTGCCGGTTTTTGAGAGCTGCGATATGAACTAGCGATGAAATGCAAAGTTGAGGTCTTACACTTTGGACTATCCGACAAATTGAGATGATCGAGCCCGTGGGGACCAAATACGCACAAAAAGGCCGGACGGGGTGTTGCAGCCCATCCAACCTTTTCTTTGGGTACAGATAAGAAACGTTTGTTGAACTACTGAGTTCCGACCGAGACCGAAACTAGTTGGCCAAAAGACAATGCGCGCTGCGGGACAGATTTAGAGCCTTGGCACATTTTTACGGCTAACACAAACGGGTCTCGGAGTTCTGCAGACGGAGCTTCCGCTCTACGCGCTCCAAGCCGCAGTGCGCCAACACATTCCGCAAACTTTGTCTCAGACAGGAAAGAAACTCCGACCTGGTCCTTGAGGGAGCTCCGGCCCGCCGAGGGAAGACTCTCCACCACCTTGGACTTGAGCTCGTTGTACGACACTTCCCGCGGCACCCAGACTGCCCGCGTGGCACCGAGGCTGGAACGAACGGCAGAGAAAACCGTTGGACGTCTTCGGAATGCAGGCCCGCCACTTTGCACACATTGATCCCACATATTCATTGGCCTTGTCCAACTCTGCATAAAAAAACTACCTGGGCCGCTCCTTTCGCCTATCGCCCCCACATCGTGGATGCCGAATGCATTGGTGAGACATGCGCAGATCTGGGCAGTGACGCAGCATGATGTCACATTGTCACGCGACATGGCTCACGGTGTGAAGCCATAGTGTCACATGACGCAACAGTGCCGACGCTGCGAGCACACCCAGTGACGTCGGACGTCGAGCCGTGGAGCAGCGGAATGTCCCGTGAAAACGTTGCACGATACCTCAACTTTTCACCGCGGGTCAAGCTGCACCACAAATTAACACCATGATGTGACTTGGTCTGACGCACATCACACGGTTACGGTAAGTGACTCTAGTGCACCAGACACATGACGATGTAAACAAATAGTAGTGTCGCGCTAACTTTAGCAGGACGTTAGCCCAGTGATTCATACACACCCAACAACAACCCCCCAGGCTGTATCTCCCCGCCGAGACTGGCAATCCTGGACAAAGCCTCGTATTAACCCACTAAATTTAGCTGATGACGGCACTTTATGGTGATGGTAATGGCTACAGCTCTGCATCAGTTCCACTAATCCCTCCTTTCCTCCTGTTAAAATGCACCTTGAACTAAAGGGCTATCAAAATAAAAATTTAAATATACGTTTCACGTCCAGAAAGGAATTAAACACAATCAACGATATTTGCTGATGACGACCGCACGTTTGTATTTTGAACCGATGGCTAGATTTTTCGCTCCCAACAGCCAATTCCACGAGCACTCGAAGAGCAGCCGTCGGAAAGCGCGATGCGTCCCGGGAGATCTGGCGCCCCCCAGTGCGTTCGTGACATTAGGTTTTGCAACACAGGCAAGGCCACAGGGGGCTAGCGTAGCTGCGAGTTTCGCCACATAGTGGCACCAACGCATTACAACCTGGCCTTTTGGAATGCCCGTGGGAGAGAAGGGAAATCCGGTTCGACCAAGTTAGGACGGGGCCCGCGCATGCGCAGCTTTCCGCCGTGTTTCTGCGGAGTGGCGCTGATTCCGTGGGTAGCACAACGTAACGGCATTTGGTTCATTCACTTTAATTAATGTTTCGGTGTTTTTCTCGGGCAAAAAATTGGCGTCTCTGTGGTGTGGCCATAACACACTTGACATTTAGCAAATAGGCGCTAGAGTTTTGTTGCAGTACTCTTTTAAAACCAAAGATTGCGTTTTTGTGGGGCATAAGAGCTATTAATAATGAATTCTATTGGTCCCTTCGGAGCACTTTAGCGGGAGGCAACCCGCCCTCCAGAAACGTGTGGGAATGTCACGGACTAGAGCCACTCAAAAAGCTACGCTTAGAGCAGCGGCGCTCCATTCCCCAACTCTCTTGGGGGCATCGGCATTTCGGTGCTCAGTGCAGGGCGGGCGCAATCGGCGATCGTTACGATTATGATGCGCAACTTCCCAAACGTTAGACATGGTGCCAGGGCGATACCGTTTTGCTCTGTCACGGAATGATTTGACATTCCTCGAGGACTGAAAGCTTCTTCCCGTGATTTCAGGTAAATGCTCCAGATGACTGGCAGCCACGATTTTCAGCATCAAGATGGCCGAGGTGTCACTTTGAGGTGTAACTCACTTACTGGCTGTAGTTTGCTTTGTTTCGTATGGCACTAACACTAACAAAGATGTATCAATCATCGCCTGATATCATAGAAGAAATATCGGCTCGACGTTTTATTGCCGTGGTCATTCCTAAAACCCGCATCACTCTGCGACTATGTGCAACGGTAGTTACAATGTCTCAGAAACTCGGGATGCCTTCTTCGGTCTTGTAATGCACCTGCACGTAGGTAGCCTGGACCAGGGGTTCTCAAGACGGGTTCCTAGGAACCCGGGGGAGGTCCCCCAGGGCACCCCTTCAAGGGTTTTCCCCGGCTCCCCAATTTCCTCAACCGTTTCTCCCCTAAACAGAGGGATTTTTCAGTTTAGAGGCCGACAAACAGCCAGAAAGGAGGGGGCTCTCCCTGGATCCCTCCTTTCCATTTGAGAAGGAGGGAGACTCTCCTCCTCCTCCCTGCGGGAAGTAGCTCAGAGACCCGCTCCAGTGAGAAGAGGAGAGTGCAAGAGGGAATGGAAAGAAGGAAACTGGGAACCGGTTTTCTGCCTGGCCGAAGACGACTCTGTAAGTCCGCTTTTAAGCACTAGCTTACCAGATCTGAGTCACTCACTGATGCACAGCTATGACCCAGATACTCGAGCATGTGCATCATTGTTCAGAAGGACTGCTCGCTTCTCAACTGCTTCATTAAATCAATACCAAGACAGGGAGGTGTCCCTTGGCTATCAATAGCTGTTCCTCAAGATTATCCCATGACGAAAACGGGCTTCGTGTGATTTCCGACAAAAGCCTTAGATGACTGGCAACCCTGACTTCAGGCACCAAGATGGACAAAGTGCCATTACTCTGAAATGTAGCTTTCTTAGTGGCGCTCTTGCAAACGAGTTCCTCAGCGATGCCAAAGATGGTGACTCACCAGGGTCCAGAGGAGCCCAGCCGGGACCGACAGAGTAGCAGAAGCAGGGCGTCTTTGGGGGTTGTGGCCGTGACCTTGGCCGACGGAAGCTCCAAGGCCACCAGCCGAGCACCCGGCGGAACCCCGCTCGCGGGCTCATCCCCCGAGAACAGGTTTCCGTACCCTTCCTTCGTCTCTTCCAGCAGCAGGAGCTGCGTAACGGGAAAAACGAGAGCTTCAACATGGAACGTGTTTTGGGGCTGGCTCCTTAAAGAAACACTGAACATAGCAAAAAAGAAATTACAGGAGGACATTCAAGACTGTTTACGTGTATGAAGACGAAAGCATTGTAATCTCGCGGGAGCAATGTTTTTGAGTAATGTTTCTACACGTATTAAAGTTTAGGACGACATATTCGCGACTCCAGCGACCTATAGGGGGCGCCACCACCAAACAAACATGGCGGCTGAGTCCAGGTCGCGGCGGCTCGGCCGGGCCGCCTGAACAGGTGGCGCGTTCAATTTAACAGATTTTCTTTTGTTTAATGCCCAATTTTATAGGTATTTGAACTGAGACGGTTAAGTGTAGCCGGTGCAGATAAACTTGCAAAGCATAGTTTTGTTTTGCCGGTGTTTTTTTGTTCTTTTCGTGTCAAACTTTCGTTTCGGAGATTTCGTTCAAAACCGAAACTATGGGCTCCGGAGAGACGGTAACATACTAATCAGTTTTGATCGTCTAAGGAAAGCGGCGATGACTATAGAATTGTTCCACAGAGAGTAACTTTTCAGCTAACTCGCATGCCTCGACCATGCGACTTATCTGTCCACGAAATCGAGCTTTTGTGCGTATCCGCGTTTACGAAACAGCTCCAGTCGTCTGCTCGGCCAACAACACAGGCTGCAGGAAAATTACGAATATTAAGCAACCGCTTCTTGAGCCAAGGACCCTGTTAACCCGCCGGCGACCCACTAAGCAGCTGATACTCGTATTTCAATTCAGGTTTTAGTAGCAATCGAGAAGTCATTTTGACGAGCAGGTTATGTATTATATTACGTACTATGGGGGGGGGGGGGGGGTCCCACTAAAGCGATATTAGTATATCCTTCGGGTTGAAATATGAGCTCAGTTGACTAGCTATTAGGTGAGCTGCTGAATAAAAGTATATTTGACAGACGGAGACATACTACTTAAACTTAGCCAAATGGTTCTATAGCCGGCAGCACGGAGACAAACTGAAAAGGGTCTTCATTGAAGATCCACGCAGAACCTCTCTGCATTGAACTTTGCTTCGAATCCTGAACGGAGAAAATTAGTACTTTTTTGTGTCCGGTCAACCTGACCAATGTAGACGTATATTACTGCTGGCCTCGACGTCCTCGTAATATAAATATTGGAGGCGTGATAGGTCAAAATGCCGTGACAGCATCTAACATTGCGAGACTTGTCTTCCACCTTTTAAAAACATAATTTCCCTCATTCATCATTTGCACCGAGCAGGTTTTCCTGAATCAAGTAATTGCGAAATCAGCCCAACTCCTTCAGTGTGGTCCAGAGGCTTTTTCGACGAAAAGCAGCCAAGATGAATAGCCAACGCACCGACCGGCGTGGGTGGCTCAAACTTGAAGCTAACCGAACACAACCAAACTCAAGAAAAGCAGCATTCGAACCTTCCCATTCACTTGACTGCAACATTGATGTTCCCTCCAGTATCAGTTACCAAGCAGTCGTAACTTTGAATGCGATTCGAGACAGACAAGAAATCAAAAAGTTTTCCCGTGATTCCTCCCCATCCAAGAAATCGAAAGCACGTGACCGTGTGCTGTGGAGTAAACGGGCTTTCAAACACGTAATAGAAGAAAACAATCTACTGAGGCTTCACCACACTAATGATCACTCAGGCAAACTTAAGAAATATTCGGACCTTCGTCAAATTACATCGTTCGCCACCGCGCCGACAACACGTCTCCGCGAAAGCCACCAGAGACGCGGAGGGGTGCGGAGCGACCTGGACCGGCTGGTTCCCGGTTTTCCCGCTTGGCGGCGTCCGTTTTGCTGGAGTCGCGAATAGGACTACGTCCAGGATGACGTCCTAGAGATCCACGCCAAGTACGGCATCTAAAACGACGTCTAGGACGACATCAAGGACGACGCCAAAAGCAATCTCTTGGACGACCTCAAGCACAAGGTCGAGGACGATGTCAGGAACGGCGTCTAGGACGACGTTGAGGACGACATCCTATAGGACGACGTCAAGAACGACGTCTGGGACGACCTTAAGGACAACGTCAAGAATGATGCCTAGACAACGTCTAGGACGACGTTGAGATGGACGCCTAGAGAAGGATTCTTAGGAGGCTGTGACCTATTTGCGTGGGCGGCCACGTTTACCTGCAGAAGCTGCCGTAGATGCAGACACTGCTGCCGATGTCAAGGCCGTAGATGTAGATGCGGTCGCCTCACAGTCCATTGCACGAAGCATACAACGAGCATAGAGGAAGTCCGAAGCGCACCTTTTGTGCACAAAGCTCCAACGGTGACATTACGCTTCTGCACTTGAGCGCGAGCGTGAGCGGCGCTTGCTTGATGACGTATTTGTATGGCCATCTTTTAGGCACAACGACACCGCCTTTTTGCGTAATAGGACAAGTAAGGTCACCCTAGAGGTCTAGGATGACGTCTAGGACGATCTCAAAGGTGACGCCAAGAACAGCGTCGTCCCTAAACATACGATTGAGCAGCGTTAGCCGCTCAATCGCATGTTCAGTCCGCTTTTTATTCAATAAGACAAGCAAGGCTTTTGCCTTAAAAATTATTTTTTTCCCACCTGGTTAGGACAAGGATGTCTCAAAACGAATCTTCGTCGAAGAAACAAAATTCTTTTGTCCAATATTTAGACTACAATACAGATTTTTCAACTGGCGGGTGAAACCAAAACTGTAGCCCTGTGGGACGATGATAATGTTTGTACCCAGCTAGTGTGCGCTCTAATGTCCAGCAAACTCTGAGCGCAAACAAGTTGGGTACAAACGCTATCATCATTGTCCCACAGGGGTACAGTTTCGGTTTTGCACGCAGATCGAAAAATTCATATTGTAGCACAAATATTGGGACAAATTTTTTTTTTTATGAACATTGGACTTCGTAATTTTTTTGTCATTAGGAAGAAAAAAAAAAAAAACTTTTTTCCCCTAGGTTTACTGTTTTTTTAACTCCTTCCACACAAACCGGACAGAACTGTAGATGCCATGTGATCGTAGGACAGGTCGTACGTTCAACTTTCGCAACGTGATCGGGTCCTTGCCCGAACCCGTAGGCAAAGGACGGGATCGGCAGTGGAGTCGGAACAGAAAGCGTAAGGGGAGGGGAGGAAATGCGGGGCTGTGTTTTTGCGGCGCGGCGCTGTGGGCAATGTCGAAATGCAACACCCTTTTCACGCTTCTTCTGCGGAGGCCGTATTCCGCTGATTAAATCGAGACATACCTCGATCCCTCGCTCAGTCCTCAAACGTAGCGGAGCGAGCCCACCTTGCTTCTTTGTCCCTAGCCAAACGCTCTTCCCTTTTTTCCGGCGTCTCAGTGGCACAACGAACGCGCCGAGCCTGTGTGGGATGCCACCTCCGTTTGGCGATGTCTCCTTCAGTCATCTCTCTTCTCTAGTCAGACATTGAGAAGATCGCCACCGCACTTCCAGCGAGCGTATAATTTCTACCATAGACCCCTTTTGAAAGTGTGCCTTCTGTTGGAAGCCACGGAGCCTCTGCACAATAGCAGGCGCAAGCGGCAGCGCCTTGCGTTCGATCGAGGCTCGGCCACCCACCTCCGGGCAGCGGGAGCAAGTCGCAGCTACTCGCCCGCGCCACTTGCACGATCTAGGCTGCCAACTGGCACAAGAAATGTTATCACATTCAATTAACCTTGCCTCATGAGCCTCCCCTTGATACTGTGGTTGACTGTTGTGCTCACAATCTTGGGGTCATAAGTTCGATCACCCCTGGGGGTGCTCTTCTTTCTACCAAACTTATTCGCTCATCACTCCATGCCTGCGCATTCGTTTCATGTTACAGGAAGCAATTCTGCCCAGGGCAGAGGGGGGAGGGTTCGAAAGAATCGCGATTATACTTTAAGGGAAAGATGGGAGAATGAAATGTAGAGAGGTTAGCCTGGATGTTTGTGTCAGGCTCCCACTCTGTGTCCGCACCAAGGGCAGTAGACTTGCCTGGTCTGCTGGAACGTGACACTCGGATGCAACTCTCTGTCGGACCTGTTCCATCGTGGCACTGCAGTCCAGGTGGAAGCCCAGCTTCACCTGTGACCCGACGTCAGAAACCACAGTTCAAAGGTCAAGTTCTGTGTTGATTCGGTTCAAACAAAGCTTGGGATTCTACTTTAAAAGGGCAGTGCAACGGTTTTAATGTTGAAAGAATTGCCAGTTTGCATTTTTTATATTGTTCATACAAACCCAAGTGACCAAAAATGCGTCACCTTTCCCCAAAAAATGGCTATTCTGCTGCGTAATCGCTAAGCAAAAACCGAATTATTTTTCGATCTGCAGCCGCCGGTGGCGGCTACGGGAACTAAAATGACGGCGTCTCTGGGAGGTACGCGGAAGTCAACAAACCTGGTCCCCCTTCGCTGCTACGCTCGCCTTCAGCCTCGTGGCGAACCGTCCTTTGTGTTCATCGCTCGCCACGACCTTCGACGAGGCTAATCCTTTGAAAGTCGACAATCGCGGAGGAAGCGGCTGGGTCCTCTGAAGAGAGGGCCCAAGGGGAAACCTCGTGAACCCCCAGAGACGTCACTCAAAATTCGGCGTGGAAAGTTAAAAGGCACTTCAACCTTCGATTTTTTTTTTTTTTTTTTTTAATTAAAAACTAGCGCTTGCAAGAAAATGTGGCTTTCGGTTTTTCGTTCCATAGGTGACGCAGATTAATTTCCGCAGTTAATTGGCCAAAGTCTGAAAATCGTTCCACTGCCCCTTTAAACAAGCTAGGAGACTTTTAAACGAGAAAAATAGACTTTTCTATAGCACGAGTGTAACCCAGCATGCTTTTTAGGAAACAAATACGCCTAAGAACCCAATGAAAGCCTTGGGTTCTAGTTTTAAGGGGAATTTCCATAAAAAAAGATAAATGAAATGTACACCAGTGTGTGCCACGCGAAATCGACACGGCTGCTAACGACGTCATTTTTGTCTCTCTTGACAAGGCTACTTAACGAAACATGAATCTGTGGATATCCGATCATATCTTATTACAAAATGGGATACTTATAACTAGTTTCACCAATGCCGGAGCCACGGTGGGAGATCTCAGATCGACCGCCTAAATCAATAGGGGGAAGGTCAGAGAATTGCCGAGATGCCCGACTTTTACTCTTTCCAGACCGAACCCATACAGCGCCAATCACGCGTGATCGCTGGGAACAAAGGCCCATTCAAAAACTTCCACAAAGCTCCCGCACTCACTGTGCCTTCTCACGAGTAGTTTGAAGGCAACAGTTTTGGTTCCTATGTTTGACTTTTCCCTTTTAAGCTAAGTGTGAAACCGATGCAAGTCGTCGTTGTGGGCACCCGTGGCTGCTTCCATGGGTCCGGCATGCGTGGCAATTCGCGACAATCCTTCGTCTATATTTCGGACTCATTCGGTTCTGATGACCTGTGCTTCACCACATTGAGAAAGTGCTTAGCCTAATGGCATGTCAGTCATAAAAATTAACTTGATTTTAGGTAGCTAAACATTCTTTTTAGGTAAAATACTAGTTTTTGCAAGGCTTTTTGTTGTAAGAATAAAAACACATTTCATATATTTAAGTTTCTTGCAACATCTTCTTTTTGGATACTACCATATCTTAGTTGGTATGAACCAATTTTTAGAAAAAAAATGTCCCTAGAAGAATTACTAGATTTTGCATCAACATTCAAGTCTCTGCTTTGATGTTTTCACCATTCAAAACCCATTTATTTAGCTTCATTTCTATGAACGGCCTCATATTTTATATCTAACAGTTCCCTCAATAAAAAGAACTAACAAAAAATCACCGAAAATAGGCACTTTTCCCATGGTCAGGAAAGAGTCAAATGCTGATGCTGAGCATCCTAAGTAGGACGCCAGAGAAACGCCCAACTCGGAAATCCTAGGGGCTTAACATGAGCCTAATACGGTTTAGCTCCAGGGCGCTAGCTGGTGCCAGGGTACTTTCCTTTGGTGTTTCTACAGCTTTTCTTGGGCTCGCCGCATAAATGCCAAAGAGCCAGACTCGAGACAACAATGCCACATATGAACCGAAGAGCCAGAAGCAAAGCCTAACTCTGGCATTTGTTTGGCGATTTAGGCCCAAAGATGCCAGATGACAACCAAACTACAAGCAGTGAAGTCTAGCCTTGGCACTCGTTTGACGAATTAGGGTCAAGGTACCCAGACTCTAAGAAAAGAAGGTCAAGTTTGGCACTACCTTGGCTTCTTCGAGCTTTTCAAAAGGGTAGTGCAATGATTTTAACGCTGAAAGAATTTGCAGTTTGTATTTTGATATATTGTTTATCTAGGCAGAAGTGAAAGAAAACACAACATCTCTCCCAGAAAAACTGCTATTCCGCTGCGCAATCACACACAAAAAAATTTATTTGTTGGTTTGCAGTTACGTGTGGTGGTTACGAGGACTACAACGGCACGACACCGGTGTCCACGAGGAACTCAACAAAGCCTGTCTGTCTCTGCTGCTAGACTCGCCGGCAACCCTGTGGAGAACTGTCTTTCGAGCAGACCGCTCGCAGCAACCTTCGGCGATACTAATCCTTGAAAAGCCAACAAGTGCGGTGGGAGCGGCTGGAGTCTCTGATGAGAGAACCCAATGGGAAAGGAGTTGTTCCCCCAACCAGAGACGTCACTCGAAAAACGGTGCGAGAGTTGAGGGGCACTTTGACCTTCGATTCGTTTAATTTTTAACAATAAAAACTAGCGTGCGCAGGAAAACATGGTTTTCTGCTCTTCGTTTTATGGGTGTCACAGATTAATTCCCGCAGTTGATCGTTCAAAGTCCAAAGATCATTGCACCGCCCCTTTTAAAGCCCCGAATTCTCGGGCAGAAGCAAATTTCGGCCCAAAGGACTGCGCCACCTGTGGGACAGAGCTCTGCCGGCGAACGGGCAACGACTCACGGGTGGCGCGTTGCGCGGGACGAAGCTGAGCCGGCAGAGCCACTGCTGGGGCACCGGGATGGGCAGGGACAGGCAGAGGAAAGGGTCGAAGGTGATGCTCTGGCGGCCGCAGCGAGGGCACGTCAGTCGCAGCCGCAGCTGGCCCCCGAACAGGGACGCCACCCGGCTGCCCTGCCAGCGGCTCGCTGGGGGCGCAGGGTGCGGGCTCCTAGGCTGCCACTCGCCGGGCAGGGATGACGGAACGGAGCCCCGGGCATTGCGGGAGGAGCCGAAACGCTCAGCGGCAGCCTGGAAGAGACGTACGTCCATTCGTTGAACCTAGTTTGTAATTACATTTATTCGATAGTAACTAATTATATCGTTTAAGCAGTTTTCTACTTATGTCAATGTGATGGTGGATCAATCTATCGGCGAGGGCAGAAGAGAGGAATCTCGCGCATTAGCCCCTTTGAAGGTTGCCGCAGTACATGTATGGTGACAATTACGCGTTTGAAAGTACACGCCTGAATGCGAAACCGCGCGCACCGTGGGGAGAGTTACTACTTGTTTTGCTTATTGGCGAACTATAAATGTTCTGTTACATTAGTAAGGTGTTTTGCTTTTCTAAGGCTATTTATAGCTTTGAAATTGGAGTATGGTGTTTTGCTTTTCTGGGGCTATTTATAGTTTTGAAATTGGAGTATGGTGTTTCGCTTTTCTGGGGCTATTTATAGTTTTGTAATTGGACGCTCCGTGTGGATGACATGTGCAAAATGGTGGTTTCGCATGTCGGCTGTTCTAAGGGTGATGGCAATTGGAGCGCTGCCTATTTGGATCCAGGCTTCTAACGCCTCTCAGAATTGAATTCAAAGGTTTAGAGCTCCCCATCGGACTGAGAAGCTTTGTAAAGTACCTCAGGTTCGGGATACGAGACTGCTGGAACGTGGCGCAAGCAAACATGCCAAAATGAAACAGAATGGAAGAAAGGAGACAGCTTTTTGCCTTCAATATTTTCTTTTCATGTTTCTAAACCAGAACAGCTTGCAAGAACTCTACGTGCCCTTGTCAGATAATTAGGAAAAAAAGCTCTGCACTGACCTTTTCTTTATACTATTCATTTGGAAATAAACCCCGACCCATGGGAAACATTTTCTGGGAAAAAAACTGAAACACTCTGCGGCAACTCTGAAGGAAAATACAGCAATTCGTTGAACCTTAGTAACTTTATTTGATATTAACTAATTAATGAATCAATTCGTTTTTCTACTTAAGTCAATGCACAGGGCAATTAAGCTATCACTAAGGGAGGGACGGTCGATCGAGCCTCACGCACGAGGATACCAGGAACGAAACGCTGTGCGGAGCCCTGCAGGGAACGCACCTTAATTTGTTGAACCTAATTTGTTCTTAGATTCGAAAAGCACCAAAAAACAAGGACAACAAACAGGAAGAATTGGACGAAACGGTGGGCTACTGTCAATTGAATTTTTATTTGGAAAAGACAGACATATATAAACTCCCAAGCGAACCATTCGCTCACAATCAAACTTCTTGCGAGATGAATTCAAATTGCTTATCTGATAAAAGGATTGAAGATGCGCTGATGCTTGCTTCATTGCCCTTCAACCTGATTTTAAAAGCCTTGAAGATTTCTCTTTCTGTTTATGTTTTTTCTGTTTTTATTTCATAAAATCCTAAAATCGGCGTGTCATCGAACACAGGAGAACATGGGCACCTGTCACAATGAACGGCCAAGTTTCCCAAAGGTCCATGCTCCCTGGCCCTCTCATTTACCCGAAGGTGACCTTTCCGTAAAGCGGTCACCTTCGGGACACTTGGCCGTTTGTTGCGACAAATGCCCATTTTCTGCTGTACTCGATGACACACCGACCTTGAGACTATAAAACAAAAACAAAAATAAATTTTTGAGGCTTTTAAAGTCAGAGTGAAGGGCGATAAACCACGCAATCAGCGCATCGTCAATACTTTGATCAAATACGGAATTTGAATTCATCAGAAGTTTGATTGGGAGCGAATTGTTTGCTTGGGGGTGTATACATGTTTGTCTTTCCCAATAAAATTCAGTTGACAATAGTGCACCGTTTAGTCCAATTCTTCCTGTTTTTTGGTGCTCTTTGAATCTAACTACAAATTCTAATTTATTCATCATTTAGTCTGATATTTTTAATTTATCCAACTAATTAGTCTCTTCGTTATGTCAATACAGTGATTGATAGATCTATCGATAAGATCAGAATAACAGATCCTCACGCATCAGGGCACCGGGAACTGACACACTCTGCGGCACCCCAGGGGGAACGTAAGTTAATTTGTTGAACCTAATTTTTAATTTAATCTGTTTGATAGTGACTATTTAATTGTTCTAAGGCCAACGTACAACCTCGGTCTTCTGCAGGGAAGATAATTCTGTCAACAACCCCCTCTCCTAAACTGCAAGGAGAGTTCTGTTGGGGCAAGCTGAAAAGTGGAGAAGACACGGGAAAGGAGGAAGTGAGGAAAAGTGGAAGGTGCAAAGTGTACTTCAGCCTTTAAAGGCCAACTTACAGAATCGCCTTCCGCTGGGAAGAAGACTGGCCCCCAGTTTCCTCCTCTTCATTCCCTCTCGCGCTCTTCTCCCCTCTTATCCCCACAGGAGCACGTCTCTGAGCTACTCCCCACAGAAAGGATAAAGATCTCACTCTTTCTCGATTGGAAAGAAATGGAGGGAGAGTTTCCTTCTTTCTGGCTGCTCGTCAGCTTTTGAGTAGTTTTCTACTCATGTCAATGCACTCGTCAATTAATCCATCAGCAAGGGCAAAAAAGAGAAATTTCGTGCATGAGGCAACCAGGAACTAAAACATTCTGCAGCTCTCTGGAGGAAATATACACCAATTCGTTGAACCTTAATGATTTTACTTGATATTAACTAGTTGAATTAACTCGTTAACTCATTGGGTTAGTATTCAACTCATGTCAATTCACTGGTCAGTTAAGCTATCGCTAAAGGCAGAAGGGAGCACTAGGAATTAAAATGCTCTGCAGCACCCTAGAGGGAATATATGTCCATTCATTCAACCTAGTTTCTTCACCATCTAGTTTGATATTAATTCATTATTTAGTCTCCTGATTATACCAATGCGGTGATTGATAAATCTATCAATCAGGGCAGCAGAGAGGATCCTATAACATAAATGCACCGGAAACTGAAACACTCTACTGCACTCTGGAGGGAACATATGCAGATTCCTCAAACCCTATAATAATTTTACCTCATACTAACTCATTAACTATTTCATTAGTTTTCTACTTATGATGATGCACTGGAAAATTAATCAATCAATTAAGGCAAAAAGAGGAGAATTATGCATGAGGAAACCAGGAGGGAACACTCATTAATTTGTTTAACCTACCGTAAAATACCGAGGAAGTGCCCACACCCGCACAAGCGCCCACTATTAACATTTTCGAAATTCGAAAATTTGGGCAAGTACACATCAAGCGCCCTAGTAAGCGCCCATAGTTGGCTTTACGCGTATTTCGATAAAATGGGGGTGGGCGTTTCTTCGGTATTTTACGGTACATTATTCATTGAGTTCCCTGTTTTTGGATAAATCCGAAAAAAAAATTTAAAAAAAAAACACTCGCTGGTACAATTTTTGTTGTTTCGGATTTATTCGAAAAGCTCTGAACTTCAAGGAAACAACAACAACAACACAAAAACAAAAGCTTCTTTTTTCTTTTAAATAGGTTTTATAAGAGCACACGGTCAGTAGTCCCGAGGAGATGTCACTTTTGTTTTCTTTGAAATCTCGAACTACTGACAAAAAGGGTTGGCATTTTTGCATTTTAGGTCATCAAGGTTTCCTCAGGGCAAAGGGTTATCGTACCCGGACCTTATTTTTTGTTTTTGAATTCATATGGGAACACAGTAAAAAAAACTCTGAATTTCAAAGAACTGGGAATCAAACAAAAATAAAATTCGATAGACCCCGAATTTTCAGCGAAAAATGAACTCAGAAAGACACCCTCTGAATTTCAAGAGAAATAAACTCCGAAAACCTGAAATCCTAATTTTATTCACCATTCACTTTGATTCAAGTAATTAAATAGTTATTTTAATTGTGTCAATGCACTGGTCAATTAATCTATCAATAAGGGCAAAAAAAGCCACAGACACCAAGGTGCTATGCAGTTTGTAGTGCTCTGGAAGGAATGTTCAATAAACTTGTTGAACCTAATTTGTGTTTTTCAGTTTGATATTAATTAAGTATTCATCCTTCTGATCGATATGTTTATCAATAAGGGCAAAAGAAAGAAGCCCCACGCACAAAGAACTGAAACACTGTGGCGCCTAGAATGTTTATTTATTCATTCATTCATTCGATTTTCTTTATCAATCAAATCACAATAAATGAACAACTATAGTTTGCGACAGGTTAAGAGTTTAGAGGAAACTCCTCCTACCCCTTTTTACTTTAGCAGAGCAAATGCTGGAGGGGAGGTGGAGAGGAGGTCACGTCCTCTCTATCATTCATTCTGCTAAGGTGGAATGAGGTGGGGGGAACTTCCCCTGCCATCTATGCGGAGTGTAAGTTCGTCTGCCTCTTGTACAGCGGTAGTGATGATGTCGAAACGCTGAGTTCTTATTGGCTGGTTTCAAGAAATAGTGGGTAAACCTCAAGGCATGTAGCACTGAGGTCTCTTCACTATCCTTTCAATCAAAGCCAATCAGAGCTCGGCACAGTTCTGACGTCATCACAATTTCTGCGCAAGAAGCAGACGACTTGCTCTTTGCATAGTCTCCTATATTAATTATGTCAATCAACTTATCAATCAACAATTCTATTCGGGAGAAAGAAAGAATTCTCGGGTACAAAGAACTGCGACACATTCGGGCAGTTCGAAGCGAATAAGCATCCATTCATTCAATCCGACAGTACGTTGATACATTTTCAATTAATTCAGAACTTCATTAACTGAAGTGTACTAGAATTGTGTCTACCATCTTATAAATCAGTCAATAGGCATGGAAAATCAGCCTGAAGCCCAAAGAACCCAAAAACACTTTAAGACACTTGCCAAAGACCATTACCAAAAAAAAAGGACTGAAATCACCGTATTTTGTCGACTATAGTGCGCAGACTGTACATGTTTGAAAGTTGAAAATTTATGTGGTGCAGGCTATACAAGGATTTTTTATTAAAGATTGTTCATTATGACGAGGTGTGAGAAACTCTTGATTAAAAAAGTATGGGGGGGGGCACAAAAAAAAAATTTATTTTCTACGGAATTGTGGATTCGTTTTTGCAGATTCAAATTTCAGTCACCTTCGGAGTACTTTCCACCTATGTAATGCTCTTGTCAAACGTTTCTCCCAATACTCAAAATAGCCTTTAAACACTTCGATTCTGATGCTTTTCAGTGCTTCTACTGCCCTGTTTCACCTCTTACACATTGGCAAAAACTTTCCTTTGGAGAACTTTTCTTCATCTGGGGAAGCAAAACAAGGTTACACGGGATGAGGGCGGGTAAAGGGGGGGGGGGGCACGAGGGTCATGCTGTTTTTGGTCAAAAAGTGCCGGACACTCGGTGCGGTGTGGTAAGGATGACAACCTAAGCGTGGTGACACTGGTCCGCCCACCATGACAACGTGCCTGCCCACACCGCACAGGAAACTCGGCAGTTTTTCACCAAAAACAGCATGACCCCTGCAGCCCAACCTGCCTAGTCACCCGACGTCACCCAGCACGACTTGTTTTTATTTCCCCGGATGAAAAATGTTCTCAAAGAGAAATGTTTTTGGCGATGAGGTAGAGGTGAAACACAAAAACCGCAAAAGCGCCGAAGGGCATAAAATTTGACGAGTTTAAAGGAGCTGTGCAACAATTTTAACGTTGAAAGAATTTGCATCTTCTACTTTTGAAATTGTTTATCCTGTCACAAAGGACAGAAGTCAGATCTCCTTCCTTCGAAATGTTGCGATTCCGCCGCGTAATCGCGAGGCAAATATTAGAATATTTCCCGACCTGGAGCCGCGAGTGGCGGCCATGAGAACCATGCAGCACGACGTCAATGGGGGACTTGTAAAAAGATAGCAAGTTGTACAAATACCTGATCGATAAAAGGTAATTTTTCTGTAAATCTTGTCGTTCCAACATAAATATAAATGCGTCAAAAATCTGGTATCATCGACGAAACTTTTATTATACGGAGTTTTACTGGCGCCATCTATCTGAGGTCCACAAAACCGTCAGCTCTATCTGCTACCGCGAACAGCTGCCAGAAGCCGGAGGGGGACGGGGGCAGAGCCGGACGAAAATGGCCGAACCTGGACGAGACTTTCCTCCTTTCGCCATGTTGATGCCCTGTGCAAGCACGTAGTCACGTGGTCGCAAGCGGGCGAGTTCTCGCTGCTCACTGATATCTCTAGAGAGGGAGCTTCGCTGGAACCCTGCACGTCCCCCTTTCACATTACAGCGTACGTGACTCGGAAGATGGTGAAGGAGTTCAGAGGTGCCGAAAACCTGTCTTTGTCAAATTTAAAAAAAAACAACTAGGACATGCAGGCAAAAGCGATTTTTTGTTCTTTACTTCGGGAAAGTCGAGACACCAATTCCCAAATTATGTAAGCAAAGCACTGAAATTGTTGCACAGCTCTTTTAAAGGCTATTCCGAGCATCGGCAGATACGTCTCGACAAGTGCATTGCATTAGGCGGAAAGTACTTTGAAGGTGACTGAAATTTGAACGTGCAAAAATAAATACACAATTTCGTGAAAATAAATTCCAGCTACTCTTGGATCCACTTTCGCGTGTAAATGACAATCTATGTACAGCTGCAACGGAAAAAGAGTAGCACAAGTGACCGACGACCGGAGCGGCAAAATCGCGACACGCGGCGCTTTTGTTCCGGAGCGCGGCGATAGCGAGAGTTCCAGTAACGGTCCATGTCTTAACGCGGGGGTAGCCGGCAGAAAGCAGCCCATCTTAAAACCCGAATTTTGAAAGCTATCCTATCCCTCAATTTTCCGCTGCCCACCCCGCGCTGAGATATGGAATGTGACTGGCACTCTCGTTATCGGCGCGCTCGGGAACAATAGCGCCGCGTGTTGCGATTTGGCCGCTCCGCTCATCGGTCACTTGTGCTACTCTTTTTCCGTTGCAGCTGTACAATCCAAGCTTCTTTGTGAGCTCCTAAAGCGGGCTTTTGTCAAGACGGTGCTGTGTACAAGAAGATTTATGCGACGACTAAGCACCGGCTGCAAACTATAGTCCAAAAAATATGGTAACAGCAAAAGAAAAAAAGTCCTACAGAATTCACAGCACCAGACAAGGCAGATTCAGTGTATCGTGTTGCACCTCGTTTGTTTTACACGTACAGCCTATCTTAAGCAAATACCGGAAGTATGCAACTCGCTCCAAGCTGGGTACACACTTTTTACGCGGATGTAACCAAATCGAACGAGTTTAAAAAGGCGACTCCGCTACGAAACAAATTGTCCGTGCAAGCACCGTACACCAAGGTATCAGACGTCTTATTATGACTTGGAAGAGAATACGGAAATTATGACAGGTCAGAAAGGGGTTAAGACCGAAAGCAAACAGAGAGAGTGGTGCACGCATCGAGAGATACAAGTCCCCAGCTTCGCATTGTGTAGTTCTCGTTCAGCGGGGCCACTATCTTATCGACCGCATGGGGGAAAAATATTGCTCAAGTGCTTGCCAGGCGTGATTCACCTCCGAGTCGAACGCCAACGCTTGCCTGTGAATGACCGTATAACTGATCCCTATGGGCTGCCAGCTGCTGTAAATGACTCGCAATATAATAAACTTTTTTTTTCCAGGAATTTTGTACATCATATAAAAGGATAGGAAGAAGAGCAATTACAGGGAAAAAAATTGCACGTGGATGATTATATCTTTTCCATGAATCCACCTAATGGGGTCATGAAAAGAAAATTAATTTTCCCAGCCTTTTTAGCCGCTAAGGATGCTGTAGTCGAAGTATTTTGGCGAGCAACTGCATAAATATTTTACTGTTCTCGTGAAAAATACTTTCCATTGTTTAGCGATCACACGATTCGGAAGGTGATTATCGGAACCGAATTACGTCATATTAGGTCGGTAAGCATGAAGAGCATTAGTCACCATTAATTTTGTGTTTAAATCAAAAACGGAAATTCGAATTCACTCTAAGTTTATACATCACTTTGAATCAAGTCGGCATTACGACCAGTTGCAATTGTGGTCTGCTCAACATCCAAACAGCGCTGTTCTGATTTCGGCTTCAAGCCCTAACTTTAAGCGCATTAAAGAAAGCAGGCAATTTACAATCTTTTACGAATGCACGGGAGGCACCAAAACGGGTTACCGGGTCTAAATTCGATCATTTACAGTAAAGGCCTGTTCACACACTTGCATTTCTTAGGACCAAGTTCTTGACATCTCTTACGTAGAGAGAATGCGCTGGCACGCTAGCACCATCTACGGGGTGTCTAGCAAATTATTATTTTGAAATTCCCTGACATTTCCAAGTTTTCTCTGACAATTTCAGTTAAAATTCCCTGACCACTGTAGGGGCGTTTAAATATATAAGACCACTATTACACAAGGCATTGAGCATTGAGCACTATGAGGATCGTTTGCACGGCCTTAATCCAACTTGCATATTCCGAAATATTCGGGTTTTCCAGTCCAGATTAAACGAGCACTTTCTTAAGGCCAACATCGTCAGTAAAGAGGCCACTTCCGGAAACACGATAAAAAAACACTACGCTCAACCACACACGTAAATAACCAAATGGCAGCATGGCATGGCCACCAGATGCACACTTTCGGATACTTTTGGCTTAAGGCTTGGATTGGGGTCTGCAGCTTTCCTAATTGTTGCTAAATAGTAGCTTTAACTGGAGCTAGCCTAGTGTCACGCCCTTAATCCAATCCAATCCAAGGCTCCGACTGGATTTGTCGGCTGTTCCCCTTGCATCGGGTAGCACACTCTACATCGGGTGAGCACAGCCTGTGCTCCACTCTAAGCTGAATTCATTGCCTATTTTTCTGCCCCCAAGTCCTCAAGTCTTTGCTCAGGGCACTCAATGGCGTTTCCAGTTTATTTTCCCTGACTGGGTTCACTTTTTGACATTATCCCTGACAATTCCCTGATTTTTCCTGGTAATTAAAATTTCCCTGACAATTCCCGGTTTTCACGGTCACTAACACCCTGCATCCATAGGTGACCCCGGAACTGCATTTCACTAGAGCCAAGGTTCTACGGCAATTACAATTTCAAACGTGCATACTGTCTTTGAGATATGGTCGTCGTGACATTGTCAAAGGTTTTTCCCAAGATAAAAAAAGAAAGCATGACGCGCGTAAAAGGAGACGTATGGTAACTGCGAGGGTTCCACGGCTACCCTATAGGTGGCGCCTGTCAAAAGAGATTTTAAGAAGTTCTAAGGCACTCAGTCGTAAGCAGACGCAAGTGGGCGAATCAGCCTCGAAAATTGCTCTCCCCGACTTCAAATCGCTCGAATCGCCATAAGTGACCATGCCATTGTCCCGTCATCGCATTGCGTGCTGCCACGGAATGCGGGCAGGCCCAATGGCTGCGCTGTCGGCTCCCCGTCTGAGCTTTCTTTCACGGCAATGCTAGAGCTTCCAATTTAAGCTTTAGAGCGACAACATTTCGGCCATCTCTGTGCTTAAAATTGTGGCTGCTCAAGCTTCAACTAGGATTGGAGGAAACATACTTTCCGTCTTCCATTAACTCGTAAAACAGTCCGCCCCAAAGCAAAACAACGCCGTCCGCGCCACCCGACAACGTGTCTAAATCCAAGAAATTCACGCTTGCAAGCAGTTCCTGTCGGCAATCGAGCCTGCCTTGCACCGAGCGCCAAAATGGCAGCGCCAACAAGATAACCAGGGAGTGAGCTTGTTGTGCCGATACTCGAAGCCAGGGGTCTCGAACTCATTTTAAAGGGACCATGAAATGATTTTAAAATCGAATTTCATCCACCGCACGTCGTAAAAGGTGTGAAAAGAAACACAAAAATAGTGAGCCAAAAAAAATTATTTGCTATAGAACTTTTAAAAGAAAACTGGACTCTTTCCTTCGCCTTTTCACTACGATGCATCCGCGGAAACGGAGCACGTCAGCCGAATCCAAGTCACCTATCGGTAAGAGCCTACCTCACCAGCACCGCAATCGTAAACAATAAATAGCCGGCGAATGTTTCCTAAAAGTTTTGTTAAATAATATTCAGATCCACATTTTGTAGCATAATTAGAGATGTGTGGCGAAAATTGCCAAATTTGATAATGCTGAGAGCCAAGCGCCATCTATCGTGTGGTAAACGAAGCAACTACTGCGCGTGCGCAGTAGGGCAGGGCCGACGAACGTTATTACCTTTGATTTCCTTCCTCTCAAAACTCTGACTGACGGAACGTTTATTTTTCTACGTGTTCTCGCGTGTGCCGACTTCAAGCAGCAAGAAAAAAAGTACTTAAAACAGACCACGACGAACAAGAACGCTGGATCCACAAACACCCGAGAAAAGCGACAATGGCCACGAAACCACCGACTCCGACGAAGCAAGCTGCTCAGAATATAGGCCTAGCAGGCACTCCGACTCGGCACAGCGTTGCTTCGTCGCAAGACCGTCTGCCTACGACCGGCTGGCGTGCTGAATGGAATATGCCCGCGCTACCTTTGTGGACCCTTCTTGTATTATAGTTTGATCGCTGACCTCAATTTTAGATTAAGAGGTGAGGTCAATCTCTTCCCCTTGTTTTCCGAGGCAAGGCAGTGTTGACGAACACTCGTCGAAAAGGGACTCTCGTCGATTCTATCTTCTTTTGTGTGATATAGAGCTGAAATAAACGCCGTATGGATTACCTTCGTAACACGGTATGTACACTTTGTTATTGGTATGCCATTTTTATTCTGACAGACTGCACGTCACTGTCGAGCTATAACAGTTCGTGGGAGGTATACGTGCAATGCCGCTCCAACTTTCTTTGCCGAGTGTCGCGTCAGTATCGAGTTGCAATCGTAAAAGATCGGTCCCGAAGCGCTTACCAACAGCGCAAATACAGCACTTCCATCAAATGCGCGCGTCCGCTCCGAGTGTGAACAGGTATTTACGTGGCTCTTGCTGACGCTCGTAGTTCAAACGTATCTTTTTTAACGTCGGCTCGCTCCTGCATCTCCGAGGCCGCGAAAAACGCCGCGGCAATTTGTTTCCATCTACGTCGCTTTGCAAACGACTGACACGGGCCGCCTTTTACCAACAATGACAGTTGGGTTGACTTCTGGAGTCTTCACCGGAAGACCCGCTGCACTTCCCAACAGGCATACCGGCGTATGGGACTAGTCCCATGTTGTCGCTGTAGCGCAACATATCTCATTGAATTTCGCTCAGCTGCGATGCGGCGATGAGAGGCGCCGATTCAGAAAATACGTCGGTGACATCAGCGCAGTAAAACCTACCGGCGCACCCCAACTCGTCGCCGCTAACGCTCCCATTCTCCTACTGCCGAGAGAACTTCCGGTTCCGGAAACGGCGTACGTCACGGCTTGTTTTGCGGTCAGTTGGAGAGAAAGAAAAAGTCAATATTTCATTAATTTTTTGTGTAGAAGTTAATAAACCGAGACGAAAACGGATGCCTGTTCGGCATTCAGTGAACATTGACGGTTTAATGTAAAAGTTATCTGAAAAAAGTAAAAAGGTCACTTCATGGTGGTCCCTTTAATATGGGGGACATGTAGCTCACCCCCGAAATGTCGAGGGTCAACATAGGGCGGAAAAAAAAAGGTTAATATATTTTAGGTAAAAAAAATGGTGTTGTTTGTGCCTAAAGCGATTACAAGATGTAAAATACTACCGTCCCGCCAACACACTTATATTTTTCAATGCGGAGTGCAAGTTTGTCTGCTTCTTGCCCAAGGGTTGTAGTGATGTCGGAATGCCAAGCTCCTATTGGCCTAGTGAAAAAAATAGTTGGTAGACATCGAGGCCGCTGGCATTGAGACCTACCTACCTGCCACCCTTTCAATAAAAGCCAGTCAGAGCTTGGCGACGTCCTGACGTCACTGCAACCCCTGCGCAAAAAGCAGACGACTTGCTCTCCACATAGAACTAGAAACCAAGCACACAATCATTACTTTATTGCTCAAATCGCTCGGGAATTATGAGAGTTTAACACGTCTCGAAAGAAAATCTCTTCATTCGGTAGGTTTTTGCTTCCCTGACAATAAGAAAATACTTGTTTCCTAACGGCAGTGTAGGGCAGAGATACTTTAAAATATATTCAGAAATACAAATACTGGAATACATGGCAAAAAAAGCTAAAATACTAATACTGAAATATATCTGTGCAAATTCATTGCGATACATATCAGAAATACATCTGAAAAATATCATTTTAAGTATTTTGAAATACAAATACCTCAATACATTTTGCCAGAACAGAAATTATTTTTAGAAACTATTTGAGATGCCAGCTCTCGTATTACTGGTAACAAGTTACTATTTATGAAATGCCCATGAAGTGCCCTTCTGCTGCTAATTTTAGCTATTCATATGTTAGCAATAAAACAAATATATAGACACGACTGGTCTGCTACTCTCGATGACACTTGAGGAGTAACTTGCAAACAGCTTGTCAATCAGCTGTTGCCGAGTTGGGCAAATAATTGCGTCAGCTAACAAGATTAAGCTTCCACAGTTGTCGACGAACATATAGGTTCATATTTAAATGAACTAAGATCACTTTCACGCTGGCAAATTTTTTTAAGCCCCCACTGTTAACCATTTCTAAAACCCAAGACAGAAGTTACAAAGAAGGGACAAACACAAGACGTCTCAAACACAGCTACTAAATTTTACCCAGGACACCTCTTTTTTACTTGTTAGCTCCACACCGCCCTCCACTTGCACACGGCCCAATGGTTCCGTACAGCTTACAGACGACTAGAAAAGATGGTCAAAGGGTCCACAGGAAACAAAGGAGCACGCCCTCTACACAATGGCCAAGGTCACTTCCATCCACGGACGAAACATCCCAAAAGCTTGCAATCGTCAAAAAAAAGAAAAAAGCTACACAATGGCCAAGGTCATTTCCTCTCCTCTTTGAAGCCTCCGTTCTGGGTTTTAGAAATGTTTAACTTTAACCAGCTTGCCTGCCTTATTACGCTTTCTTTAATTGCACTGTTACTTCTTTGGTCTCCTATGTATTAAAAAGCCTCGGCTCAGAGGTGGTATTGTGTAGGCTTCGTTCACAATGTTTGTACCTTGAATGCAAAAAACATGCCCTTCAGTAAAAAAAAAAATAAATTCATATTGAATGTGAGATGTAGCTTGAAATTTAGCTTGTGCGTTCTCGAGGCCAAAGAAATTTTTGGCATCGGATTAGCCTCTTGCTGTTAACATAAAACTGTGCGAACCAAGCGGGTCTTTACTGGGTTGGACTTCCCGTACAGAATGAAGCACAGTTCTTAGACATCTTGCATGTCTCGTACATCTTAAAGCAAAACAACATGAGCCTCTCATATATTTTGTGTCTACCTAAATCAAGCCAAGAGGTCAGCATCCTCTAGTCCAATCTAGCCGCCTTTTCTGTAGTCATTTCAAGACGTCGGCTTGGATTGAACTGGTAGTCTTCTATCTAATCATCTAAAAAAACTTCATTTTCGAATCAGAATTTTCACCTTCGTAAAGGCAAGACACTACCCAAAAAAAAAAAAAATTCTGCAAAATTAGTTGATTTTAAAAAATGTCATATTTACATCCACCAACACCTAGAGAGTATTTCCAGAAAGTTTCATTAGTTTACACTGCATGGTTAATTCTTTATAAATTATTTTCGGTCAACCGATGCTTAAGAAAAGGTAGAGGTTGGAGCACTTCGAACGCATTTTTCTCCCTTCCACTTTTTAGCATATATTTCACTTTAGGAAAACTATCATTTTGTTATTACATAACTAGGATTAATTTTTATGAGCTTTTCTGGGGTGAAATTTTAAGGGGAAGATAGCTATGAGCTTGTATTTTTTTTTTTGTTGAGTTTTATGCTCTACAAATAAAATTTTGGACAAAGGATTGAAATCTAAAAAACGGTATTTGTATTTATGTGGCTTTTCTGTCATGAAAGATAATATAATATAAAAATATAGCTTCATAGCTATCTGCTCTGAACTGTCCTAAAGCAATATAACACGTGAAAACAACAAATTTATAAGTAACTTCAAAACGATAGTTTTCCTACGCAAACACGCCCACTTTCATCTTTGAACATTTGCAATTTCTTGTTGTACTTCACCCAGGTTAACAATATTTGGCAGAAATGTTCTCAACATCAACAGAAACAAGCCTTGTAAATGTCATTTAAAGGAGCGATGCAACAATTTTTGTACTTTGCGCAAATACCGCTTAAAACGGATCCCTAACGTTAATGACCTATGAAACACGCGTTTGTTTTTCACCCCACGCAATAGAAGTCCCGGAAAAAAATTAAAGAAAAACGAGCAGCGTTCACCCCCTCAACTCGCAGCCAGAACAAGCAGCCACGCAATCTGGGGCCGATTATATGCCGCCAATGTTGATCATAGCCACGCACTGGGGTTGGCAAAGCACAGGACACGCGCTGAGTTCCAGACATTGTTATGGCTCGGCTATTGACATCGTTGCAGCGATTGGACGCGGATGACTACCCGAATGCTTCTCGAGCTAGTAATTATCACGAGCCCAAATCGAGTGCCCACGCAGGGCTCGGGTCCAATCTATAAACCGCATTCAAATATCGTCACTTGGGTGTTCTGCGATCCCCACGTTACGTCATCAAATTTTGTAAAGGAGAGATTAAATGAAAATGATCGCTTTTGTCCTTGAAACTGCACCGCAACAAGAGTTTCTTGGTCAGTGGTGTTGCGTGCGAGTATCCTTGTGTCCCACTAGTGCCAGTAAGCTCGTGTATAGTGAAAAACATTCCAACTGAATATCGTTGCACAGCTCCTTTAAATCAGACAAGTGGTTGAAACATTCATATTTTTTTATAGTGACTTTCCTAAAACTAAATGAGACAGGGAGTGCAGAGCACTCTTGTGAAGCTCATGCCCACATTTCCTTCAACGTTTTGAAAGTATGGAATAGTCGAACAAATGATTCACCCCCGGAAGGCATACGTTATATTCGCACAATAGGGAAGGAGGTCAACAAGCTTGGGGACAAAATGTCCATTAAAAACTATGGTCTGCTTGATAACAAAGCCCATTCACTATATACTCATATACTATGAAGCACAGAAAAAAAAAAAGGAAAGCAGTCACTCGAGTTTTTGCTTAATGTTATAGATTTTTTGAAAATTTTAACGAGATACATTGGCTCGAGATTGTATTACGCGATACAGGGAATACACAAAATATGTATTCCGACACTGAAATACAGATACTAATTGAAAATATGTATAGTAATACAGTAACCTGAATACAAAATGCACAGCTAAAATACTATCGCGATACAGTTGTATCACTATACTGCCCAGCCCTGCTTAACGGTACGCGAAACGAAACTCTCCTCGATCTAAAGGCTCTTGCGACTGAGTAAGACCGAGAGAGATCAGACCGGTTTTAAGCCTCTTGCGATCTCTTATGACCAGCTCCCCTGCATCGCATCCGGTCCTAAGAAGTCTCAAAAGGCTCAAAAACCGGTCTCGTCTCTCTCGATCGTACTAGGTTGCAAGAGTGTGAACGGGCCTTAAAGGAAAAGAATTAGTGCTGAATACGCTAAAACTTCTTAAAAGAGCAGAGCTATGTTTTCAGTGGAACTGAACGGACGACAAGGTTATTATTTATGCTGCATGCAGAACTCGAGGCATGCGTTTGCTCTGAACTGTCCTAAAGCAATATAACACGTGAAAACAACAAATTTATAAGTAACTTCAAAACGATAGTTTTCCTACGCAAACACGCCCACTTTCATCTTTGAACATTTGCAATTTCTTGTTGTACTTCACCCAGGTTAACAATATTTGGCAGAAATGTTCTCAACATCAACAGAAACAAGCCTTGTAAATGTCATTTAAAGGAGCGATGCAACAATTTTTGTACTTTGCGCAAATACCGCTTAAAACGGATCCCTAACGTTAATGACCTATGAAACACGCGTTTGTTTTTCACCCCACGCAATAGAAGTCCCGGAAAAAAATTAAAGAAAAACGAGCAGCGTTCACCCCCTCAACTCGCAGCCAGAACAAGCAGCCACGCAATCTGGGGCCGATTATATGCCGCCAATGTTGATCATAGCCACGCACTGGGGTTGGCAAAGCACAGGACACGCGCTGAGTTCCAGACATTGTTATGGCTCGGCTATTGACATCGTTGCAGCGATTGGACGCGGATGACTACCCGAATGCTTCTCGAGCTAGTAATTATCACGAGCCCAAATCGAGTGCCCACGCAGGGCTCGGGTCCAATCTATAAACCGCATTCAAATATCGTCACTTGGGTGTTCTGCGATCCCCACGTTACGTCATCAAATTTTGTAAAGGAGAGATTAAATGAAAATGATCGCTTTTGTCCTTGAAACTGCACCGCAACAAGAGTTTCTTGGTCAGTGGTGTTGCGTGCGAGTATCCTTGTGTCCCACTAGTGCCAGTAAGCTCGTGTATAGTGAAAAACATTCCAACTGAATATCGTTGCACAGCTCCTTTAAATCAGACAAGTGGTTGAAACATTCATATTTTTTTATAGTGACTTTCCTAAAACTAAATGAGACAGGGAGTGCAGAGCACTCTTGTGAAGCTCATGCCCACATTTCCTTCAACGTTTTGAAAGTATGGAATAGTCGAACAAATGATTCACCCCCGGAAGGCATACGTTATATTCGCACAATAGGGAAGGAGGTCAACAAGCTTGGGGACAAAATGTCCATTAAAAACTATGGTCTGCTTGATAACAAAGCCCATTCACTATATACTCATATACTATGAAGCACAGAAAAAAAAAAAAGGAAAGCAGTCACTCGAGTTTTTGCTTAATGTTATAGATTTTTTGAAAATTTTAACGAGATACATTGGCTCGAGATTGTATTACGCGATACAGGGAATACACAAAATATGTATTCCGACACTGAAATACAGATACTAATTGAAAATATGTATAGTAATACAGTAACCTGAATACAAAATGCACAGCTAAAATACTATCGCGATACAGTTGTATCACTATACTGCCCAGCCCTGCTTAACGG